>NC_041215.1:22711085-22716746 GCF_002837175.3 Physeter macrocephalus | reverse complement strand
GCGAGCTTGTAAAAGGCCAGGTTGCCGTGAAAACTGAGGCTCCCTTCCCTGGGCTGGGGCTCCTTGCTCAGCACCTGCTGAACTTAGCACTGCCTCTCTCTTTAGGCTGAGAAACTGACAGATTAGTTCTTCCAGGCTGACTTGTAAATATTTGAGGCACCATCGAGAAATGGAATTTTTTTTCCCCTTCAAATTGCTACTTAATGAAATGCAGAGCTGTTCTTTTTTTTTTTTCCAGAGTTGTTTTTGACTTGAATGATTGACAGCAGGAGGTGATGGGAGGAAGTTGGGCTAGTGGGGCTTTGGGGAGGAGCTGGGTGGTTTTTATTGTTTAAAAAATAGATTGGCTCTGTTCTGTCTCTCTGTCTCTGTCTTTCTCTCTGTCTCTCTTTGTCTCTCTCCTTCTGTCTCTGTCTTTCTGTCTCTCTTTCTCTCTCTTTTTCTGTCTCTCCCTCTGTCTCTGTCTCTCTGTCTTTGTCTCTGTCTCTTTCTCTCTCTCTCTCTCTGTCTCTTTTTCTCTGTCTCTCTTTCTCTCTCTCATCAGACGATTCCAGGAGCTTCTTAGGGGCTGTGTAAAGAAAGCAAAGCATGTCCAGTGATATTCACAAACTTCACGTGTGTGTGCAGTTTGGGGCCATGAAGGACAGGGGACCAGGGTTCTGGAACCTCAGGTTCCAGTCTCAGCTCAGTATTTAAGCTCCTTTATTGTTAAAATAATTTTTCAAAATATTTATTTATTTATTTGGTTGTGCCGGGTCTTAGTTGCTGCATGTGGGCTCCTTAGTTGTGGCATGAGAACTGTTAGTTGCGGCATGCATGTGGAATCTAGTTCCCTGGCCAGGGATCAAATCCGGACCCCCTGCATTGGGAGTGCAGAGTCTTAGCTACTGTGCCACCACAGAAGTCCCTCAGCTCCATTTCTTATTTCCAAATTGTCAAAGTCCCCCGTCCTCTGGACCTCCACTTCCCTCACTGTGAAATGGGGTGTAGGATAAGCTGATGCCCATGCCCGTCTCTCCGGGTACCACAGCTAGCACCCCACATGTCGTCTCTAAGAAGGATAGTGGGCTGCATTCCGAGATCTGCTTTTTTAAAAAAATTTTATTGAAATATAGCTGATTTGCAATGTTGTGTTAATTTCTGCTGTATAGCAAAGTGATTCAGTTATACATATATACTCTTTTTCATATTCTTTTTCATTATAGATTATTACAAGATATTGAATATAGCTCCTTGTGCTCTATAGTAGGACCTTGTTGTTTATCCATCCTATATATAATCATTTCATCTGGTAATCCCAAACTCCCTGTTTCTTTTTAATTAACTTTTTTATTTTGGACTAATTTCAGGTGTCCAGAAAAGTCACAGAGGTAGTACAGAGAGTCCCGTGTACCCCTCACGCAAACTCTACCAGCACCAGCATCCTGCTTTCCGGGGTGCCTTTGCCACCCTAGGAAATCAGCATGGGTGCATCACCTTTGACTCAAGCCCGTACTGAGTTTGGATTCCACTAGTTTCCCCTAATGTCCTTTTCTGCCCCAGGGCCCCCTCCAGGATCCCACATGACTTTAGTCGTCACGTCTTCTTAGCCCCTCTGAGCGATGACAGTTTCTCTAACTTTCCTTGTCTTTCATGCCTGGACAGCTGTGAGGAGGACGGGTCAGGAGTTTTTTGTTTTTTGTGTTTTTTTTGTGTACGCGGGCCTCTCACTGCTGTGGCCTCTCCCACTGCGGAGCACAGGCTCCGGATGCGCAGGCTCAGCGGCCATGGCTCACGGGCCCAGCCGCTCCGCGGCATGTGGGATCTTCACAGACCGGGGCACGAACCCCTGTCTCCTGCATCGGCAGGCGGACTCGCAACCACTGCGCCACCAGGGAAGCCTGGGTCAGGAGTTTTGCAAGATGCCCCTCGGTGTGGGTTAGTTTAATGTTTTGCTCGTGATTAGATCGAGGTTACAGATTTTGGGAAGAACCCACAGCTGAGTGCCTTCTCGTCCCGTCCCAGGGGTCCCTGACACCCACGTGGCATCACCCAGATGTTAACGTTGAACACCTGTCCCAGGTAGTATTTGCCCCCTCAGGTATGCAGAGGCCTGGATTAGTCTCCTCCCTGCCCCCCACCCCACCCCCGCCACCAGAGCTGTTCCGGAGACGCCATATTCTCCATCCTCTGTGCTGTGAACTTTGCCTTGCATCTTTGCAACGTGATGTCAGCTTTCTCCTGGTTCGATCATAACCAACGAAGGCTGTGCTCCAGGAAGTGACTTTGGGGAGTTGAAAACTCATTGTCTTGCATATTGTGGCTGCAGACACTGCTGGGTGTTGGGGAGAAACATCTTCATCCTACTGTGAGACACATGGGTCCCACCCATCCCAAATCCATGCATTGGTTGGGGGGGGACTTGGACGGGTCCCGCTGCTGGTGACTGAAATCCCAGCGGAAGCCAGCCCTTCTTGCATAGGTGCCACGTTCTGATCAAAGGAGGGGGAGTTTTGAAACCCCAGGGTAGAGTTTCTTTTTTTTAAAAATATGTATTTATTTATTTATTCATTTTGGCTGCGCTGAGTCTTAGTTGTGGCATGTGTATCTTTAGTTGCTGCGTGCATACTTCTTAGTTGCGGCATGCGGGATCTAGCTCCCCGACCAGGGATAGAACCGGGGTCCCCTGCGTTGGGAGCGTGGAGTCCCACCCCCTGGACCCCCAGGGACGCCCCCGAAACCCCGGGGGAGAGTTTTGGCTCAGACGGCCCGAGGCTGGGAAGCCTCCCGAGGGCGCTGCTGCCCCTGCCCTCCCGCCCGGGTCCCTGCCTCCGAGCAGCGCCCTGCATGCTGGCTCACACATTGGAGGAGCATCTGGCCAAAGCAGAGGGTTGCTGGAAAGCAGCCTGCTTTGTGGGGAGGTGTTTGGTGTGTCCTTTAAAAGTGAAACTGGGCACCCCTGGGAGATGTCTGGGAGAAAGCGGGCAGGAGTTGCCCCCGCTCTGGGACCTGGGACGGTGAATGGGACCCTTTGTTGCTCCGAAGCCTTTTTTTCAGTGGCCTCTTTACTCAGCCATCAACGCCGGGATGGTGCCAGGGGCGGGTGTAAGGACCATCCCATGCATGTTTCCCGCCGCCCCAGGGGAGGGCCCTGCCAGTCATGGTAGTTTCTGGGGATCAATAAATCAGTTTATCACATGCCAGACACCATCCCCCTTCCTTCTCCCCTCCCCCCGCCCCCGCCCATCTCTGCTCAGCACCCTGTGAGCGTCCTAACTCACCTCCCTGCGTCCACTTCTGCCCACTCTGATTTGTTTTGTTTTGTTTTTTCGTCGTGGTGAGTTACACGTCACTTTATTTTATTTTTTTTTCCCGGTATGCAGGCCTCTCACTGTTGTGGCCTCTCCCGCTGCGGAGCACAGGCTCCGGACGCGCAGGCTCAGCGGCCACGGCTCACGGGCCCAGCCGCTCCGCGGCATGTGGGATCCTCCCGGACCGGGGCACGAACCCGCGTCCCCTGCATCGGCAGGCGGACTCTCAACCACTGCGCCACCAGGGAAGCCCTACACGTCACTTTAAATTCACCACTTTAACCGCTTTTAGTGTACAGCTCAGCAGCATTAAGTACGTTCACGCTGTTGTGCGACCACTGCCCCCCTCCCGCCCCCGCATCCATCCTACACCTTTTCATCTTGTGAATTTGAAACTGTCCCCATTAAACACTCCCCTGTCCCCCACCCCCCCAGCCCCTGACAACCAGGAACCCAGTCTCTGACTCTGTGGATCTGCCTGTTCTGGACGTTTCCTATCAATGGAATCACACCCTGTGTGTCCTTGTGTGTCTGGCTTCTCTCACTGAGCATCGTGTTCTCAGGGTCCGTCCACGTTCATATTTTACAGCAGAATAGTATTCCTTTGTACGCATCTGTCACGTTGTTTTGATGCATTCGTCTATCGATGGGCGTTGAGGTGTTTCCACTTCTTGGTTGCTGTGACTCGGGCTGCAGTGAACGTTTGCTGCAGGTTTTTGTGTGGATGGCTGTTTTGAGTCCTCTCGGGTGGATACCCAGGAGTGGCACCGCGGGGCCCATCATCTATTTTTAAACCTCTAGATTGTTTGTGCTTCCCCGCCGGGTGGGATTTTCATCCATTTGCTGCTTCTCTCACAGCTCAGCCCTGGGGGGCTTTGGCCGGATTTGAGTTCTTCTGGCTGATTCCATTCACCGGCTCCCCGCCTTCATCCTTGTTCCTGTACAGCCGGCCTGGGGCAGCTTTCTCTGCACTGTTGATTTGTCTCCCTCCTGCCTCTGGGGTCGCACTCCTGCTTCCTTCCCCTGGCCTGGAATGCCCTCTGCTCTCTGTTCTGACAAACGCCACCTCCTTGCTGTCAGCCTGACCCTCCTACGGCCCCCTCTTCCCCGTGCCTGGCTTCAACTTACTCCTGTGTCCAGTGATGCCACCCTGAACCCACCGGACTCCCAGCCGCCTCCGCTCAGCAGTCGCCGGGGGACCTCACCCAGTTTTCTTTAGCCTGGGCTTCAGTGTTTGGTTGGTTGGTTGGTTTTATCTATAAAGGAGGCTCCTGCCTCAAGGGCGGTCAAGCAGACCACACAGAATGTGATGTCTAGTAGCCAGCAAGGATTAAATGCGCAGAAAAAAATGGGCTTTTTTATTCAGACAAAAGCATGGAGGAGTGAAAAAAGCAGAAGCAAGCTGTGATAGAGTGATGACCCCAAGGACGTCCCCGTTCTGGTCTTGGGGCCTGTGGACATGTCACCTCACGGGGCAGAGGGGACTTTGCGGGTGGGATTAAGTTAAGGCCCCTGAGACGGGGGTGACCCTGGATTCCCAGGGGCCCAGCGTCATCCCAGGGTCCTTACAAGAGGGAGGCGGGAGGGTCAGAGGCAGAGAGAGACGGGAGATGCTGCGCTGCTGGCTGTGAGGATGCGGGGGGGTGCCGCTAGCCAGGGATGCGGCGCCTCTAGAAGCTGGAAAAGGCGGGAACTGATGCTCCCCTGGAGCCTCGGGAAGGACCAGCCCTGCCCACGCCTGCCTTTAGCCCCGTGAGACCCCAGTCAGACTCCTGACCCCCAGAACTGTGAGAGAATCAATATGTGTGGGTTTTTTTTTTAACATCTTTATTGGAGTATAATTGCTTTACATTGTTGTGTTAGTTGCTGCTGTATAACAAAGTGAATCAGCTATATGTATACATATATCCCCATATCCCCTCCCTCTTGCATCTCCCTCCCACCCTCCTTATCCCACCCCTCTAGGTGGTCACAAAGCATGAGTGGGTCTCCCTGTGCTATGCAGCTGCTTCCCACTAGCTATCTATTTTACATTTGGTAGTGTATATTTGTCCATGTCACTCTCTCACTTCGTCCCAGCTTACCCTTCCCCCTCCCCATGTCCTCAAGTCCATTCTCTATGTCTGCGTCTTTATTGCTGACCTGCCCCTCGGTTCTCCAGAACCTTTTTTTTTTTAGATTCCATATACATGTGTTAGCATTACGGCATTTGTTTTTCTCTTTCTGACTTTTTTTTTTTTTTTTTTTGGTGTGCGGGCCTCTCACTGTTGTGGCCTTCTCCCATTGCGGAGCGCAGGCTCCGGACGCGCAGGCTCAGTGGCCATGGCTCACGGGCCCAGCCGCTTTGCGGCATGTGGGATCTTCCCGGACC
>NC_041215.1:22710031-22710511 GCF_002837175.3 Physeter macrocephalus | reverse complement strand
TCTTTTCTCCATTGTATATTCTTGCCTCCTTTATCAAAGATAAGGTGACCATATGTGAGTGGGTTTATCTCTGGGCTTTCTATCCTGTTCCATTGATCTATACTTCTGTTTTTGTGCCAGTACCATACTGCCTTGATTACTGTAGCTTTGTAGTATAGTCTGAAGTCAGGGAGCCTGATCCTCCAGCTCCATTTTTCTTTCTCAATATTGCTTTGGCTATTCAGGGTCTTTGGGGTTTCCATAAAAATTGTGAAATTTTTTGTTCTAGTTCTGTGAAAAATGCCGTTGGTAGCATGATAAGGATTGCATTGAATCTGTGGATTGCTTTAGGTAGTATAGTCATTTTCACAATGTTGATTCTTGCAATCTAAGAACATGGTCTATCTCTCCGTCTGTTTGTATCATCTTTAATTTCTTTCATCAGTGTCTTATAGTCTTCTGCATACAGGTCTTTTGTCTCCTTAGGTAGGTTTATTCCTA
>NC_041215.1:22708887-22709503 GCF_002837175.3 Physeter macrocephalus | reverse complement strand
TTTTTTTGATTTCCTCTTTGATTTCTTCAGTGATATCTTGGTTATTTAGTAGTGTATTGTTTAGCCTCCACGTGTTTCTATTATTTACAGTTTTTTTTCCCTGTGATTGATATCTAATCTCATAGCGTTGTGGTCGGAAAAGATACTTGATATGATTTCAATTTTCTTAAATTCCTTTAGCGTTTGTTGTAAAGCTGGTTTGGTGGTGCTGAATCCTCTTAGCTTTTGCTTGTCTGTAAAGGTTTTAATTTCTCCATTGAATCTGAATGAGATCCTTGCTGGGTAGAGTAATCTTGGTTGTAGGTTCTTCCCTTTCATCACTTTAATTATGTCTTGCCACTCCCTTCTGGCTTGCAAAGTTTCTGCTGAAACATCAGCTGTTAACCTTATGGGGATTCCCTTCTATGTTATTTGTTGCTTTTTCCCTTGCTGCTTTTAATATTTTTTCTTTGTATTTAATTTTTGATAGTTTGATTAATATGTATCTTGGTGTGTTTCTTCTTGGATTTATCCTGTATGGGACTCTCTGTGCTTCCTGGACTTGATTGACTATTTCCTTTCCCATATTAGGGAAGTTTTCGACTATAATCTCTTCAAATATTTTCTCAGTCCCTTT
>NC_041215.1:22705036-22708359 GCF_002837175.3 Physeter macrocephalus | reverse complement strand
CATCTTTACTATCATTACTCTGAATTCTTTTTCAGGTAGACTGCCTATTTCCTCTTCATTTGTTTGGTCTGGTGGGTTTTTACCTTGCTCCTTCATCTGCTGTGTATTTCTCTGTCTTCTCATTTGCTTAACTTACTGTGTTTGGGGTCTCCTTTTTGTAGGCTGCAGGTTCGTAGTTCCCGTTGTTTTTGGTGTCTGCCCCCAGTGGGTAACGTTGGTTCAGTGGCTTGTGTAGGCTTCCTGATGGAGGGAACAGGTGCCTGTGTTCTGGTGGATGAGGCTGGATCTTGTCTTTCTGGTGGGCAGGACCACATCCGGTGGTGTGTTTTGGGTTGTCTGTGAACTTAGTATGATTTTAGGAACCCTCTCTGCTAATGGGTGGGGTTGTGTTCCTGTCTTGCTAGTTGTTTGGCATGGGGCATCCAGCACTAGAGCTTGCTGGTCGTTGAGTGGACCTGGGTCCTAGCGTTGAGACCGAGATCTCTGCGAGAACTCTCACTGATTGATATTACATGGGGCCAGGAGGTCTCTGGTGGTCCAATGTCCTGAACTCGGCTCTCCCACCTCAGAGTCTGAGGCCTGACACCCGGCCGGAGCACCAAGACCCTGTCAGCCACACGGCTCAACTTGGTGCAAGGGATGCTTGCCAGTGAATTAAGGTGCGAAAAAGACACAAGGCATAAATACCAAAGGTGTTGCATGCGGTGCCAACACTCTGGTTCCACGGAGTCCAATGTGTGTGGTTTTAAACCCTGAATTTGTGGCAGTTTGTTACAGCAACTGCAGGAAACTAATGTGGTTTAGGGAACTACAGCACAGATGAAACTCTGTGTCCTCACAGCTTCTCATCTTGTTTCTGGTCCGTGACGTGGATCACAGTTCCTCCCTGTCATGGGCTGCACTGCACCCTAAAGGGAGGGTGGAATTTCCAACCACACACTTTCCACCGTGTCTGTGGCTGAGCCCGCAATGCAGGATTCTCTCCTGGCGCCTCTTGGAGACGTGTTTCCCATTATAGTTAACGTCAGCTGCATGTCTTTAGAGGGGTTTTTATTCACTCAACCCAGGTTGAATCTTCCAGAATGTGCTAGAATGTGTGTTCTGTGTCTAATGTGCTGCCTTCCTGCCCACAGAGCTGCAGTTGCGTCTCTTTCCCCCTCCTTCTGCCCCAGGTCAAGTTTTCAGTGATGTATTGGTCACAGTTGTCTTGCATTTAACTTTGTGCGTGGTGGTTCTCACCCAGGGCTGCGTTGGTCCCAAGAGCAACTTCCTGCGGTGCCCCTCTGAGGGTCTGTCTTCAGATATGGAAACTGAAGCTCAGAACAGGGGAGCCAACACACCAATGTTCATAGCGGTGCTATTTACAATAACCAAGACGTGGAAGCAATGTAAATGTCCGTTGACAGAGGAATGGATAAAGAAGATGTGGTACATATATACAATGGAATATTACTCAGCCATAAAAAAGAATGAAATAATGCCATTTGCAGCAACATGAATGAACCTAGAGATTATCATACTAAGTGAAGTAAGTCAGACAAAGACATATTATGTGATATCACTTATATGTGGAATCTAAAAAATAGTACAAATGAACTTACTTACAAAACAGAAACAGACTCACAGACTTAGAAAACAAACTTCTGGTTACCAAAGGGGAAAGGAGGGGGGTGGGATAAATTAGGAGTGTGGGGTTAGCAGATACACACTACTATATATAAAACAGGTAAACAACAAGGATTTACTGTATCGCACAGGGAACTATATTCAATATCTTGTAATAAGCTATAATGGAAAAGAGTAAAAATAAGAATACAGATATATCCACATACATGCATAACTGAATCACTGCTGTATACCTGAAACTAACACAATATTGTAAATCAACTATTCTTAAATTAGAAAAAAAAAAAAAGAACTGGGGAGCCGAGTCAGGAGGGACCCCAACCCCAGGCTCTACCACCCTGTAGCTCTTTGGTGAGACAAAGCGAATCACGCTGCCTACGTTTTGCACAGGCTTTTTTGTCTTGTTGAGGGAACCAGCCACGCTTCCTTCTGGCTGTGGAATTGGGTGTGTGAGGCTGGCACTGGTGTACCTGTCTCCTAGCATTGAAAACTGTGGTCTCATGTGAAAAGATGCTCCACGTCAGTAGCCCTCAGGGAAATGCAAATGAAAACCACAGTGAGACACCCCTTCACATCCATCAGGATGGCTAGAATCAAAAGACAGACAATAACAAGTGTTGGTGAGGACGTGGAGATGGTAGAATCCTTGTGCTCTGCTGGCGGGAATAGAAAACGGGGCAGCTGACTGGAAAAGTCTGGCAGCTCCTCAAAAGGTCAAACATAGAGCTTCCATATGACCCAGCAATTGTACTCCTGGGTGTCTGCTTAAGAGAGATGACAGGGCTTCCCTGGTGGCGCAGTGGTTGAGAGTCCGCCTGCCGATGCAGGGGATACGGATTCGTGCCCCAGTCTGGGAGGATCTCACATGCCACGGAGCGGCTGGGCCCGTGAGCCATGGCCGCTGAGCCTGCGCGTCCGGAGCCTGTGCTCCGCAACGGGAGAGGCCACAGCAGTGAGAGGCCCACGTACCGCAAAAAAAAAAAAAAAAAAAAAAAAGAGAGAGATGACAATATATGTCCACACAAAAACCTGAACGTTAATGTTCACACAGTGTGATTCACAGTGGCCAAAAAGGTGGAAGCCACCCAAATGTCATTTCATCAACAAACAAGCAGATAAACGAAACTGTGGTCCATCTGCACACGGGAGCATCACTCAGCTGTGAAAAGGGGTGAAGCACTGACACTCATTACAACGTACATGGACTCTGAGAACACGATGCCCAGTGAGAGAAGCCAGACACAGAAGGACACACAGCGTGATTCCATTGATGGGAAACGTCCGGAACAGGCAGATCCACAGACACAGAGAGTGGGTTCGTGGTTGTCAGAAGCTGGGGAGGAGGATGGGGAGTGACTGCTGATGGGGATGGGGCTTCTCTTTGGGGTGATGGAAAGTTCTGGAACTAGATGGTGGTGATGATTTCACAGCTCTGTGACTATATTAAGTACAATTGAATTGTACACTTTAAAATGGTTAAAATTGTAAATTTTATTTTATGTTTATGTTACCAAAAAAAACCCCCACCTATTGGTCTAAGTGGTGACATTTCAGGGCGTGAGCCCACTGGCAGTCCTTGACGGGCTGTGGGGGACTCCCGTTTCCGGCTGAGGTCAAGCCCGTGGAGCCACGGTCTCTGACACGTTCTCGTTTTAAGCCCCGTCCTTGAGAGTCTGGCACAGGGGCGTGAATTCCTC
>NC_041215.1:22692088-22704536 GCF_002837175.3 Physeter macrocephalus | reverse complement strand
GTGATTGGCAGGCCTGGGTCCAGTGTGGACCAATCACTGATGGGGTTGGAGGGGTGGGTACTGTGATTGGCAGGCCTGGGTCCAGTGTGAACCAATCACTGATGGGGGTGGAGGGGTGGGTACTGTGATTGGCAGGCCTGGGTCCAGTGTGGACCAGTCATCAATAGGGATGGAGGGGTGATTACTGTGATTGGCAGGGCTGGGGACCAGATGGGTGGGGCATCATGTCTGGGGCATCTTTTCTTCCCCCAAAGAAAGGGGAGCATCGGTTCCCACCTTTTCCAGCTTCTAGAGATGCCGCATCCCTGGCTCACGGCCCCTCCGCCATCCTCACAGCCAGCAGCGCAGCCTCTGTCGTCTCTCTCGGCCTCTGACCCTCCCGCCTCCCTCTTAAAAGGACCCTGGGATGACGCTGGGCCCCCCCGGGGAATCCAGGGTCCTCCCCATCTCAGGGGCCTCAACTTAACCCCACCTGCAAAGTCCCTTCTGCCCCATGACACATCCACAGGTCCCAGGACCAGGACGGGGACGTCTTCAGGGGATGTTATCTTGCCTGTCACAGTGTCCAAGCAAAATGCCATTTCTGTGGAAGGACCTGGAGACCCTGTCAGATGTTTTGGACCAAACAGTCACTGCCTTTTCTGAGCTTTGCTTGGTTCCAAGGCAGATTTTGGAGCCTGATTTTTATCTGCACTCCACCAGGCTTGCCAACAGCTGGGTGAGGTTTCTGTGCCCTTCGAGGAGGCCGAGTTGGGGTCGGGCCGGGTCACAGATGCACTGGCACGCATCCAGCCCAGCGTTTGCTGGACTCAGAGGTGGGGCGGGGCTGGCCCTGAGGGTGGCCTGGCCTCTCCTGAGCTTCCTTGTTTGTTCACAGATACTCGCTCTTGGCCTCTATGTTCTGGATTTTTCTGTCTGTGAACAGTTTTCCCTTCTCACATCTCCGCTTCTGGCCTGTCAGTTCCTCTCCCTCTTAATTCCTTTCTATTTATTTTTATTGTGGTAAATTGTACATAACATGAAATTCACCATTTAACCGTTTTTAAGCACACAGATCAGTGGCATTAAGTGGCATTCACACTGTCGTGCAGCCATCCCCACCATCCATCTCCAGAACTTTCTCATCTCCCCAAACTGAATCTCTGTCCCCATGAAACACTGACTCCCCCTCCCCCAGCCCCTGGCCCCCACCATCTACTCCCTGTCTCTGTGGATGTGGCTCCTCTGGGGACCTCCTGTGAGTGGGATCACACAGTGTTTGTCCTTCTGTGTCTGGCTTCTCTCACTGAGCATCATGTTCTCAAGCTTCATCCCTGTGGTAGCAGGTGTCAGAACGTCCTTCCTTTTGAAGGCTGAATAATATTCCACTGTATGGATGGATGGACCACATTGTGTTTATCCATCATCCATCAGTGGACACTTGGGTTGCTTCTACCTTTGGCCATTATGAATACGCTGCTGTGAACACGGGTGGGCAGATATCTGTTTGAGACCCTGCTTTCCTTTCTTTTGGGTGTATGTGTACCCAGGGGGGGAATTGCTTTAGCGTATGGTGGTTCTATGCTTAATTTTTTGAGGAACGTCCAGACTGCTTCCCAGTCAGCTGCACCATTTTGCATTCCCAGCACCGGTGCCTGAGGAGTCTTATTTCCTCACATTCTCATCAACCCTTGCTGTTTTCTGGTTTTTGATGATAGCCGTCCTAGGGGCCGTGAACTCTGACTTTTTAACTCTTTTCCTTCGTGAGGCTGGTAGGGCCCACTACAAGATCAGAGGTCACAGTCTCCACGCAGGACTGTGCTCTATTCTGAGATCAATTGCAAGTTCAGGGCTGTTCTGGGTGAACTGTGTCCCCCTCCGCCGAAATTCATATGTTGGAGTCCTAACCCCCAGCAACTCAGAAAGCGGCCTTATTTGGAAATAGGGTCTTTGCAAATGTAATCAAGTTAGAGTGAGGTCATTTGGGTGGGCTTTAAGCCAATACAACTGCTCTCCTTATAAAAAGGGGACATTGGGTTGTTTCCACAGCCTGGCTATTGTAAGTAGTGCGGCTATGAACACTGGGGTGCATGTGTCTTTTTTTTTTTTTAATTAATTTATTTTATTTTTGGCTGAGTTTGGTCATTGTTGCCGCATGCGGGCTTTCTCTAGTTGCGGCGAGCAGGGGCCACTCTTCGTTGCGGTGTGCGGGCTTCTCATTGCGGTAGCTTCTCTTGTTGCAGAGCACAGGCTCTAAGCGCGCGGGCTCAGTAGTTGTGGCACGTGGGCTCAGTAGTTATGGTTCACGGGCTCTAGAGTGCAGGCTCAGTAGTTGTGGCACACGGGCTTAGCTGCTCCACGGCATGTGGGATCTTCCCGGACCAGGGCTCGAACCCGTGTCCCCTGCATTGGCAGGTGGATTCTTAACCACTGTGCCACCGGGGAAGCACCACATGTGTCTTTTTGAATTATGGTTTTCTCTTGGTATATGCCCAGTAGTGGGATTGCTGGGTCATACGGTAGTTCTATTTAAACCTTAATTGCCAAGCAGAAATAGAGACACAGACGTAGAGAACAAATATATGGATACAAGGGGGAAAGGGGTCGGGGGGAGGAATTGGGAGACTGGGATTGACACATATACACTATTGATACTATGTGTAAAGTAGACAACTGATGGGAACATACTGTATAACACAGGGAGCTCTACTTAATGCACTGTAGTGTCCTAAATGGAGGGGATATGTGTATATGCATGGCTGATTCATTTTGCTGTGCAGTAGAAGCTAACACAACATTGTAAAGCAACTGCACTCCAATAAAAATTCATTTTAAAAAGCGGACATTTGGACATAGACACACACAGGGAGAATGCAATGTGAAGATGGAAGCAGAGGTGGGGGTGATGCTGCTGTAAGCTAAGGGACATCAAAGGTCACCAGCGACCCCCTGAAGCCAGGAGAGAGCCTGAGACAGATTCTCCCTTGTGGTTTCAGAGGGAGCTAGCCCGGCTGACACGCTGACCTCTGACTCTTGGCCTCCAGAACTGGGAGATGACAAGCGTCTGTTATATAAGGCAGTGGTCCCCAACCTTTTTGGCCCCAGGGACCTGTTTTGTGGAAGACACTTTTTTCATGGACGGTGGTGGCAGAAGGATGGTTTGGCGGTAATGAGAGCTATGGGGAGCGGCAGATAAAACTTCCCTCACTCGCCCGCCGCTCACCTCCTGCTGTGCGGCCCGGTTCCTAACAGGCCATGGGCCGGTACCAGTCCACAGCCCAGGGTTTGGGGAACCCTTGATATAAGGCACCCCACTTGTGGTGCTTTGTCATGGCTGCCCCACGAAACTAATAAGGGGGGTGGTTCCCAAAACCACCCTGCGGTTTGACAACTCAATAGAAAAACTCAGAAATCACTAAGAGCTGTCATAGTTTAACTGTAACAGTTAGAGGGGTTAAGATTATTGATTAAGGTCAACCAAAGGGAGAGACTCACAGGGCTAGTCCAGCTGTCTGAGTCCCTTCAGGCTGCTATCACAGAATACCCAGACTGGGTGGCTTATACACAACAGGCGTTTATTTCTCACAGTTCTGGAGGCTGGGAATCCAAGGTCAAGGCACTGGCAGGTCCGGTGTCTGGTGAGGCCCTGCTTCCTGGTTTGTAGGTGGCTGTCTCCCTGCTGTGTCCTCACACGGCAGAAGGGTCCAAGGGGACTCTCTGGGAGATCCCTTTATAAGGGCACTAATCCCATTCATGGGAGGCCCACCCTTATGACCTAATCACCTCCCAAACACCCCACCTCCAAACACCATCACATGGGAGGTTAGGGTTTCAACATAAGAATTGGGGGAGGACACAAACATTAGTCCACAGAATCAGAAGGATCACCAAACATGAAGTGATGCTGTCCTCTCCCCGTGCACTCAGGATGCATTATTCTCCTGGCATTGATGTGTGATAACACACAGGGAGTATTGCTAGTCAGGGCAGCTCCCCCAAGCTACAGGGTGCAGAGCTTTCACTGGGCATAACTGATTCATTGACTGTCCATGTGGTTGACCTCAGCCTCCCAGAGATCACTTCCCAGAACCAGAGGCAAAGGCCAAAGGGTTTTTGTTGTTGTACTTCTTGTTTTTAGAATGTTCTTCCTATTTTATTTTTTACCTCCCATTGTTTTGTCATTAAGTCATAGAATATGAGGAAATGTCAGAGAAAATAGGGCATGGGTTATGTAGCTCATTAGGAAACCCACAAGAACCTTCTGATGACCTAACAGTCCAGTTCGCTTACAGGGCAATTTTATTGGCAAAGGCCAAAGTTTTGACTACACATCCCCATAAGGAGATATCTCTACCCCCTTGAATTCCTACCCCTTTCTCTTCCTGATGGATTTGCCTTCTCAGACACTTCTTAAGGAAAAACTAAGAGAAGAGAAAGCAGGTGTGATGGCCCATGTGTACTCCTGGGACCACTTGTGCAAAGATGGGGTTTTGCTTGGGACAGAAAAACCCAAAACCTGGCCTTCTCTGCTGGGGATGCCAGGATCCTGGCAGCTGACCTCAGTGCAGTGAGTGCTGTTGGGGGGCCGAGCCTAGAGATTTGTGCTTTCCACAGAGGGTCAAGACCCCAGTGACTGTAACATTGAAATCAATGCCTGTCCAGCTGTCCGACTTGATGTAACATGGATGGTGATTGCCATGTCTTTGCCTGTAAGGGCTGCTTTGACTGCATCCAGGATTTTTTTTTTAAATATTTATTTATTTATTTGGCTCTATCAGGTCTTAGTTGTGGCATGCGGTATCTTCATGGCCTCATGCAGGATCTTCATTGCGGCATACAAGATCTTTTAGTTGCGGCCTGCAGGATCTTTAGTTGTGGCATGTGAACTCTTAGTTGCAGCATCTGGGATCTAGTTCCCTGATCAGGGATCGAACCCAGGCCCCCTGCACTGGGAGTGTGGAGTCTTAGCCACTGGACCACCAGGGAAGTCCCTGCCTCCAGGGTTTTGACGTGAAGCGTGTTCACTATCATTCAGTTCTAAATATTTTATTAATTTAGCTATAATTTCTTCTTGGAATTATTAATTCACTAAAAGTGATTTTAGATTTTCAGTCATAATTTTCTTGTTATTTCTAGACATCTCATTTAATTACACTGTGGTGAGAGAAGTGGTGTGAGAGAGTTTTTGGGTTTGTTTGTTTTTTTGTTTTTTTTTTTTTGCAGTACGCGGGGCCTCTCACTGCTGTGGCCTCTCCCGTTGCGGAGCACAGGCTCCGGACGCGCAGGCTCAGCGGCCATGGCTCACGGGCCCAGCCGCTCCGCGGCATGTGGGATCTTCTCGGACCGGGGCACAAACCCGCGTCCCCTGCATCGGCAGGCAGACTCTCAACCACTGCGCCACCAGGGAAGCCCGTTTTTGGGTTTTGTTGAGACTTGCTTTGTGGCTACTGTACGGTTAATTTTTGCAAATATTCCATGTGTGTCTGAAAAAGGTAAGTTTGTTCTCTAATGCCATGAATATATATTTCCATTAAACAAGATTGTCTGGTGTCTAGCTTGCTATTTGGTACATATGAGGTTAGAATTTTTATCTCTTCCATTTTGTGACTTTCACTGTTTACAGGAGACCACTTAAAACACCTGATAGCTTTAAAAAAGAAGTCTAACCTGACAAATTCTGTCTTTTACCTTGTAAATTTAGTACATTTGCACTTTTTCTTTCTCTTTTTCTTTGTTTTCCTCCCTTTTTCTTTTATATCTTTTTCACTGTACTTTTTTGGAAGTCGTCCATTTTAGTTCTATTATTAAAGTTACCCTTAAAATGTTATCATGAATGCTTCACTTAACAGATTTGGAATTTGTCAGTAGTCTCCCCCTGAAACTTAATGTCTTTTTTAAAAATTTATTTATTTATTTATTTTTGGCTGTGTTGGGTCTTCGTTGCTGTGCGCAGGCTTTCTCTAGTTGCAGTGAGCAGGGGCTACTCTTCGTTGTGGTGCACAGGCTTCTCATTGTGGTGGCTTCTCTTGTTGTGGAGCACAGGCTCTAGGTGCATGGGCTTGTGGCACGCAGGCTCGGTAGTTGTGGCTCGCGGCTCTGGAGCACAGGCTCAGTAGTTGTGGCGCGTGGGCTTAGTTGCTCCGCGGCATGTGGGATCTTCCTGGGTCAGGGATCGAACCCATGTCCCCTGCATTGGCAGGCGGATTCTTAACCACTATGCCACCAGGGAAGTCCCTGAACCTTAATGTCTTTTGACTGCAATCATCCCCTCCGTCTTGTGTGCTAGTTCAACCTTGGTTTTTATACATCCCTAATTGGTCATTATTACTATTTTACTATTTACTATTTACTATTTTACTATTACTATTACTATTACATAATGCTTATTTAGATGTTCCCACATGTTCACCAGTTTCTGGGCTCACAGTGCTTCCTGCTTTTTACATCTTTCCTGTAAAGTCAATTTTATTCTCCCCCAGATACATCCTTTTTCAGTGAAGGTCTGTTAGTGGTTAAGTTTCTAAGTCTTTTCCTAGAAATGTCTATATTACATTCTCTTCCTTGACTAAATGGGTTTAGGCATATAATTGTTGATTGACCTATTTCCTCTCAGCAATTTGAATATATTATTCTCTCCCTTCCAGTTTCTTTTGTTTCTGATGAGAAATCTGCTATCACTCTTTTTCTTTTTTTAATATTTATCCATTTATTTATTTATTTGGCTGTGCCAGGTCTTAGTTGCGGCATGCAGGATCTTCAGTTACAGCATGTGGGCTCTTAGTTACAGCATGCGGGAGCATGGAATCTTAATCACCAGACCACCAGGGAAGTCCCAAGAAATCTGCTATCACTCTGAATCAGCCTTCCTTTATAGATAACCTGTCTTTACTTTCCGGTTACTTCTATAATTTTCTCTTTGTTTTTATTCTGTAGATCATGGTGCTTTTCAAATCTGAGGATGCATGTCTTTCAACAACTCTAGAAAATTCCCAACTAGTTTCTCTTATAATATTTCCTCTCTTCCCTTTGTCTAGTCTCTCCTCTGGAACCCCTGTGAGATATACAGTGGGGCCTTCCATTTTTTCTGTGACCTGTATCTGTTAACCTCTGTCACAGGTTTTCCATCTTTTTACTTCTCTTTGCTGCATTCTGGGTTACATATCTATCTTCTGAGTCATTTATTTTTTTATTGATCTGTACCTGTTGTTTAACCCGTCTACTGAGAATTTAATCCTAATGACTATAGTTTTCACTGCTAGAACTTCCATTTTTTTAAAAGTTGCACCCATTTTTTCATGAGATCATTTGTCATATTTTCAATTATTTTATGTCTGAACGAATTTTAAGCATACTTGTTTTATAATCTCAGATAGTTTCACTTTCTGAATGTCTTCAGTGTCTAGTACTGCCTTCTTGTGTCTGCTGATTCTTCCTGATGGTGTTTTTTTCC
Organism: Physeter macrocephalus; assembly: GCF_002837175.3. Taxonomy (NCBI): domain Eukaryota; kingdom Metazoa; phylum Chordata; class Mammalia; order Artiodactyla; family Physeteridae; genus Physeter; species Physeter macrocephalus. The sequence continues at coordinate 22,697,107 of NC_041215.1, read as the reverse complement.
CTCGTGTGTTTTGCAATTTTGAGGTTGGGAGCTTATCCTTAGCATGCTTTTATCTGTGGGAATCCTGCAGAATCTGAGATGAGGGTGTGTCTCTCTTGAAAGGTTTTGTTTTACTTTGTTTTTCTGTCCTCCACCCATTGGGTTTGACTGCTTACAAGAAGAGGAGTAACTGGGTTTTCCTGGCGAAAGGTTAGTCTGGCTCTAGTGAAGATAATAAAGTGGAGGGTCCAAGTCGTAATAATTCAGATTCGAGGTGGTGACAACTTGCACTAGGCAGTGTGGATAAAGACAAACGATGGATCCTAGACCAAGGGTCACCACACTATGGCCCACAGGTTAACTCTAGCCCATTGCCTGTTTATGGAAACACAGCCATACCCATTTGTTTACATGTGCCTGGTATAGCTTTCATGACATAATAGTAGGGTTGAGTAGTTACAACATAGACTGTGGGACTACAAAGCTGAAAATATTTACTCTCTGGCCCTTTGCAGAAAAAGTTTAATGACCCCCATTCTAGGGAAATTCTGGATATAAAATCTGCAGGACTCAGTGACGGACAAGGTATGATGGGGGTAATTACATTCATCCCTCAGTATCTGAGGGGTATTGGTTACAGAACCCGCCATGGATACCAAAACCCACAGATGCTTAAGTCCCTTATATAAAATGACTTAGCATTTGCATATAACCTCTTGTATACTTGAAATCATCTGTAGATGACTTATAATACCTAGTACAATGTAAATGCTGTGTAAATATTGTAAATAAAATGTAAAGGCTATGTAAATAGTTGTTGACATGTGGCAAATTCAAGTTTTGCTTTCTGGAACTTTCTGGAATTTTTTTCCTGAATATTTTCTATCAACTGTTAGTTGAAGTTGTGGGTAAAGAACCCGTGGATATGGAGGGTCGACTGTAAGTGAGAATTCAGGGCTTGGGCAACTGTGTAGATGAGAGAAGGTTTGGAGAAAGAAAATTAGTTTAATTTTGGACAGGTCGTGTTTAGGTGTTGCCTGTGGGGTGACAACTGACTCTGTTTGCCTGGAATTGAGGGGTTTCATGAGATATGGGACTTTTGTGGCTAAAACAGAGAAATCCCGGGAAAACTGAGACAGTTGGTCACTGTAGGTGTTGGCAGGATATCTAGAGAGAGAGAGTGTCAAGATGGGAGTTGGAAATGCTTTCTAAATTTGCTTGAAACTAAACAGCTCCCCGTTGCTGAGAGCAGCCCTGGGCCAACAGCCAGCAATGAAATGGGACCTCAGCCTTACATCACAAAGAAGCAAATTCCAGCAACAACAGGGAGCTCAGAAGTGGATCCTTCCCCAGTTGAGTCTCTGGATGAGAATGAAGCCCAGCTCACACTTTTTTTGTTGTTGTTGTGCTGCACGGCTTGTGGGATCTTAGTTCCCTGACCAGGAATTGAGCCCAGACCATGGCAGTGAGAGTGCTGAGTCCTAACCACTGGACAACCAGGGAACTCCCCCACCTAACACCTTGATTGCAGCTGAGTGAGACCCAGAGCAGAGGACCCCTAAAACATGCCAGAATCCTGACCTGCAGAAACCATGAGATAATGAATGTGCATTGTTTTAAGCAGCTATGTCTTGGTGATTTTGTTACATGGCAGTAGTTGACTGGCACACTTCCTCTAAGATGGCCCTTACTTGCTCCCTCCTGCCACAGGGCTTTTACGTATTTTGTTCTTACTACGTGGACATCTGTTGCTTCCACTGGGCACTTACTGGATTCCTAGTTATCCTTTAGAACTCAGATAACTCATCCCTCCGTCAGGAAGACTTCCCTGGCCCCCTGTCTAGATCAAAGCTTCCTTTTTACAGAGACTCAAAGCCTCATGGATGCATCTCTCCCTTCCAGCCTTTATTGTAGCTGCAATTTTGATTTACTTGGGTCTCTGTCACTAAGATTTATGCTCTACGAGCTGAGAATCACATCTGGCTCATTCAGGGCTGGGTACCCAGCACAGAGCAGCCAAGCCTGGCCCTTTGTAAATATCGGATTGATGGAAACAATGAATGGAGCTTCTATATTCAATGCTAAATAGCAGTAGGCCCCTTCTGTGCCCTAATGACAGTGATGACAAGACAATTTAGAGAACACAGGAATCCTTAGAAAACCCACGGGGTGGGGGGGTGGCAGGATCGTCTGGGGTTGAATGAACATAGTGTGTGTGTTTGTAGGGGGTGCTGTCAATGAGCTCATACACTACATTTGAGTTTCCAGCCCTAATCACAGAAGTGAATCTTGGTGTCTTTGTCCCTAAAACATTTCATCAAGTGATTCTCAGAGATTCTCTGGCTCCTTGGAAGGCAGTTTAGCTCAAGTGTAAGGATAAAGGGGTAAGTGTTGTACAGCCTCGCCCCCCCCTCCACCCCTGCACAGCTCCCCTTTTTTGCTGACTCTGGATGGTGGCAGCAAGGCACAGAGTGGCTATTCCCAGCAGAGACATATTACCTTGATAGGATGGGACACTCTGGCTGGGCCCCAGGTATAACAATAAGCATACAGCACATTCAGATAAATTTGAATTTCAGGCAAACAACAAATACTTTTCTTTTTCTTAGTACAAGTATGTCCCAAATTTTTCACAAGACATAGTAGCAACTGTATGAGTCATGGTTCTCCAGAGAAATAGAACCAATAGAATGGAGAGAGAGATGCACACAGAGAGACAGACAGAGAGGCAGGAATTGGCTCACAGCCATGGGAGCTGGCAAATCTGAAATCTGCAGGGCAGGCTGGAGACCCAGGGAGAAGTTGCAGCTCAAGTTCAAAGGCTGTCTGGAGACAGAATTCTCTCTTTTTGGGGGGGAACCTTGGTCTTTTCTCTTAAGGCCTTCACCTGGCTAGATAAGGCCCACCCACACTACGGAGGCTTATCTGCTTTACTCAACTCAACTAATTAAATGTTCATTACATCTTCACAGCAACATCTAGAATCATGTTTGACTAGAAATCAGCACCATGGCCTAGCCCCATGGACACACAAAATCAAACATCACAGGGTTGTTTATGTCTTGTCAATCTGAAATTTAAGTTTGACTGTATTTTTTTTTTTTTGTAAATGGATGACCACAACAAAAGCAGCAATGATTGCAATTACCAAACGCGAAACACACTCATACTGTGTCATAATATTAACATTGAGTCCAGTAATCCTCCACTGTAACAGCTCCTTTACTTTGCAGTGATAATTGATTTGTATATTTTTTGCCTCTGAGTCCCTGTGGGATTTTTTTTTTTAATTCAAACAGAAAGTCACAAAAATTATAATCATCCTCATCAGTTCACTCAGTCCCATGTAATTAATTTTTTTTATCTTGATCTTTTGTTAGCACCTTTTATGAATTCATCAGTTTTCCATTAGAGTTCTGAAAATGCTTATTCATTCACTTCAGCTGTATAGTCAGTTACCAGAAGGTTTGACTGTATTTTATCTGACACCCAGGCCTGCCGTTCATCTGTACGGGCCTCAAGAACAGCTCTACTCCCTCCAGAGAAGCACCTGGCGAGTGGGCACCTTCATGGAGCCCTGTCAAGGGAAATGGAATGAGATTGTCCCCCCACTTCCTTCTCTGTGGTGTTCAAATGGGGAAGAGTGTGTCAGAGGCCAGGTATGAATCATTCTCCGCCCACGCTGGACCAGCATCCCGGGGGGAAGCAGAGGCAGAGGGGAGGTAATGAGATCCACCTCTACAGAGATGTAAAGGTGATTCATCCCCTCTGGAGAAAAAAGCTTCTCTGCAGGCTGAGAACGTGCTGGGTTTGGAGTAAAGGTCTGTTCAGGTCTCATGAATGGAAGAGAATTATCCAGCAGGGGGCTGGGGATAGCTTAACACATTCAAGGCTCTTTTAGTAGCAAGTAGCAGAAATCAACAGCCTTAAGTGAATTTGTTGGCTCTTGACCCAGAGAAGTTTTAGAGGCAAAAGTGCCAGAGCTCAGCCTGCTTCTTGGAACTGAGATCCTGAGATCCTGGATCCTGGAGAGGAAAAATCAACTGGACGGCAGGCTTTGCGTTCTGCCCATTTGACAGAGGAGGAAGCTGGATGCCAGAGTTGTTAGATCACACAGCTATGCTTACCCTGCATCCTCCCTAATAAGACATTTAAAAAACAAAAAAATAGAGTTAACTGTTACGACGGAGAATCAGCATAATGCTCGAAATTTTCAGACTCATAAAAACGAACCCAACAGTTGACTTTCAAGTAGCATTTAATGGGTGAAGTGGCATTGTATTTACTTTCTATGCCACAAAACAATATCACCACACACTTAGTGGCTTAAATCAACACACATCTATTACCTCTCGGTGTCTGTGGGTCAGGAGTCTGGGCACGGCTTCGCTGGGTCTGCTGCTCAGAGTCTCGCACAAGACTGCAATCAAGGTGTCAGTTGAGGCTGCCGTCTCATCCAAAGTCTCAACTAGAGAAGGATCCACTTCCCAGCTCACAGGGTTGTGGACAGAATTCAGTTCCTTGTGGTTGCTGGACTGAGGGCCTCAGGTCATGGCCGCCATCTTGGATTCTGTCTGCCATGGCGTTCCTTCCATCTCTCAGGGGCTGACGAGCTCTCAGGTTGTGCTTAGTGGGCCAGTTTACCACGGTGCAGTATTTTGTGGGCCACCCTGGGGTGAATCCACCACCCCAAAGAGAGTGAGCCGCCAGCAGAAGGAGAAGCCTTCTCTACCAGCACCTGCATTGTGACACCAGGGCAAACTCTGACATTCATATTTGCAAATCCTCTTCTGCGTCAAAGCATTAGTGATGACTCATCAGCTGGGGATGGCCTTATGCAGGATGGGCAAATGTTTCTAAAGGGCCAGAGAGGGCTTCCCTGGTGGCGCAGTGGTTGCGCGTCCGCCTGCCGATGCAGGGGAACCGGGTTCGCGCCCCGGTCTGGGAGGATCCCACATGCCGCGGAGCGGCTGGGCCCGTGGGCCATGGCTGCTGAGCCTGCGCGTCCGGAGCCTGTGCTCCGCAACGGGAGAGGCCACA
>NC_041215.1:22688057-22691922 GCF_002837175.3 Physeter macrocephalus | reverse complement strand
CATGGGCGCCGGGCCCTGCGCGTCCGGAGCCTGTGCTCCGCAACGGGAGAGGCCACACGGAGGGAGGCCCGCATACCACAAAAAAATAAAAATAAAAATAAAAAATAAATAAAGGGCCAGAGAGTAAATATGCTCAGCTTTGCAGGCCAGATCAGTCTCTGTCTTGACCACCCAACTCCACCATTGCATCACGAAGGCAGCCAAAGATAATATATACCTCTGGGTTTCTCAGACTCAGCACCACTGATATCTTGGGCTGGATCTTTCTCTGTGTGGGGCCGTCCTGGACACTGTGGGTGTTGAGCAGCATCCCCGGTCCCCACCCGTCAAATGCCGGGGGCACCCCCAGTCGCGGTAGCCCAAAATGTCTCCAGACATCACCATGTGTCACCATTGGGGGCAAAATTGCTCCCAGTTAGGAACCACTGACATCATCAGATGGACATATCTGTGTTTCAATAAAACTTTATTTATAAAAACAAGGTGTGAGGCCAGCCAACCCTGGACTAGACATTTACCTTTAAGATGAGGTCAGGACTTCCCTGGTGGTGCAGTGGTTAAGAATCCGCCTGCCAATGCAGGGGACATGGGTTCAAGCCCTGGTCAGGGAAGATCCCACATGCCTCAGAGCAACTAAGCCCATGCGCCACAACTATTGAGCCTGCTCTCTAGAGCCCACGAGCCACAACTACTGAGCCCCTGTGCCACAACTACTGAAGCCCAAGCGCCTAGAGCCCATGCTCCACAACAAGAGAAGCTACCGCAGTGAGAAGCCCACTCTCACCGCAGCTAGAGAAAGCCCGTGTGCAGCAATGAATGAAGACCCAACGCAGCCAAAAATAAATAATAAATAAAAAAATAATAAAGATCAAGTTGAGATTTGACCAAAAAAAAAAAAAAAAAAGATGAGGTCAGTACACCCTGGGACTGTGTAGCCAACCACAATGCATTTAGAAAACGGTCTGATTGTGTTCTGTCAACTGACTGGGTACACCTGGGAAACCAAAACCCAATGCAGGTGACTATTCCACAAGCCATATTCGTTCAACAAATATCTGAGTGTCTTGTGAGTCTTTTGTGATGAGGATTTTCCAGAGGGATGGATGGATGTGGAATCTCAGGGAAGAGCTGGTTGCAGAGAGGATACTCCCTGAATGTGACAGAGGGCGGTCTGTAGCTGGGGGTGGAAGAGGTCAAGAGGGCTTCCTGAAGGAGGAGATATTCACCCAGACCAAGAGTGGAGGGGCTGCTCCAGACACCCCATGAGCAGAGATGGAGGGGTGGACGGTGGGGCCTGGCGGGGGGGGTCTACCAGACAACCCCCACTTCACCCCAGTCTCACCATGAGAGAAACACGAGACAGACCCCCAAAGAGGGACATTCCGCAAAATATCAAGACTACCCAGGGCATCACAAAGTCTGAGAAACCATCATAGCCCAGAGAGGTCACAAGGACATGTGATGACTGTCACATGGGATCCTGGATGGGGTCCTGGGACAGAAGAGGAAATTAGGGGGAAACTGAGGAAATCTGAATACACTGTGGACTTTGGTTAGTAATAGTGTATCAATATTGGTTCGTTAAGGGACTTCCCTGGCGGTCCAGTGGTTAAGACTCCAAGCTTCCACTGCAGGGGGGCGCGGGTTCAATCTCTGGTCAGGGAACTAAGATCCTGCATGCCGTGCAGCCAAAAAAAAAAAAAAATTGGTTAATTAATTGTGACACATGTACCAGACTTTATATTAGGGACGCTGGGTGTGGGGTATGTGGGAACTCTGTGCAATTGTCTCAGTCACCTCAAGCTGCTGGAACAAATATCATAGACGGGGCAGCTTAAACAACAGGCATTTTTTCTCTCCCACTTCCGGAGGCTGGAGGTCCAAGATCAAGGAGTCGGCAGTGTTGGTTTCTGGTGGGAGCTCCCTTCCTGGCTTGCAGACGGCTGCTTCCGGAAGGAAGGAACACAGCCTTCTATTATTTAGACCTCTGACCTCCAGAACCGTAAGATAATAAATCTGTGTTCCTTTAAGCCACTGGTTTGTCGTCATTTGTTATAGCAACTGCAAGAAACTCATACATACTCTTCCCAGCAAGGGCCCCATGGGGATCCCACGTGTGCCAGCCCAGACAGCAATCATGTTGAATCCGTTTTTATGTTTTGCATGGAGCCCCCGACTCCTAGGGCGCTGTTGATGGCTGTCACATCTGCACAAGGAAGACCCTTGCTTAGGGAAGGAGAAACGCCCCCAGCTCTGACCTCCTTTTTCTGTCTGTTTTCTGCTGGCTTCCAGGTTGCCGTCCCCACGTCTGGGAGCCATGGAGCCCACCGCCGGTGACTTACAGCTGGTGCCCAGGGCAACCAAGGACATCCAGGCTACAGATGCCGCATGCTGCCGGGCAGCCCTCTCGGCCATGGTGGCCACCAGCATCGTCATGGTCACCCTGGGAGTCCTCGTGGGTGAGTGGCCACGGACTTGCATGGGTCCACACAGCAGGCAGCTTGCACTAAGATGCCTGGGAGTGGCTCAAAAGTGTCCCAGAGCAAAGGGCTGAGCATGCAGTACACAGAGGCCACCCAACAGCAAGGCGATGGGACCAGGTGCTGAGTGTGGCTGCACTTAGTTCTGGGCTAGGCGGTGGGTGCCTGGGTGTCGAGGCAATACCTGCAGATTTCAGGTTTCCCACCAGTGGGATTCTTTATTTTTTTTAATACCATGTGTTTGATTTTTTAAAAATATTTATTTTATTTTTTATTTGGTTGTGCTGGGTCTTAGTTGCTTAATGAAGATTCACAACCAGGGTGAAATGGAGACCAGTAGGGAAATGAACTTTTTAAAAACCCTTGAGAGGGGCTTCCCTGATGGCGCAGTGGTTAAGAATCCCCCTGCCAATGCAGGGGACACGGGTTCGAGCCCTGGCCCGGGAAGATCCCACATGCCGCGGAGCAACTAAGACCGTGCGCCACAACTACTGAGCCCACGCGCCACAACTATTGAAGCCCGCCTGCCTAGAGCCCATGCTCTGCAACAAGAGAAGCCACCGCCATGAGAAGCCCACACACACTGCAACAAAGAGTAGCCCTGCTTGCCGCAACTAGAGAAAGCCCGCACACAGCAACGAAGACCCAATGCAACCAAAAATAAAAATAAATAAATAAATAAATTTATAAAAATAAAAACCTTGAGAAATTTGAAAAGTCCCCAAAAGTATAAATGAGCAGTCGTTGACTTTCCCACCTCCCACAGTCAAAAGTGGCCCCCACATCATATTTGCTTCTAATGTACGTATGTTCATATTATTTACAATGAAACATACGAAATGATGACCTGTGGTGAATGCTGTGAGGCTGCAGTTATAAAAACACACAAAGGAAGGTCTCTTTATGTCAGTGGAAGGGTCCACAGAGCCCTGCCGCCTGCATAGAATTCCAGGGCTGCCCCACACCTCGACGTGGTAGCCCTGAGCCCCAGCGCTGTTTAGACTGAATCAGCTTAAATTAAATAACAGGTAAAATCCAGTTCCTCTGTCCCCACCAGCCACGTTTCACGAGTAGCTCACGGCTCCTGCAGGGGATGCTCTGATCTAGAACCTTCCGTAATCAGGGGAAGTTCTGCTGGGCAGCCCTGCTCTGGACTGGGCTCCTTCTGAGATGAGCTTGCTAGTTCTGTGTGGGGATGTAAAGGTCACCTTTCGTCCTTGACATGATGATGGTAACTGGCAGTTTGGGGGGAAAATGCTCTCATGTGGCAAAATAATAAGTTGGTGATGCAATGTGGGATATATATATATATATATATATATATATTTTTTTTTTTTTTTTTTTTTTTTGTGGTATGCGGGCCTCCCTTTGTTGTGGCCTCTCCC
>NC_041215.1:22650704-22688003 GCF_002837175.3 Physeter macrocephalus | reverse complement strand
CCCCCCCCGCTACGGAGCACAGGCTCCGGACGCGCAGGCTCAGCGGCCATGGCTCACGGGCCCAGCCGCTCCGCGGCGTGTGGCATCCTCCCAAACCGGGGCGCGAACCCGGTTTCCCTGCATCGGCAGGCGGACACGCAACCACTGCGCCACCAGGGAAGCCCTATATATATTTTTAAAATATATTAAATATATATATATTTAAAATGTATTTTAAAAAATATATTTAAGATATATATTATATAATATATATTTAAATATATATATATATTTGTGACTATCTGGATAACTCAGAGCCTGGCACGGCTGATAGAGGCCCTCTAGTGGCTGTGGGGTGAAGTGCATGAAAATTGGGCTCTGTGGGGTGGGGGGCGGTGTTCGTTTGTCCGTGTGTCCATGTGTCCTCACGCTAGGGAGAGACAGAGGACAGTTGCACACCTCCAGTCTAGAATCACAGCTACATTTTGGGATAACAGGTAGATAAAATCTCCAGCAGGACCTCTGAAACTGAGGAAGGCTCTAAGAAGCACTTAAAATTTAAAAACACTTTTTAAATTACAATTCAAATTTGTCCCCTTCCCAGACAGCTCAAAATTTTATTTGGAAGTATAAAATTTTACACGGGCCCTTGCTGGGCTGTTTCTCCAGTTGCCTGGGAGCCCATGGTTATTTCAGAGGGAAAGTATGAGGCTTATTTGGGGCCCAGAACATAAGCACATGGGTCTACACAGCAGGGTTCTTGTTTTCTTTCTTTTTAGTTCCTTGCATGAGAAAACAAGCCAATTTTAGAATTACTTTAGACTATTTGTTCTATCTATTGAATAAACAAATATCGAGCTGGTTGAATATCCAGTCAAATAAATAGAGCTGGGAGCCAGCTTTCACACTGTAGGTGGCTGCTACTTCTATTTTTTAATTAAAAAAAATTTTTTTTAAAGTTTTTTGTTTTTTTTCTGGCCATACCACATGGATTGTGGGATCTTAGTTCCCCGACCGGGGATTGGACCCAGGCCCCAGCAATGAAAGCGCTGAGTCCTAAACACTGGACCACCAGAGAACTCCCTACTTCTAGTCTTTTAATTTTGTAATTATGATCATTTTTGACTGATGGACCCCTTTGCCAGTCTCACATATTTTCGACAGTTAGAAACACGTGTCTTCATGTATCATGTAGGGTTGTATTCTTTACAACACTTTATGACTGTTCTTCTTTGCTGTTGTGTACTTTTGACAACCGTTGGAAACTATATTATTCAGAGGGTGGTGTCATGGGCCGGGGTTCGAGGGTCCTGGTACCCCGGGCTGTGCCCCTGGGGTATTTGGTGCCCCTTCCCAGGGAGGAGGTGGGGATTGTCCCAAAGTCGAGGGAAGGTCTTCCTTCTGAGGCCATTTCAGCCATTTTTGGCTAGGATCCAGTCCTCCCCTTAAGGAAACCTGGGGATGCCTGGGGCTTTGTGTACCTGGGGGCCTTTGGGTGGGTGATGGGTGAGAGCTGATCAGGGAGCACTGTTAATAATCACTCAACCCCCGGGAAGTCAGCCCACCCCCCGTTTGTTGGGGGTGACCGCCCCAGGGTGATGGGGGGCCTTGGAGGCCGGCTTGGCTGAGCCCTGCCCCTGCAGGTGGGCGCTCTCACGGGGCCCTGGTCTTGTCCGCAGCCTCCCTCTCTACACAGGGTGTCAATGTGGAGCACACAGCCGAGCTGCGAGGGATCCGGTTTGCCCCCAGCTTGCAGCAGGAGACCTCAGACTATTACCGCACACTGACGCCAACTCTGGAAACGCTGGTGAGGGTTCTGGGAGCCGGGGGCGGGGGCAAGTGGGAGGCCAGGGGCTCTGACTGAGGCAGCAGAGCAATGGGAGGCCCAGGCAGCCTCTGAGGTAGGGAGGGGTCCCCATGGGGTGAACAGGGCAGGGCTGATGCATTCCAGAATACAGGGGAGGGTAGCATTCGATGGGAACTGAAAGCTGCAGGATCCGTAGGCCACGTTGATAGGTTGTAAACTGCATTTCGGTAGAGAAATCAGAACCCTCCTATGCAGCTGGTGGATATATGAAAAGGGGCAGCCACTGTGGAAAACAGTCTGGCAGTTTCTCCAAAGGTTAAAAATGGAGTTACTATCTGACCCAGCAATTCCGCTCCTGGGTGTCTGCCCCAGAGAAACAAAACTGTGAGTCCACACAGAAGCTTGTACATGAATGTTCATGGCAGCGAGATTCATAACAGCCCCAAAGTGAAAGCAACCCAAATGGCCATCAACAGAGGATGGATAAACAACTGTGGTCCCTCCCCACACGGGAGCATCACTCATTCATGAAAAGGGGTGAAGCCCCGACACTCGCTACAGCGTGGACGGACCCTGAGAACGCGACGCTCAGTGAGAGAAGCCAGACACAGAAGGACACACAGGGTGTGATTCCACTGATGGGAAACGTCCAGAACAGGCAGATCCACAGACACAGAGAGTGGATTCCTCGTTGTCAGGGGCTGGGGAGGGGGATGGGGACTGACTGCTCATGGGGACGGGGCTTCATTTGGGGTCATGAGAATGTTTTAAAATTGTGATGAGGTTGTACAACTCTGTGAAGATACTAAAACCCATCTAATTGTACACTTGTAAAAGGTGAGTTTTTATAGTAGATGACTTTTGAAACATTGTTTAAAATTTTATCCTAAGGGAAAGAGAAAGGTGACTAGGTAACGATTTTTTTTTTTTTTTTTTTTTGCGGTACGCGGGCCTCTCACTGCTGTGGCCTCTCCCGTTGCAGAGCACAGGCTCCGGACGTGCAGGCTCAGCGGCCGTGGCTCATGGGCCCAGCGGCCATGGCTCACGGGCCCAGCCGCTCCGCGGCATGTGGGATCCTCCCGGACCGGGGCATGAACCCATGTCCCCTGCATCGGCAGGCGGATTCTCAACCACTGTGCCACCAGGGAAGCCCTAACGATTCATTTTAAATGTGTGATAAGATGTGAGAGAAGCAGGGGGACAGTTAGGAGTCACCATCATCTAGACCAGGAGTCAGCAAACTTTCCCCGTAATAAGGCCAGATGGTCAATATTTTTGGCTTTTGGGAGCCAGAGAGTCTGTCTTGACGGCTGGGCCTTGTGTTGTAGCCTGAAAGCCGCCATAGATGACATGGATGAGTGGGTGTGGCTGTGTGCCAATAAACCTTTATTTATGGACACTGAAATTTGCATTTCATGCCATTTTCATGCACCACGAAATATTTTTCTTTTGTTTTTTTTTTACATTTAAAAATGTAAAAACCAGGGGCTTCCCTGGTGGCACAGTGGTTAAGAATCTGCCTGCCAATGCAGGGGACACGGGTTCGAGCCCTGGTCCGGGAAGATCCCACATGCCGCGGAGCAACTAAGCCCGTGCGCTGCAACTACTGAGGCTGCGCTCTAGAACCCTCGAGCCACGACTACTGAAGCCTGTGCACCTAGAGCCCATGCTCCGCAACAAGAGAAGCCACCACAATGAGAAGCCCGTGCATCGCAACGAAGAGTAAACGCCTCTCACCGCAACTAGAGAAAGCCCGCATGCAGCAACGAAGACCCAACGCAGCCAAAAATAAAATAAATAAATTTATTTAAAAAAAATGTAAAAACCATTCTTGTCCATGATCTGTGCAAAAACAGGCAATGATTCTAATTCAGCACATGGGCCGTATTGCTAATCTCAATCCTGTATCTTAAAGCAGCATGGTCCAGTAGAAATGTAACAGAAGCCCCATGTGTAATTTAACATTTTCTGGTAGCCACTTTTATTTAAAAAAAAGGAAAAAGAAACAGGTCGCGTCCGGAGGCTGTGCTCCGCAACGGGAGAGGCCACAGCAGTGAGAGGCCTGCGTACCACAAAAAAATAATAATAATAATACATTTTATTTAACCCAGAATATCCAAAATGTTATCATTTCAACATGTCATCAACCTATATAAAGCAGGTATTAATGAGATATTTTACATTCTTTCCTTTGGATTGAGGCTTCCAAACCTGGTGTGTCTTTTTTTTTTTAAAGTTTATTTATTTTTTGGCTGCTTTGTATCTTCGTTGCTGCAAGTGGGCTTTCTCTAGTTGCGGTGCGCGGGCTTCTCATTGCGGTGGCTTCTCGTTGCAGAGCACGGGCTCTAGGAGCACAGGCTTCAGTAGCTGTTGAACCCGTGTCCCCTGCATTGGCAGGTGGATTCTTAACCACTGCGTCACCAGGGAAGTCCCCCAAGCCTGGTGTGTCTTTTACACTCACATCTCAGGGTGGATACTGAGCTTCCACTGGGAAAACTCCATCCATATTTAGAATTTGTAACATTTCCAGACCCAAGATGCTCCAAATATACTTAAGAATTTTCCAGTGACTGAATCAAGTATCCGTTTTGAAATTGAAGCATGAATTAATTAAAATTGAACAAAATGCGAAAATCAGTTCTTCTGTGGCACCAGCCACATTTCAAATGCTCAGTTTCTACATATGGCCTGCGGCTGCCATATGGGGCGAGGCAGGTGTAGAACATTTTGGAAATTTGTGGAATGTTCTACAGGACAGTGCAGGCCTGGGTGTGGGCAGTGGGGATGTGGACTCAGAGGGTGCGGTTCAGAGAAGCAAATTGGATTAAGGGTGTTTTAGACGGGTGAATGAACAGGCGTGACCGTGCATCACGTGTGTTTAGGGAGCAAGGATGGTGACCATAGGATTTAGCACCTAAGCAGGACATTCTGCCAGGGGACAGGGACGCTGTCAGTGACTACATTGGGAGAGCAGATAAACGGGGTTACGTGGTCACCCAGTGCGTGGGTGACGTGAGCTGCCGAGGGGAGAGATGTGGGCCCTTCGGTGCCCAAACCGAGACAGTCCTAGGAGACGCGGACAGTGGTCACCCTAACAGCACATGAAGGACAAGGACCTTCCTGATAGCATCTGCTTGCACAAAGTGGGCTCAGCCACAGAATTTTATTTTTTAATGTAAAATTCACATAACATAAAATTATCCTTTTCTTTATTATTATTTTTTTCTTTTGGCCACGCTGTGTAGCTTGTGGGATGGATCTTAGTTTCTCAACCTGGGATTGAACCCGGGCCCCCGGCAGTGAAAGCACCGAGTCCTAACCACTGGACTGCCAGGGAATTCCCTAAAATTATCCACTTTTAAAGTGACTGATTCAGTGGCATTTAGTACATTCACAGAGCTGTGCAACCATCACCTCTAATTCCAGAACCTTCCATCACCCAAAAAGGAAACCCCACCCTCATCAGCAGTCACCCCCTCCCCCTCTCCCTCAGCCCCTGACAGCCATGAACCCACGCTCTGTGTCTGCGGATCTGTCTGTTCTGGACGTTTCCCATCAATGGAATCACACTCTGTGTGTCCTTCTGTGTCTGGCTTCTCTCACTGAGCATTGTGTTTGCAGGGTCCGTCCACGTTGCAGCTAGTGTCAGGGCTTCACCTCTTTTCATGGCTGAGTGATGCTCCCGTGTGTGGAGGAAGCACGTGGGGTTTCTCCATCATCTGTTGGCGGAGCTATATTTTCATAGGCACGACTTCGAGATGCCTCTCCCGTCCCTTAGTTCTGTGAGTTGGCCGCACACATGGAGTTGAAGAGGAGATGCTTTTCCACCCCCTTCCCAGCTCTCCCCGCGGGGAGTCTCCGCAGGGTCTCACATTCGCTACTGTTGTTTCCGTTGTAGTTTGTCAGCAGCTTTCGGGAGACAGAGTTGGAGGCCAGCTGTGTGGGCTGCAGGGTGCTCAGTTACTGGTGAGTTGGGGCCTCCTTGGAGGTGGAGGAAGCTTGGTGGTTGCCCGAGAGATTGCAGAAGATTCCAGCCGAGAGGCGCCCTCCCTCTCAAGGGCCAGTGTCCTCCCCGCAGGGAGGGCAACGCCAGCATCCTGGTGCGTTTTCGGCTGCACTTTATGCAGCCGGCCCTGCGGACGCCGAGCCCAGGCCTGGAGGAGGAGCTGCTGCGGCGGGGACTCCGAGAGAGGCTGCAGGGCCGCGGCATCCCCCTGGCCCCGTATGGCACCATCGTGTCTGCCCAGCTCACAGGCAAGTGGCCCCAGAGACAGGGAGACGTTGGGAGGGACATGCTGGGGAAGGGGAGCCAAGTGAAAGTTGCATTAAACTTGAGGTTTTCCATAGTCGCCCCTCTCGGTGACAAGGAAACATATACCCATTGCTTTACCCTCTATGGTCTAGACCAGCGGGGGGCAACCTATAAATATTTTCATCTTGGCTACCCATTGGGTCTCTGTCCAGATGACTCAACCCAGCTATTATAGCACAAAAGCAGCAGACACTATATAAACAAACGGACACCACTGTGTATCGATAAAACTTTATTTACAAAAACAAGTGGTGGGCCGGATTTGGTGCCTGGCCCCTGGTATAGAAATAAGGGTAAATGTTATGCTCTAAAATTCTAAGATTGCTGTGCGTTGTGATTTGAGAGCCAGGCATGAGGTCAGACTGCTCAGTTTTTGGGTTTTTTTTTTTGCGGTACACGGGCCTCTCACCGTTGTGGCCTCTCCCGTTGCGGAGCACAGGCTCCGGACGCGCAGGCCCAGCGGCCATGGCTCACGGGCACAGCCGCTCCGCGGCATGTGGGATCTTCCCGGACGGGGGCACGAACCCGTGTCCCCTGCATCGGCAGGCAGACTCTCAACCGCTGTGCCACCAGGGAAGCCCTGCTCAGATTTTAAAATTGTTGCCTTGACCTTGCCCTGCAGGACATTTACAGTCCCCTCTCCACCACTCCTGACACACTCAGTGAGTCTCAGTAACCTCGCCAGCACTAAGAGAGCTTTCTGCGGGGATGGAAATGTTTTGGGTCGGCGCCATACACTCTGGCAGCCACCTGCCCCATGCGGCTGTTGAGCTCTTATCGTGAGAAATGGAATATTTCATCTGATTTCATCTTTGCTGATTTAAGTCAGAATTTAAGTGGATCCCAGGTGGACAGTGCAGACCACTGCTTTGCAATACGATGTTGTCAAAGAACCTCAGTGCTCGCTAAATGAGCTTATATCTCTTCTCCGTTTTGCTGCAGGAAGCCAGAAGGGGCTGCTGACAGAAAGAGACTTAAAATCAGGTATGTTTTGATGAATGGATAAAGAAGATGTGGTATATATATGTGCAATGGAATACTACTCAGCCATAAAAAAGGATGAAATAATGCCATTTAAAGCAACATGGATGGACCTAGAGATTATCATACTAAATGAAGTAAGTCAGAGAAAGACAAATATCACTTATATGTGAAATCTAAAATATGACACAAATGAACCTATCTACAAAACATAAACAGACTCATGGACATAGAGAATAGACTTGTGGTTGCCAAGGGGGAGGGGGCTGGGGGAGGGAAGGATTGGGAGTTTGGGATTAGCAGATGCAAATTATTACATATAGGATGGATAAACAAGGTCCTACTGTATAGCACAGAGAACTATATTCAATATCCTGTGATAAACTGTAATGGAAAAGAATATGAAAAAGAATGTAATCTGTGTGAGCAGACAATTTAAAATGAGGCACTTTGAATTATTCCGAGCCAAGCATGATTAAGAGAAGGCATTATTGTTTTTGTATTGTTTTTAAGTGATGGAAAGTTGTTATTCAGAGAAAAGACAAAAAACAGTTTGGGGAAAAAAGAGTAGGTATCCCCTGGAATCTCACTGCTTTTACTATTTTGGTGACTTTCCTCCCAGACGGCTCATGACACATCTACAGATACATTTATTTAGCTTTACATCAATGGTCCCCAACTAGGGGTGATCCTGCCTCCCCAGGGGACACAGGGTGATGTCTGGGGACATCTGTGGTTGTCACGATGGGGGGTGCTCTTAGCATTCAGTGAGTGGGGCCGGGGTGCTTCTCAGTATCCCACAGTGCCCAGGACGGCCCCCCCAGAGAATGACCCCAAATGTGAACCTACACTTCAGTGGCAAATTTTATGTTATGTGTACTTTATTAAAATTTAAAAAATTAATTTCACCTATTACTTTAAAAAAATTTATTTGGTTGCACCAGGTCTTAGTTGCAGCAGGCGGGCTCGTTAGTTGTGGCTTGCTGGCTCCTTAGTTGTGGCTTGTGAACTCTTAGTTGTGGCATGCATGTGGGATCTAGTTCCCTGACCAGGGATTTAACCCGGGCCCCCTGCACTGGGAGCTCAGAGTCTTATCCACTGAGCCACCAGGGAAGTCCCCCTATTTCTTACTTTTTAAAAACATGGCGGGACTTCCCTGGTGGTGCAGTGGTGAAGAATCCGCCTGCCAATGCAGGGGACACGGGTTCGATCCCTGGTCCGGGAAGATCCCACATGCCGCAGAGCAACTAAGGCCGTGCGCCACAACTACTGAGCCTGCACTCTATAGCCCGCGAGCCACAACTGCTGAGCCCGCGTGCCACAACTACTGAAGCCCATGTGCCTAGAGCCCGTGCTCCACAGCAAGAGAAGCCACCACAATGAGAAGCCCACGCACCACAACGAAGATTAGCACCCGCTCGCTGCAACTAGAGGAAGCCCGCGCGCAGCAACGAAGACCCAACGCAGCCAAAAAATAAATTAATTAAAATAAATAAATAAAACGTGGCTGATAGAAATATAAAAGTACATACATGGCACACATACGCTTAGGTTGCACAGCCATGGCCCCGGTGCTGACTAGCATTCTCATGTGTTACATCTCTGTACTAATTCTGAGAAAATTATTTCAGAAACATTCAGAGAAAAGGAAGCAGAGAAGAGATGCCTTCCACGCTCTAGAGTTTCCGCGTGGAGAGCAGGCGGGAGAGGTGGAGTGAGGTCAGGAACGCGGTTCTTGTCTGCCCTCAGGTCACTGTCCAGGGAATGCCTTTTCCTGCGGGAACAGCCAGTGTGTGACAAAGGTGAACCCGGAGTGTGATGACACAGCGGACTGCTCTGATGGCTCCGATGAGGCCTACTGTGGTCAGTCTGCCTGTCTGGCCTGTTTTCTGGGCTACGTCCCCTTTCCAGGTTCAAGTGCTGGTTCTCTGGCCCACTGTACCCATCACACACAGACACGTGGTCCTGACATTCACTGGAGCTGGGCAGAGAAAGGGAGTGGGCACCGGTGATATGACAGGAAACATGAGCAGCAAGCAGAGAAGGGAAACCTTGAGGTGTGTGGAGTGGAGAGCCTCGGGTGAGAAGGAGAAAAAAATCGGGTCAAACCGTGGGAAGCCTTGAATGCCAGGAACTGGGGGTCTGTCCTATAGGTAGTGGGGAGTCACCAGAAGCATTTGAGCAAGGGAAAATTACAGTTGAAATGCTGTAAGAGTAGTCATCATTTTTCTAGCAATGCTAGCCCATGCAGTAAGGTGAGAACAGTGGTTTAATTATTGGAAAGGAAGAAGGAAAACTGTCATAATTTGAATTTGATTATCTAAATGAATCAATAAATTAAAAGGATATCAGAAAAATAAGACAGTTCAACAATAAGGGGAAGATAAGATAAATACTAATACATAAAAACTCTTGTTTTGCTTTATACAATTAAAAACAGGTTAGAAGATATAATGGAAAAAATCACACTCTTGATTAATAGCAACACAAAATAAACACGTATCCTGTATATAATAATAACTATATAGAATTACAAACCATTGCTGAAGGACATAAAAGCAGACTAAATAAATAGACACGGCATCCTATGAAAAGATGGGCATATAAAGATTTTGAAACTTGCAAAATACCTGGTGAGGGAGACATTCATAGTGTCTGGTACCTGGCTGTGGAGGATGATATAGAGGTTGATTGAAATTGGCAGGTGTGGTCGGGGGGTCCCCAAGACTCCTTCAGATTCAGTGATTCACGAGAAGGAGTCACAGAACTCAGTAAAGCTGTTATATACGTAGTTATAGCTTATTACAGTACAGATGAAAATCAGCAAAGCAAAAGGTGCAAAGTCCAGGAGAGACCAGGCTCAAGCAAGCTTCCAATTATCCTCTCCCAGTGGAGTCATGTAGACAGCACTTAACGCATTCTCCCAGCACCATATGTGACAACACACACAAAGTATTTCCAACCAGGGGAGCTCACCCAAGGCTTGGTGTCCAGGGTTTGTGTTGGGGGTTGGTCACGTAGGTACGTAGCATCCATATAGTTAACTTTAGGGTATGATTGTCCTAGAGCTGCTGAATCAAAGGACCTCAAGCTGAGTGGATTAAACAACAGAAATGTATTCTCTCCCAGCTCTGGAGGCTAGAAGTCTGAGATCAAGGTGTCGGCAGGGTCGGTTCCTTCTGAGGCCGTGAGGGAGGATCTGGTCCATGTGGTCTCCCAGCTTCTGGTGGTTTGCTGGTATCTTTGGCATTCTTTGAATGCGGGGGCCATGGGGACAACAGACTGCAGACAGACGTGCCAGGAACGTGGCCACACTCCTGCCTTCCTGGGGTCCTGGATAGTGATCTCTGTCTTGCAGACTGTGGTTTGCAGCCTGGCTGGAGGACAGCCGGCAGGATTGTGGGCGGTGTGGAGGCATCCCCGGGGGAGTTCCCATGGCAAGTCAGCCTCCGAGAAAACAACGAACACTTCTGTGGGGCCGCCATCATTGGCGCCAGGTGGCTGGTGTCTGCTGCCCACTGCTTCAATGAGTGAGTCCACGTCCCCGAGGGCTCAGCGCCCACCCCACCCCTGTATCCCACCTACCTTCCACTCTGGGAATGCCACCTTTCCTGGGTGTCTTCAGAGCCCCTTGGAACTTACTTATTTCCTTCCTTCTTCCCTCCCTCCCTCCTTCCTTCCCTCTCCTTTTTAAAAATTATTTATTTATTTATTTATTTATTTGGCTGTGTCGGGTCTTAGTCGCGGCACGTGGGAACTTTCGTTGCGGAGCGCGGGCTCTTCGTTGCGGCGTGCGGGCTCTCTAGTTGTGGCGCGTGGGTTTAGTTGCCCCGTGGCACGTGGGATCTTAGTTCCCTGACCAGGGATCGAACCCATGTCCCCTGCATTGGAAGGCAGATTCTTAACCACTGGACCACCAGGGAAGTCCCTCCCTCTCTTTTCTTTTTGTTAAATCTGAATGCATTAATTTTTTTAAATTGTGGCAAAATACATATGACATAAATTTACCATTTTTAAGCGCACAGCTCAGTGGCATTAGGCACACTCACATTGTTGGGAAACCATCCCCACCATCATCTCCAGAACTTTCTCATCCTCCCAAACTGAAGCTCTGTCCCTTTTAAACCCTGACTCCCCAGCCCCTCCCCCAGCCCCTGGCTCCACCATCTACTTCCTGTCTCTGTGGATCTGACCCCTCCAGGGACCTCCTGTGAGTGGAATCAGACAGTACTTGTCCTTTTGTGACTGACATTTCACTTAACCTGTTCTCAAGGTTCATCTACGTTGTAGTGTGTGTCACGGCTTCTTTCCCTTTCGTGGCCAAATAATATTCCAGTGTGTGGATGGACATGTGTTTATTCATTCATCCATCGACGGACACTTGGGTGGTGTCCACCTTTTGGCTGTTGTGAATGATGCTGCTGTGAACATGGGTGTGCAAGTGTCTGAGTCACTACTTTCAGTTGCTTTGGGTATAAACTCAGAGGTGGAATTGCTGGGTCATATGGTGATTCTGTGTTTACCCTTTTGAGGAAACACCGTCCTGTTTTCCACAGTGGCTGCCCCATTTTCCATTCCCACCAGCAGTGCACAAGGGTTCCAATTTCTCCACATCCTTGAGAAGTTCCTTTGACGTTTGTTGTAAAGCTGGTTTGGTGGTGCTGAGTTCTTTCAGCTTTTGCTTGTCTGTAAAGCTTTTGATCTCTCCATCAAATCTGAATGAGAGCCTTGCTGGGTAGAGTATTCTTGGTCGTAGGCTTTTCCCTTTCATCACTTTAAATACATCCTGCCACTCCCTTCTGGCCTGCAGAGTTTCTGCTGAAAAGTCAGCTGATAGTCTTACAGGAGTTCCCTTGTATGTTATTTGTTCCTTCTCCCTTGCTGCTTTTAATATTCTCTCTTTACTTTTTGTCTTTTTGATTATGATGTGTCTTGGTTGTTACTATTTGGGTTAATCCCGTATGGGACCCTCTATGCTTCCTGGACTTGGGTGACTGTTTCCTTTCCCAAGTTAGGGACGTTTTCAGCTGTTATCTCTTCAAATATTTTCTCAGGCCCTTTCTCTCTGTCTTCTCCTTCTGGGACCCCTATAATGTGACTATTAGCATGGTTGATGTTGTCCTAGTGTCCGTTAAACTGTCCTCATTTCTTTTCCTTCTTTTTTTCTTTTTTCTGTTTGGTGGCAGTGGTTTCCACTACTCTGTCTTCCAGCTCGCTGATCTGTTCTTCTGCCTCATTTAGTCTCCTTTGGATTCCTTCTACTGTATGTTTCATTTCAGTTATTGTATTCTTCATCTCTGGTTGGTTGTTCTTTATATTTTCTCTTTGTTTAAAATGTCTAACTTCTTACTCTGTGCATCCATTCCTCTCCTGAGTTCTATTATAATCTTTACGCTCCCTACCCTGAACTCTTTCTCAGGTAGGTTGCCTATCTCTACCTCACTTAGTCCTTCTTCTGGGGTTTTATCTTGTTCCTTTGTCTGGAACATGTTCCTCTGTCACCTCATTTTGTCTAAGTTGCTGTTTGTGTTTTTATGTGTGTGGTAGGTTGGTTACGTTTCTCAGCCTTGGAGAAGTGGCCTCTGTAGGACGCGTCCTGTGCATCTCCACAGTGCACTCCCTGCTCATCACCCAAGCGACATGCTCTGGGGGGTTCCCTCTAAGGGGGCTGCGTGGGTCCTTCGGTTGTCGCAGGCTGATTCTGTGGGCGGTCTGGTAGGCTCGGTTGGCTGCCAGGCCCTGTCTTCTGTGGAAGCTGCTGGCTGCGGTTTAGCGGGGCTTGGTCGCAAGGTAGCCGGTTGTGGGATCCTAGGGGGCCTGGGGCTAAGAGCCTTGCTGGGTAGAGTATTCTTGGTCGTAGGCTTTTCCCTTTCATCACTTTAAATACATCCTGCCACTCCCTTCTGGCCTGCAGAGTTTCTGCTGAAAAGTCAGCTGATAGTCTTACAGGAGTTCCCTTGTATGTTATTTGTTCCTTCTCCCTTGCTGCTTTTAATATTCTCTCTTTACTTTTTGTCTTTTTGATTATGATGTGTCTTGGTTGTTACTATTTGGGTTAATCCCGTATGGGACCCTCTATGCTTCCTGGACTTGGGTGACTGTTTCCTTTCCCAAGTTAGGGACGTTTTCAGCTGTTATCTCTTCAAATATTTTCTCAGGCCCTTTCTCTCTGTCTTCTCCTTCTGGGACCCCTATAATGTGACTATTAGCATGGTTGATGTTGTCCTAGTGTCCGTTAAACTGTCCTCATTTCTTTTCCTTCTTTTTTTCTTTTTTCTGTTTGGTGGCAGTGGTTTCCACTACTCTGTCTTCCAGCTCGCTGATCTGTTCTTCTGCCTCATTTAGTCTCCTTTGGATTCCTTCTACTGTATGTTTCATTTCAGTTATTGTATTCTTCATCTCTGGTTGGTTGTTCTTTATATTTTCTCTTTGTTTAAAATGTCTAACTTCTTACTCTGTGCATCCATTCCTCTCCTGAGTTCTATTATAATCTTTACGCTCCCTACCCTGAACTCTTTCTCAGGTAGGTTGCCTATCTCTACCTCACTTAGTCCTTCTTCTGGGGTTTTATCTTGTTCCTTTGTCTGGAACATGTTCCTCTGTCACCTCATTTTGTCTAAGTTGCTGTTTGTGTTTTTATGTGTGTGGTAGGTTGGTTACGTTTCTCAGCCTTGGAGAAGTGGCCTCTGTAGGACGCGTCCTGTGCATCTCCACAGTGCACTCCCTGCTCATCACCCAAGCGACATGCTCTGGGGGGTTCCCTCTAAGGGGGCTGCGTGGGTCCTTCGGTTGTCGCAGGCTGATTCTGTGGGCGGTCTGGTAGGCTCGGTTGGCTGCCAGGCCCTGTCTTCTGTGGAAGCTGCTGGCTGCGGTTTAGCGGGGCTTGGTCGCAAGGTAGCCGGTTGTGGGATCCTAGGGGGCCTGGGGCTAGTGCTGGCTCGCTGGTGGGCAGAGTCAGGGTCCTGAAGACTCTGGGGCTGTTGCCCACCCACTGGCAGGTGAAGCCAGATCCTGGGGTTAGTGCCAGACTACTGATAGGCAGAGCTGGTTCCTGGAGTCTGGCTGCAGGGCCCAGGGATCCCAGAGTTCGTTTCAGAGCATTGTTGGTGGTGGGGGGAGGGGGCGGGTTTCGGCTACAGTTGGGTATGGGTTCTGGAGCGTCCCAAAGGTGGCCTTGCCTTACTGGTGGGCAGGGCTAGGGGTCTGGCCTGCGATGCGGGATCCTGGTTTTCTTGCATCTGGTGTCCGCCCACTGGTGGGCGGAGCTGGGCCTTGGCCCGCTGGTGGGCAGGGCTGTGGGCTCAGGGGGGCTCTAAGGCAGCCTGTCTGCTGATGGGTGGGGCAGTGTCCCCGCCCAGTTAGTTGATTGGCCTGGGGCTTCCCAGCACTAGCGCCTGTGGGCTATTGGGTGGGGCCGGGTCTCCGCACTAAAGAGCCAAGATGGCGGGCCGCCAACGTTACGTCCCCAGGGCGACCCGCCTGCGCCTCTGAGAGCAGCAGCTAGGTTTGGTCCAGCCTTCTCTCAGATTACTGCTGCTGCCCCGGGTCCCAGTGCTCGTGGGATTCTCTGTGTGTCCTTTAGGAGTGAAGCCTCTATTTCCCCCAGTCCTGTGGGGCTCCTGCGGTTAGCTCTGCTGGCCTCCGAAGCCAAATGCTCTGGGGGAGCCTCTTCCTGGTGCTGGACCCCCCAGGCTGGGGAGCCTGACACGGGGCTCAGAACCCTCGCTCCTGTGGGAGGACCCCTGCAACATAATTCTTCTCCAGTTCCTGGGTCCCCCACCAGGGGGCATGGGGTTTGATCATATCGTGAGTCCACCCTTCCTGCTCGTTTTGTTGTGGTTCCTTCTCTCTGTCTTTAGTTGGAGAAGATCTTTTCTGGTAGGTTCCAGTCTTTTTCATCGATGGTGGTCCTGCAGGTAGTTGTGATTTGGGTGTGCTCCTGAGAGGAGGTGAGCTCAGGGTCTTTCTACTCCGCCATCTCGGCCGATCTCCCAGTCTCTCCACATCCCGGCCATTACTTGTTACTTTGTTTGTTTGTTTTTAATAATAGCCATCCTAATGGGTGTGCAGTAATATCTCACTGTGGCTTTGATTTGCATTTCCCTAATGATGAGTGACTTTGAGCGTCTTTTCATGTGCTTATTGGCCACTTGTGTGACATTGGTGTGACATTGCTCCATCTTCTCTGCAGCAGTGCCCAGTGTTTTTTGTTTGTTTGGCTGTGTTGTGTCTTCGTTGCTGCGTGCAGGCTTTCTCTAGTTGTGGCGAGCGGGGGCTACCCTTTGTTGCAGCGCGCAGGCTTCTCATTGCGGTGGCTTCTCTTGTTACGGAGCACGGGCTCTAGGCGCGTGGCCTTCAGTAGCTGCGGCACACAGGCTCAGTAGTTGCAGCATGCAGGCCCTAGAGCACGCAGGCTTCAGTAGTTGTGGTGCACGGGCTTCAGTAGTTGTGGCTCACAGGCTCTAGAGCACAGGCTCAGTAGTTGTGGTGCACGGGCTTCGTTGCTCCGCGGCATGTGGGATCTTCCTGGACCAGGGCTTGAACCCATGTCCCCTGCATTGGCCGGCGGATTCTTAACCACTACGCCACCAGGGAAGTCCCTTTGCCCAGTTTTGAATTGGGTTGTTTTTTGTTGTGATGATGGTCAGAATCTTTAACAGTGAGAGTGGCCAATCAGAATGGAGCTCACCAAAGGTGGGAGAAGGTTCTGGAAGCCTCTGGCAGTGCCAGGCATTGCTATTTGGTTATTTCCATCTGAGGAGTTCTCTGGGACAGGACAGGGCAACAGGAAGCATGGGTTCCCCTGGGAAACTATTACCTACGAATTGCCCCAGGGTCACTAATGGAACAGCCTGCTGGGAATCCCAGGGAAACCTGCCCCAGGAAGTGACGGTCTGGGGGACACAGGTCACATAAGCAATGACATTCAGGGCAAGAAGAGTTGCTTTTTTATCATTTTAAATTTCGTTTCTCTTAACATTTTATTATGAATATATTTAAGTAGAAAAGATGAAAAAATAGGACAATAAACACCCATATGCCAGTATCTGATTTCAAAAGTTATTACTATTTCGCTGTATTCGTTTTCTCTCCCACTCTCTCCATCTATCTGCATCTGTAATTATTCACACACACATTCATACATATATATCTTTGCCAAACCATTTGAAATTAAGTAGAAAACATCATGACGCATTGCCTCCGGATCTCCCGCATGCATTTGTGCAAATAGACAAAAGAGCCTCTCACATACCCACATACCACTATCACATCCGAGAAAATTAAAAACAGCCACTCAGTGTTATCTAGTAGCCAATCCATATTCAAGGCCTCACTCGCCCTCACCCTAATCCCAGCCCTGTTGGATCCTGTCTTTGTTTAAAATACTGATAATTCGTGCACCATGTTTTGAGTGTTCTTTTGGGTTTTTTTTTTTTTGCGATCATTCTGATTTTTGACAATGCTGCATGAAAATATTATTATTATTATTTGCTGCATTGGGTCTTCGTTGCTGCGCGCAGGCTTTCTCTAGTTGCGGCGAGCGGGGGCCACTCTTCATCGCGGTGCGCGGGCCTCTCACTGTCGCGGCCTCTCTTGTTGCGGAGCACGGGCTTCAGACGCGCAGGCTTAGTAACTGTGGCTCACGGGCCCAGCCGCTCCGCGGCATGTAGGATCTTCCCGGACCGGGGCTCGAACCCGTGTCCCCTGCATTGGCAGGTGGATTCTTAACCACTGCAAAACCAGGGAAGTCCGAAAATATCATTATTAGTCTCGATGGCTGAGTTTTGGGGCGCCTCCTTAACACTTGCCTGCCGGGTGAGTGCCTCGCCCTCCTCACCCTCCGGCCCCATCCTCGGTGGGCCTCTGAGCGGGGGTTTGTCTGCCCTGCAGATTCCAAGACCCCACCGAGTGGGTGGCTTACGCGGGCAGCACCTACCTCAGCGGCTCGGAGGCCAGCACGGTGCGGGCCCGAGTGGCCCGGATCATCACGCACCCCTTCTACAACTCTGACACGGCCGACTTCGACGTGGCGGTGCTCGAGCTGCGTGGCCCCCTGCCCTTCAGCAGGCACGTGCAGCCCGTGTGCCTCCCGGCCGCCGTGCATGTCTTCCCGCCCAGGAAGAAGTGTCTGATCTCGGGCTGGGGCTACCTCAAGGAGGATTTCCGTAAGCACCTACCGCCCGCAGCCTCTCCAGGCAGCCAGCAAATTACTGCCACTTTTTTTTCCTGCATTTTTGTGCTTTTTGTGGCAGGTTTCACAAAATCTAAACAGGCCCCAAGCGTAGAGCTGAAGTGCTGGCTAGCGTCCTAAGTGCAGGAGGGCTAGGATGTGCCTTATGGGCAAAAGTACGTGTGTTAGATGAGCTTCGTTCAGGCAAGAGTTACAGCGCTGTGGGCTGTGAGCTCAGTGTTAACGAATCAACAATGTATGTTAAGCGAAGTGTCTTTAAGCAGAAACACACGTACCATCATGAGGTTACATACGTATGGATCGGCTGTGACCAGAGGCTCTCAGGAACCTGACCCCGTGTATCCCCCGGAGCAGTGGGGCAGTGTTCACTGATTCAGTGTTTGGGTAAATTTACAGAACAGGACTGCCTCATATCGACTGTAACCTGATGGTGATAAATGCTGGGAAGGAAACCAGTAGGAGAAATGAGTTGGGGGCGGGGACAGCTTTAGGAAAGGGCCTGAGATGGTGACACTTCAGCTAAGACCAGGCTTCCTACTCCAGGGACTGGGAAGGAAGCAAATCAGACAGAAACCCCTGTTCACATGGAGCCCCCAGTCCAGACCAGTGCCTCCCAATAAAACTTCCCTCAGTGGTGGACACAAGCCACATCTGTGCCATCCACAACGGGGGCCAGCAGCCTTATGAGACGGGCTAGCGCTACAAGAAACCGAGTACATTTTCACTTCATTGTAATGAATTTCCATCTGCATTTAAATAGCCTCATGTGGGCAGTGGCTACCATACCCAGACAGAACAATTCCAGGGGGCAGTAGATAATGAATAAGATAAGTGGCAAATGGTGATGTACAGAATGTGGAAAAATAAGGCAGGGGTTGGGGGGGGCTGCAATTTAAAATAGGAGATGAGAGGAGGAAGGCAGACAGATTCTGCAGGGATAAGCATTCTAGGCAGCCAGAACGGCATGTGCAAAGGGCCTGGGGTGCCAGGGTAGGTGGTCCAAGCTTGGGTATTTGGATTGAGCTGGGGGTGTGTGTGAGGGGGAGCACCCTGGAGCATTTGAGGAAAAGGCTACGTAATCTGATTTAATGTTTAGCCAAGATGGGGCTACGGCTGGGCTAAGAAAAGATTCCAGCAGGTAAGGGGGAGCTCAGGGCGGGCAGGTTTGGGGAGGGGAGGTGAGGAGCCTAGTCTTGGGGCGTTAACTTTGATGCCACTTAGCTGTCCAGGCCGAGAGGGCGGTCAGTGGGCATTGATGGACCTGGCTCATTTCTGATCTGGGGCTGCAGCAGCTGCACTGCAGCTGGGGAAACAGAAGCTCAGCCTCCTGGCCCGGGGTGGCTGCCAGGGCCCTGGAGTGCTCACCCTGCTTGTCTCTCCCCATGCTGGGCAGTGGTCAAGCCGGAGATGCTGCAGAAAGCCACCGTGGAGCTGCTGGACCAGGCCCTGTGCGCCAGCCTGTATGGCCACTCGCTCACCGACAGGATGCTGTGTGCCGGCTACCTGGATGGGAAGGTGGATTCCTGCCAGGTGAGCCCGGTGCCTGGGAAAGAGGCCAGAGGCCCCAGACAACGCCTTGCCAGCCCCTGAGGTGGCTGGGAAAGGCCCCCAGGTTTCCACCCAAGGTTCCCCTCTCCCCGGAAGGGGGAGTCTTCTGTTGCTGGTCCACCACCAAGATTTCCTCTGCTTGGTTTGTCCCATGGCTGTGGATTTCCTTTTTCTTTTTAGTTTATATCTTTGCTCTCCTTTCTAAGGCCTGGTGGGTGGGGAGCGGCTGCTACATGTGCTCAGGGTGCCACATCAGAGCCAGAAGCTGGAGAAAACGGCGGGAAATAGTAAGAGAGAGCTTGTGTTTTAGGATGAGTCACGGTGAGCTGGGTGTGAGGAGAAAGCAAAGGATAGCAAGACGGGATGAGTGAGGGCAGATGCGGCCTTGCAGGAGGACGCCGCATGATGATTGGAGGCTCCTAAGCCACTGGTGACATTACCCAAGGTCTGCTGGGCTAAGGAGAGGAGGGGATATTGTTTATTTGGGTTGGGTTTTTAACTGCCAGTGGTAGAACTGAAAGAGGTCTTAGAGATCTCATAGTCCAACTGTCCTATTTTATGTTTTTAGAAGAGGAGACTGAGGTTCCAAGATGTGAGGTATCAGCCCACACGTGCTCTGCTCCGTGAGCACGTGGGGAGAAGGCCCCCAACCAGGGCTCCTTCTCTGACCCTGTGGCTCTGGGATTGGGACCGACTGCAGCCAGGGAGCCCCGACCCCTCCTGAGGGTGTGCCTTTGTCTCCCAGGGCGACTCGGGGGGCCCCCTGGTCTGCGAGGAGCCCTCCGGAAGGTTCTTCCTGGCCGGCATCGTGAGCTGGGGAATCGGCTGTGCAGAAGCCCGGCGTCCGGGGGTGTACGCTCGAGTGACCAGGCTGCGTGACTGGATCCTGGAGGCCATTGCCGCTGCGAGCAAGCCTCTGGCCCCCACGGCGGCTCCTGCCCCGGCCATCCCCAGCACCGCCTGGCCCACCAACCCCCAGAGCCCGGTGGTCAACACACCCACCAGACCCACGCTGGCCCCCAGCGCCGTGCCTCTCGACTCAGCCACTGCTTCTAAGCCACAAGGTACTTTCTGGGGAGACAGCAAAAGTGGGTGTCCGCTCCGTGCAGGGTTGGGTGGATTGGTGCTGGCTTTCCGAAGCTCTCTGTGGGGAAGAGATGGGTGATTGATTAGTGATGTCTGTCAAGTGCCCAGGCAAAGGCTAGTGGTCATCCTTCACATTTACTGCCTGATAACACCTACTGCCAGCCAGGAGGAGGGTGTACTCAGAATATCCTGAAGGGTCAGCAAGAGGCCAGTGACCATGACGATGGGGCCAGGGTGGGAGAGCGACTGTCCTGGGGTTGTCACAGACACAAGCAGCCACACGAAGCACACAAATTATCCACCTGTCTCGACTTTGTGGTTTCCGAGGACCCAGGTCCAGTCACTGCCCGGATCTGATACTGATCCGCCTTTGTGGTCCCACAGACCTGCGAGGCTCAAAGCCAGTCGAAACTCTGCCTCTTCTTTTTTTTTTTTTAACACAAAAATCTCCTTTATTCTTAGTTGTTCCTACTCAATCATTTAACAATTCAAGATTTATATTGTAATTAATAATGTGAAATTCTGACAGACAGTGGTATACAAAGTCAATTAAGATGTGCTCCCCATCTTTATTAAATTTTTAAAAATAAAGAGTAGGAAGAATAGTAAAGTACACTCCCATTAGAAAGAATACATGGGGCTTCCCTGGTGGCGCAGTGGTTGAGAGCCCGCCTGCCGATGCAGGGCACACAGGTTCGTGCCCCGGTCCGGGAAGGTCCCACATGCCACGGAGCGGCTGGGCCCGTGAGCCATGGCCGCTGAGCCTGTGCGTCCGGGGCCTGTGCTCCGCGACGGGAGAGGCCACAGCAGTGAGAGGCCCGCGTACCGGAAAAAAAAAAAAAAAAAAAAAAAGAAAGAATACATGATTTATGTTGAGTACATACCAGTTTTTCAAAGTACTGTGTACCTGGCCAAAGATATATTGCTAAAGACACACGTACACAGGGGTACACACACATGCATACAATCAAATAAACATCACACAACACTTAATATAGAAAAAGTTATACGTAACAAAGATGAAAAAATTTTGATATTGTTTTTGCCTATGGAAATGAATATCAAATTAACTTTTTTTCTGCTTATTTTATTATTTTTTTAAAAAATTTTTATTGGGGTGTAATTGTTTAACTCTTCCTCATTTAAAGTCACCTGCACCCACCCTGCCCCCAACCCCGTAACAACCCGACTCTGCGTTTGTCCAGAGCCGCCCGGGCTGTGGCCTGTGTCTGCCGCGCCGACACTGCTGGGGACAGGGCTGCTGTGATTTTTATCTTCTCCTTTTTCGCCCATATCCCCCCAGCTGGGCCGCGTACTTGTACTTGCTTGAGACCTTAGGGCTCCTTTAAGCCTCGACTGCTTCATGTGTGTGACGGGATGATTGTGCCCTGGCCCAGCCAGAGCCCGGAGGCTGTGCCCTGTGTCCCGAGGCCCCGCTGGAACCAGGGTGGTGCCGCCGCCCGCCGAGCGGGCTGAGATGCGCGGGCCCTCCTGTCTCGTCCCCGCAGAGTGCGGGGCCAGGCCGGCGCTGGAGAAGCCCACCCGGATCGTGGGCGGGTTCGGGGCCGCCTCCGGGGAGGTGCCCTGGCAGGTCAGCCTGAAGGAGGGTTCCCGGCACTTCTGTGGAGCCACCGTGGTGGGGGACCGCTGGCTGCTGTCTGCCGCCCACTGCTTCAACCAGTAAGGCCCCCTCGGCTCCCCCGTCGTCACCGGGTCCCCCCACCATCAAATCCCCGTGCATGCAGAGACCGCTTAGGACCCAGCACGTGGCCAGGGTCACGTCCAGCTGCGGGGGGGTAGGGGGCTCTGGGGAGTGCCTCCCGGGAGGATCCTGTCGAGCTGGTCTGTGAGGGACACAGAGGGGCCGAGTTGGGGGGCAGGCTCCTCCCCTCCGCTCAAGGGCAGGTGGCATTGACCTCGGACTGTCACAAAGCCGTGGGGGTCTCTCATGCCTTCTTGTCCCAGAAGAAAATGAGGCCTGGGGGGGCTCCCTGCCTCGCCCACGGTCTCGTGGTGCCCTCCCCGGGGCCGGGGTCCCGCAGCTCTGCCCGGTGCCCTGGGGGCGGCAGGGAGTCTGAGCGGCCCCTTCCTGGCAGCACAAAGGTGGAGCTGGTGCGGGCCCACCTGGGCACCGCGTCCCTCTCGGGCGTCGGCGGGAGCCCCGTGAAGATGGGGCTCAGGCGGGCAGTGCTGCACCCCCAGTACAATCCCAGCACCCTGGACTTCGACGTGGCCGTGCTGGAGCTGGCCAGGCCCCTGGTCTTCAACAAGTACGTGCAGCCTGTCTGCCTGCCCCTGGCCATCCAGAAGTTCCCCGTGGGCCGCAAGTGCGTGATCTCTGGATGGGGCAACACGCAGGAGGGAAACGGTGAGCCTCCGCCCCCCACCCCGACCCGGGGCTCTGGTCCCGCCGCCTGCCAACCACTCACCTCTCCACTAACTCAGGGTCACAAACTCCAGCCCGTGGGCCCAATGCGGCTGCTTTTTATAAATAAAGTTTTACTGGCACGCAGCCACGCCCACTGACTTACTGACAGCCCCGGGCAGCTTTCCTGCTGCAAAAGCAGAGCTGAGTGGTCCCAGCGGGCTGTCTGGCCTGTAAAGCAGAACATACTTACTCTGTGGCCCTTTATGGAAAAGGTTTGGGGACCCTTGTGTTATACCCTTCAGAGGCCCCCCAAGAGTTAATGCTTCCTTTGAAACCTCTGAGTAGCCCCCCTGCGGGTCACCCAAGGTGCTAGGGAATCCGCTCAGGGACAGTGGTGAGATTCTAGGGTGGGACCCGCCTCCTTCTCACTGTGCGACTTTACACGCATCCCTGCAAGGCCGTGGGCCTCCGGGCCTTGGCCTGTAGGACGGGGATGGCACCTCCCTCTGGGGTCGTGGTCAGAGTGAAGCCGGCTACTGAACAGTGGTCCCTGTGTAAGTGGCCCTGGGGGGTGGTCTCCTTGTCCTGGCAGCCACCAAGCCTGACCTCCTGCAGCGGGCATCCGTGGGCATCATAGACCAGAAGGCATGCAGTGCCCTCTACAACTTCTCGCTCACGGACAGGATGATCTGTGCGGGGTTCCTGGAGGGCAAGGTTGACTCCTGCCAGGTGAGTCCAGGAGGGACCTGGTTTAGAGAGATCGTGATACGTCCAAACAGAAGATGAGGCGGCAGTTTCAAAGTATGTGGTAGATCTACACAAAATATCTACACACTGATTTTAAAAGCTGTCGTGTATATGTTAACTGAAGAAAAGCTAATCATACATGAGTACGTATATGACCACCCTGTCACACTTGACACGTGGTTGACCCATTTTTAAGGGGAAACAAATCAGCTCCAGAACATAAAAAGAAGCTAGCTGAACCATGCTATCAAGGCCAGAGAAACACACAGGTAAAGAATTCAGGGAGTTCCCAGGTGGTCCAGCGGTTAGGCTTGGCGCTTTCACTGCCGTAGCCTGGGTTCAATCCCTGGTTGGGGAACTGAGATCCCACAAGCCGCGTGACATGGCAAAAAAAAAAAAAAAAGAAAAAAAAATTTTAAAAAATGCATAGGCCAGTCTTACTTAGAAGCATAGATGAAAAAACCCTTAATAAAATATTAGCAAATTCAAGCCAGCAGGTTATGTATTATAAGGGAAATACATCACAACCAAAGTGAGTTGATGTCATAAAAAGTTTGGCTCCACACAGGACAATCCATTAATGCTATTCACTGCATTAGTACACTGAAGGGGAGAAACAGGATCATTGTCAAAATCACAGAAAAAAGCACCTGATAAATTTTTAACAACCTTTTTAATTAAAAAATTAAAAAATCCTAACCCTATGATAGACATATAATGGAAACCTACAGCAAACATCATGCTTTTAAATTTTTCTTTATTTTACCGAAGTATAGTTTACTTACAATGTTGTGTTAGTTTCTGGTGTACAGCAAAGTGATTCAGTTATACGTCTGTATGTATATACATATATACATTCTTTTCCATTACAATTTATTTCAAGATATTGAATATAGTTCCTTGCACTATACAGTAAAGCCGTGTTGTTTATCTATTTTATATATAGTAGTATCTGCTAATCCCAAATTCCTCATTTATCCCTCCCCCCTCCCCTTCCCCTTTGGCAACCACAGGTCTGTTCTGTCTGTTTCTGTTTCATAAATAAGTTAATTTGTGTCATATTTTAGATTCTACATATAAGTTATATCATATGGTGTTTGTCATTCTTTTTCTGACTTACTTTGCTTAGTATGGTAATCTCTAGGTCCATCCATGTTTTTGCAAATGGCATTATTTCATTCTTTTTTATGGCTGAGTAATACTCCATTGTATAAATGTACCACATCTTCTTTGTCCATTCATCTGTTGATGGACATTTAGGTTGCTTCCATGTCTTGGCTACTATAAATGGTGCTGCTCTGAATGTTGGGGGGCATATATCTTTTTGAATTAAATTTTTTGTCTTTTCCAGATATATGCCCAGGAGTGAGATTGATGGACCATATGGCAACTCTATTTTTAGTTTCTTGGGGGCTGCGCCGCACAGCATGCGGGATCTTAGTTCCCCGACCAGGGATTGAACCCGTGCCCCCTGTAGTGGAAGCATGGAGTCCTAACCACTGGACCGCCAGGGAAGTCCCTACTTTTAGTTGTTTAAGGAACCTCCACACTGTTCTCCACAGTGCCTACACCAACTTACATTCCCACCAACAGTGTAGGAGGGTTCGCTTTTCTCCACACCCTCTCCAGCATTTGTTATTTGTAGACTTTTTAATGATGGCCATTCTGACCAGCATGAGGTGGTACCTCGTTGTAGTTTCGATCTGCGTTTCTGTAATAATTAGTGATGTTGAGCATCTTTTCATGTGCCTGTTGGCCATCTGTATGTCTTCTTTGGAGACATGTCTATTTAGGTCTTCTGCCCGTTTTTCGATTGGGTTGTTTGGTTTTTTGTTATTGAGTTGTATGAGCTGTTTGTATATTTTGGAGATTAAGCCCTTGTCGGTTGCATCATTTGCAAGTATTTTCTCCCATTCCATAGGTTGTCTTTTCTGGTTTTTTTGTTTTTTATGGTTTCTTTTGCTGTGCAAAAGCTTGTAAGTTTGATTAGGTCCCATTTGTTCGTTGTAGTTTCGATCTGCGTTTCTGTAATAATTAGTGATGTTGAGCATCTTTTCATGTGCCTGTTGGCCATCTGTATGTCTTCTTTGGAGACATGTCTATTTAGGTCTTCTGCCCGTTTTTCGATTGGGTTGTTTGGTTTTTTGTTATTGAGTTGTATGAGCTGTTTGTATATTTTGGAGATTAAGCCCTTGTCGGTTGCATCATTTGCAAGTATTTTCTCCCATTCCATAGGTTGTCTTTTCTGGTTTTTTTGTTTTTTATGGTTTCTTTTGCTGTGCAAAAGCTTGTAAGTTTGATTAGGTCCCATTTGTTTATTTTTGCTTTTATTTCTATTGCCTTGGGAGACTGACCTAAGAAAACATTGGCACGATTTATGTCAGAGAATGTTTTGCCTATGCTCTCTCCTAGGTGTTTTATGGTGTCATGGCTTACATTTAAGTCTTTAAGCCATTCTGAGTTAATTTTTGTGCATGGCATGAGGGTGTGTTCTAACTTCACTGATTTACATGCGGCTGTGCTGTTTTCCCAATACCACCTGCTGAAGAGACTGTCTTTTTCCCATTGTATATTCTTGCCCAGGAGAGTTTTTTTCTTTAGGGTTTTCTGCTGTTTTGTTTTGTTTCCAATGCAAAAGTAAGAGCAGTCTTGGCTCAGAGAGAGGTGACTTGCTCAAGGTCACACAAGGTCTCACAGCCCCACATGGGTGAGGCCCGTCCTGCTGAGGTCCTGTACGTGTCCAGCTCTGCTGGGGAGTTTCTCCCACTCGTGGCAGCACGGGAGGGTCTGGCACTGCCTCTGAGGAGAGGGTGCCGGTATGGTCAGCTGGCCCTCTGTCCTTCCTTTTCAGGGTGACTCTGGGGGACCCCTGGCCTGCGAGGAGACGCCTGGCGTGTTCTATCTGGCGGGGATTGTGAGCTGGGGCATCGGCTGTGCTCAGGCCAGGAAGCCAGGCGTGTACACCCGAATCACCCGGCTGAAGGGCTGGATCCTCGACATCATGTCCTCCCACTCCCTCTCCACGCCCCCGCCATCCACCATGAGGACGCCCACCAGCAGCCACCCTGCCAGGACGACGGCTGGCCTCACGGTCCCGGGGGTCGTGGCCAGCAGACCCACCCCCTGGGCCACCAGCAGGGTGACCAGCCAACCTGCCGACAGGACCACCACCGCCATGACCACCACTACCAGGGGACAGACACCACTTCCACATGCCACGGAGACCACCGTGGGCTCCCAGCTACCAGGTACCAGGGGAATGGAGTGGCGCGGGCGGGTGGCAGGAGTCCTGCGTCAGTCGCTAGGGCTGCCGTCACAGCGTCCCAGTCTGCGGGGTGGAGATGGAGGTGTCGGCAGGGCTGGAGCCCTCTGAGGCCTCTCTCCTCGGTGTGAGGACGGCCGTCTTCTGCCCGCGTCCTCGTGTGGTCTCCCCTCTGTGGGTGTCTGTGTCCTAATCTCCTCTTATTATACGGACACCAGTCATGCTGGATTAGGGCCACCCGAACAACCTCATTTTACTTTAATCGTCTCTTTCTTTAAAGGCCCCATCTCCAAAAGCCCCATCCTGAGGTTCTGGGGCTCAGGGCTTCCACTTACGAATTTTGGAGGGGACACAAGTCAGACCATCGTAGGCCGCGACGGCAGGGACCCGGCACTGACAGGGCAGATGCCCACGTAACGGCTGGTCCCACAGGCCTAAGGGGGGTTACAACAGGGCAGTAACTGGCTGACAGATGTGACAGAGAACACAGCCCTGAGCTTGTGTCTGAGATGTGGAGTTCATTTTTATTAAATATTAACCAGAACCATATGAAACTGCCATATTTCTGGGTCAAAAATA
The DNA here is from genome assembly GCF_002837175.3 of Physeter macrocephalus. Taxonomy (NCBI): domain Eukaryota; kingdom Metazoa; phylum Chordata; class Mammalia; order Artiodactyla; family Physeteridae; genus Physeter; species Physeter macrocephalus. The sequence goes on along the minus strand of NC_041215.1, from coordinate 22,661,142 downwards.
AAGACCCATCAAATGTAGGCAATTTCCTATGGCTCAAATAGTTGCCGTCCGCAGCGTCCCGGGCACCAAGCGAAGAATGGGGCCCGGCTTCTGTTCCCCGCCCCCCGTTGCCCCCCCACAGTCACACAGAGGCTGGCCGTCCCCAGACACAGACCTGCACCCACAAAGTCAGGCTTATGGGCTCGCTGCAGCAAGGCAGCGCACACCAAAGAACCAAGGGGCGGCTCACCAGACAGAGGGAGGGGCGGGCGCTGTGGGATCCGGGGCAGAAGGGGTGGAGGGGATGCTGAGAGGAAGCAGAGTTTGACCGGCTCAGAGCAAAGCAGACCACGCGGCAGGGGTCTGGACATGGTGCCTCCCCGGGGACCACAAGGTTAAGACAGAGGTGGGAAGTCGAGTCCAGAGACCCCCTCAGCTGAGGTGCTGGGCTGGGCTGGAAATCGGGGCAGAGTCTCTGTGACTGAGATCCTCCAGGGTCAAGGGGACCTCGCTGCCCCTGCCCATCCAGCAGGATGCTCAGAGGAGGGGGCGTTTTGATACTTTACGGCTGCATCGTGTCCTTGGGAGAAATACTGGTTCTTGTTAACTCTGCAGCCGGCTGTCTCTGGGTCGGGCCTCCAGCCTGGTGATTCTTCCTTTTCCAGTAGCTACAGTTCTCAACGTGGGGGCCAGGAGGTGGAGGAGGGTTCCTGACATGGCACATATTGTTCGGTGTGGGGACAGGAGGGCCTTCCCCGACCATGGAGGGCAGGGGAGGCGGCTGGCTGGTGGGAGACAGGGCCGGGGAGGGGGCATGGCTGTGGAGCTGGAAGACAGCCTGTGGGAATTATCAGACGTGTACCTGAGCGCCCGCCGGTGCTGACGGCGGCCCCTACAGCACTCCTCGGAGCTACCCGTTTGGTCTTCCTACTCTTGAGTTCCGAGGGTGCACCCTGCGCTGCAGGTGGGGGAGGGGGTCTGTCACAGGACGGAGGGACTACCCTGGGAAGGACACTGCGTCACTAGACCCAGGTAAAGAGCCCCTGACAGGGCATCCAGGAAGGCCGGCCAGTGCAGGAGCTGGTGAGACCAGGCAGGGCCTCCTGGAAAGCAGCTGGGGTGTGCAAAGGCCCTGGGGCAGCAGGGAACTTGGCTCCTAGGGGACTGAAAGAGGCCTGGGAGGAGTGGGGAGCGAGAGGGGATGCTGGCCTGGCCCCCAGCTGGGGAGCTGCGGCCCCAAAGCTGAGGTTACAGGAACCAAACTTAAATGCATTATCTGAGAAAAGCCCAGAAGAGGCTCGTTTGTAGGACCAAGCGCCAGGCCCAGGGTCCCTGGGGGAAGGCGTTTTCCCGAGGTGGGTCCCCCACCCCACTCCCTCTCCCAGGCACCCGACCCAGGGCTGCGCGCAGGGGCGGAGCTGGGGCCGTCTGCGTGGAGGAGGCGTGGTCTGACCGCAGACCCACGCCCGCCTCTCCCGCAGACTGCGGCCTGGCGCCGACAGCAGCGCTGACCAGGATCGTGGGTGGCAGCGCCGCGGGCCGCGGGGAGTGGCCGTGGCAGGTGAGCCTGTGGCTGCGGCGGCGGGAGCACCGCTGCGGGGCCGTGCTGGTGGCCGAGAGGTGGCTGCTGTCGGCAGCGCACTGCTTTGACGTGTGAGTCCCGCCCGCCCCAATGGGCCGTGTCCGTGGTTCACCGGGACCCAATCGTAGCCCGAAAACTCAGGGTGTGGCTCCTCCGCGCCTTTGCCCTTTGCCTGGAAAGCCCTTTCCCGACACCCGCTGCCCCAGGCCGTCCCCTCCTCCGCACGGCCCTCCCCTGGCCACACAGGGCAGCAGGGCGAAGTCCAGTCCCCGACCCCCACCAAACGGGGCGGCCCCAGGCCGGGTCTCCGCGCCAGCGGGTCACCTCCATCCCTAGCCGTCCTGCTCGGACTGGCACCACCCTAAAGGTCACCCAGTGGGGAGTCCCCTTCCTGGCAGGGTGCGCAGTAGGAGGACCAGGCCAGGGGCCCTGCCCTCCAGGGAGAAACCCAGCTCAGGATGCTCAGAGCGGGCGGGGGGGGGGGGGGGTGGTGGTGGTGCGGGGGAGCCGTCATATTAGGTGGAAATGGACACAGCTTGTAGTGTCACCTCAGTGCCTGGGGGCCGGCTGGGCGCGTTCAGGCGCGGGGCCCCCCTCGTCCTCCCCGCTGTTCTAGGACAAAGGGACGACTCAACCGAGGTCAAGTGCCCGATCTGAGGTTCCCCAGCCGACCGCGAACGTCCAGGGAGAAACCCAGCTAGGATGCCCAGGGGGGGGGGGGGGGGGGGGTGGTGGTGGTGGTGCGGGAGAGCCGTCATATTAGGTGGAAATGGACACAGCTTGTAGTGTCACCTCAGTGCCTGGGGGCCGGCTGGGCGCGTTCAGGCGCGGGGCCCCCCTCGTCCTCCCCGCTGTTCTAGGACAAAGGGACGACTCAACCGAGGTCAAGTGCCCGATCTGAGGTTCCCCAGCCGACCGCGAACGCAGCCCCCGCGGGGCAGGGTGCCGGGGAGCCCCGGGCGAGCAGCGCCGGGGTGCGGGGACCCGGGCGGACGCTTGTCCCCGACGTCCCGCAGCTACGGGGACCCCAAGCAGTGGGCGGCCTTCCTGGGCACGCCGTTCCTGAGCGGCGCCGAGGGGCAGCTGGAGCGCGTGGCGCGCATCCACAAACACCCCTTCTACAACCTCTACACGCTGGACTACGACGTGGCGCTGCTGGAGCTGGCGGGGCCCGTGCGCCGCAGCCGCCTTGTGCGGCCCATCTGCCTGCCCGAGCCCGCGCCTCGGCCCCCCGACGGCGCGCGCTGCGTCATCACCGGCTGGGGCTCCGTGCGCGAGGGAGGTAGGCGCAGATAGGCCCCCCGCCCCCCGAGGGTTAAGGGTCCAGGGGCGTCGGGAAGGACCCCGCCCGCGCCCCCATCGGGAGTCCCAACGGCGCAGGGCGGGCGCGGGCCCACCAGGTTCCGTCTCGCCCGCAGGCTCGCTGGCGCGGCAGCTGCAGAAGGCGGCCGTGCGCCTCCTCAGCGAGCAGACGTGCCGCCGCTTCTACCCGGTGCAGATCAGCAGCCGCATGCTGTGCGCGGGCTCCCCGCAGGGCGGAGTAGACAGCTGCTCGGTGAGCGCGCTGTGCGACTGGACCGGGGCTCCGCGGGCCAGGCGCCGCCCTGCGGTGCGCTTCCTCAGATCAAACAGGGCACCTCTGGGGCCCCCGGGTTTCCTCTAGACAACCACTTAGTAGACACCCCTAAGAAGCCGGCGTTCCCCCCACCGCATCCTCCCCCGCCCCTCAGAGGGTCAGGAGCAGGCTGGGCAGAGGGTGTGGGCGGAGGCCCGGTTCTGCTCCTGGAGCGCCAGGCGGGTGCCCACCAACGTCTGCCAGGCGGATGAACGCTCACCCGAGCACTGAACCAATTTCCCAGATAATACGAGTGAGGCTCACAGGGGAAGCCACTCGCTGGGGTCACGGGGGGAGCCCGGGAGACACTCCCGCGGTGGCCCAGGAGCACGCAGATCAGGCCAGGCCAGCCCACCCTTGGCTGCTGCCGGGGAGGTACTGCCTGCTCTGAGTGCCTTTCCTCTCCTCTCCTCAGGGTGACGCTGGGGGACCCCTGGCCTGCAGGGAGCCCTCTGGCCGGTGGGTGCTGACTGGGGTCACCAGCTGGGGTTACGGCTGTGGGCGACCCCAGTTCCCAGGCGTCTACACCCGGGTGGCTGCTGTGAGAGGTTGGATCGGGCAGAACATCCAAGAGTGACCGCCACACGGCTGCCCAGGCCTGGGACCAGCGACATGAAGGTGGCAGGAACCAGCCGGCCACCCTTCCAGAGGAGGGGGTCCAGGTGGCAGGCAGGGGGTGGAGGGGCTGTGGGTAACTGGGGTGCAATCTAACTGCATATTTTGTCCCAATAAACACAGCCCCTCGTTTGCAGCCCACTGGCTCAGCCCTCCGTGTCACAGAAACGACAACTGCCCGCCCCTCAGCCAGGGCCCAGAGGTGGGAGGAAAGCTGGGGGTGGGGAGGCCTTCCCGGAGAGGGCCACCCCCAGCCTTGGGCAGCCTCACCTTCGAGGCTCCCTTTTATGTGACCGACCTCCCTGTCACCTGGGAACCCAGGAGTGCTCGGGAAAGAAGGGGAGGGGGGTGCTGAGGCTCAGTCTCCACAGAGGCCCCTACAGGGGAGACGCACAGGGTTCTCTCCGCCACACTCAGCATCTATTTGTGTGACCCCAGGAGGTCACGGTTCAGAAGGGGTGTGGCCACAACTCCCAGGTCCAAACCCGGATGCTATGCCCAGGGCATGAGGTTGATCGCCCCGAGCGTGTTGCCAGAGCTGCTCCAGGTCTTTGCTCAAAGCTCTCCAGCCCAGACCCTTAGGAGCGTCCTTGCTCACGACCCTCCGACCCCCCACCTTTAGCGGGAGTGAACACAATCTTTCTAAGTTAAGGGGTCCAGAGCTATACACACACACACACACACACACACACGCACACAAAACAAATGACAAATGGAACCACTGGGACCAAGATGGCGACAAATCTGACCTCCAACAGACTGAGTCTGGTTATACGCTGATTTGACTACATTAGCATATTAAATGACACACCTACCGGCAGCCAGGACCAGATTAAGGATCAAAACAAGATAAAAGGGGGGTGACCCCCCCCCCGCTCCCTCGAAAAAGCCCTGCCCCTCCCCCAGGAGACTACCGCATATGGCTCCCCATCGTTAACCTCACTCCTCCTCCCTTCAGAATTAAATGCCCCTCGCCAGGTGGGCAAGAAGTTCGTCTGTGAGCTTAGCTCCCACTTCTCCAGTCTTTGGCCACTGAATAAAGCTTGCGCATCTCAGCTTCTGCTTCCTTATTCACCGACTCCCAAATGGAAAAAGGACCCCCCCCCCATCCCGAGGCAGCGAGCCTTGGCCAGGCAAGCGGGGTCCATACGATTTAATTTGGGAACAAATTTTGGCGCCCAACGTGGGGCCCATTCTGTCCTGTAACTCAGGGCTGAACTCACTGACCCGGGGCTGACAAGGCCAGCTAAATAACTGGGCAGTCTGCCCCAATTCTGAACCTCTGGGCCAGTGAGGACTACCGAATTTAGTCTGAGATCTAAAAGCAGCCAAGGATCAAGTGGCGCGCTCCCCAGGTAAAGGCCCCCCGTGCAACTTATCTACAGCAAGGACGCTTGCTACAGATTGGGGCAGTGTCCAGGGGACACCTGACACGGGGTGGGCGCTGACCCCGCTCCGGCCGAGGTTTGGCTGTGAGGGCTGGCAAGTTAAGGGAAAGGATCCTGGTCGTCTCGTTGGAGACAGACCTCAGTCTAGAGGACCGGACTGGGCAGCTGGTCATCTAAACAGAGCCGACGCCCTGGCAAGGGGAGAGGCGAGATCGCACCATTGGTTGCCCGGTTGGACTAGTTCCCGGCAAGGGGCGTGGACTGGACAGGAAGCCCTCCAGAGGCCACGGCGTGGCAAGGACATCTCCTTGTGTGTGATGTGAGCCCTAGTCTCTGTTCTTGGCGCAGGGAAGCGTCAGGCTCTGACCTGTGTGGCCCTGCCTGTCCTAGTGCTCTTGGAAGTAGTACGTGCCTCAAACATAGGTACAGGCTGAGCGCTTACAGGCCTCTAGGGCGCTCGCCGCCAAACAGACTCTCGTGAAAGGGTACGCTGGTCGTGGACCAGGGTAGGTGAGCACCAGGCCCGCTGCCGCCTGGAAGCACGCGGTAGAACGCTCAGCCCCACCGCTGCGGAGTCCCCACCTCTGCGGAGTCCCCACCTCTAGGCTCTACTCGGAAACCCAAGAGCACGTCTTGTGTTGGTTCCTCTTGCCCTAACTGGCCATCCCGGGCAGGGTCCACGTCTCTCTCAGGCAGGTCTCTCCCCGCCACCCTCCATCGCAGGTCCCTAGGAATCCCTCCTCTGAGCCACAAACCCTTTAAAGATCTTGTTTTTGCCAGATTTCAGGAAAATCACTTTGCCTGGCTGGGGAAGGAAGAGGACCTCCACATTGTCCGAAGGCCTTGGGTCCTTGTAGCTGAGCGTAGAGAAAATTGGATACATGCCAAATGGGCATTCGGCCTTCCTGCCTGTTTACCTGTCACCGAGCAGGGACACGCCCTCTTTGAACAGACCTCCTTGCCTGCCAGGGAGGCCCTGCGGGCATTTCGCCTGATTGGAGAGAGAACCCTTATTTCCTACTCCGCCTTTACCCTATATCTCCAGGGACTGGTGGCTGAAAGCACCCACCTACACTGAGTATCTCCTACAGCCCCACAATGGGTCTGGCAATGTCAAGTCGCTGAATTAAAAGGGGACCTTATAACCTAGGCCCTCTCAGACAGCGCCTCCCCTTCCAGGCCCCACGCAGACTGGTTCAGGTTTCAGTTAGAGCGCCGAGACCTCTCGGTGTGGGATCCATACCACTTATCAACCCTGGGACTCCCTTCTCCCCACAGCACTTTTCAAAATGCAAATAGCGGACTTCCCTGGTGGTGCAGTGGTTAAGAATCCGCCTGCCAAGGCAGGGGACACGGGTTCGATCCCTGGTCCGGGGGGGATCCCACATGCCGCGGAGCAACTAAACCCGTGCGCCACAACTACCGAGCCTGCGCTCTAGAGCCCGCGAACCACAACTACTGAGCCCATGCGCCACAACTACTGAAGCCCGCGCGCGTAGAGCCCATGCTCTGCAACGAGAAGCCACCGCAATGAGAAGCCCACTCGCCGCAACTAGAGAAAGCCCAGGCACAGCAACGAAGACCCAACACAACCAAAAATAAGTAAATAAATTTAAAAAACCCCCAAAACGCGAGGTTACTTCTAATCTCTCTCCTGGGTTTGGAGTCTCAGCCTGACGGTCCTCGTGACATCCTCCCTCCACCAAGGGCAGCTACTCCCCCTTCTGACAGTTCACCTGAGACTCCTGAGTCATCTACCCCTACCTCTCCTGGCTCCCTGATGCCTCCTACTCCCCCCAATCCACCAGCCCCTACCTGCTGCCCCCTCCCCGACTCTCCCACCTCCCTCTCTCCACACAGCTCCCTCGGGAACCAGTCCACTGCACACCCGTCGCCACGTTCAGTACCAGCCCTCTGGGATCAGTGGGCCGTTCCCCCTTCAGGAGGTCCCCAAAGGAGGGGGCAGTCTGACCACATGTATGTACCCTTGCCTTCCCAGATCTACATAACTGGAAGGGTAGATCCAAGGGTTTGAAGGATACCCCGAGGGAGTCCTTCATGTAGTCCAGGGAATATTCACACCCACTTCCCCACTTGGCAGCTGTCCACACCCTCCTGAACATCTTATTCTCCCGGGAAGAAAAGGCACCGATTATAAGTAATGCAAGGGAGGAAGCTGATGAGACCCATCAAAATAATGCAGGACACGCTCTACACCAGCCTGGAATCCAGGCCGTTCCCAGCACGGACGCTGGGTGGGGCTGCCGAGAGGAAAACAAACGGCCGGCAGCACCTCATGCGTTTCAGGGGTGTGACTGTGAAGGGCATTCATTTGGTGAAGAAGAGACCCATAAACGGGACAAGGGTTCAGGGATCATCCGGGGCGGAAGGGAGAGCCCCCCGGCTTTCCTGGAACGCCTCAGGAGTGCCGGCGTGTACACAGACGTGAGCCTGGGGTCAGGGGCAGGGCAGGCCGTTCTCAAGGCCCATTCCACTTCCCAGAGCGCCCAGACACGAGGAGAAAATGACAGAAGTCGGAGACAGGGCCCCCGGGCCCACTCGCCAGGGCTGGAGCCAGCATTTCGGGGCTTCAACCACCGGGATCCGCGGGCGGACGCCGAGGGAACAGACGAGCAAAAGGAGCTGCCAGCATTCCAGCCGCCAGGACTCAGGGTCAGCCGGCCGCCCACTGATGACGCCCCCCCACCCACCCCGAAGGGACCCCGGGACATCGGTGAGTCGCCAGGGCTTTGAAGACCACACCCACAGTGGAGAGCAGGGCTCAAAGCCAATCAGGCTGCACAGTGCCTGGTGCAGCGCCACCGGAAGGGGGGCCCCAAAGGCCTCGAAGGAAGCCAAGGGGACCACGGTGTCCTGGCCCAGCCTCGCGGTCCCACACATGGAAGAGGAGGGCTGAAGGGGCCTCGGCTGACCCTGACCGTCGGGGGTAGAACGGCTGACATTCTAGTCACACACGGGCTACCTACTCAGTCCTGAACACCCCACAAGGCAGGCTGGCCAAAGAAAACTGTACAAGGATGGGAGTGGAAGGGGAGTCACAGGAAGGTAATAGAGCTGAGCGTAGTTTGGAAGACAGAATGTTCTCTCACTTTTCTACGTCCCGGAACGCCCAATTCCTCTAAGAGCAAGAGACCGACTACACAGATTGGCAGCTACGCTTTATCTGAGACAAAAACCTTACCACTGAAACACCTAAGACCCCCTTCCGTTCTGGAGCCCTAGTGCTACTGCCCTCGGCCAAAAATAATGGCCCAGGGATATCCCTGGTGGCCCGGGGGTAAGGCTCCACGCTCCAATGCGGAGGGCCTGGGTTCCATCCCTGGTCGGGGAACTAAGATCCCACGTGCCACGGGGCAACTGAGCCCGTGCGCCGCAACTACTGAGCCCATGCGCCACCGTGAAAGATCCCGCGTGCCGCAAGGAGGATCCTGCGTGCCACAACTAAGACCCGGTGCAGCCAAATAAATAAATTAAATAAATAAATATTTTTTTAAATGGCCCAATTATCCTTAAGGGGGTTAATCCCTCTGTACGGTCCTGCAACACTGTGGGCACCGCCGGTCCTAGTCAAGCTGCGACCCGACCACAATCACCCAGATAAAGAGCAACACCGCTTAAGGAAAGCAGCCCCGAGTGGGCTTCAAAGCCCACTCAAGCAAGGGCTTCTCAGACCCTGCCAGTGCCCTGGCAACCCTTCTATTCTGCCAGTAAAGAAGCCGAATGGGAGATACCAGCTAGTTCAGGACCCCTGGGCCATAAATGAAGCTACGGAGGAGATTCACCCTGTGGTGTGAAAGCCGTACACATTACTCTACCCTAAACCCTGAGAGGACCTGGTACTCTGTTAGACTTAAGAGATGCCTTCTTTGTGTGCCCCTAACCCCAAAATCTCATTAAGATTTTGCAACCGAAAGGCAGGAACCCCGACAGCACGAGGAAACAACTGTGCTGGGTGGTTCTGCCCTGAAGATCCTGGTGAGCTCGAATTAGAACAGGGAACTATACTTCAGCATGCGGATGACATTCCCATCACCAGCCCCACCAAAGAGCCTTCCGACTGTAACACAGCTAACGCCTTCAATCATCTGGCGGAGAGAGGACAGGAAGCTTCAAAGGAAAAAGCCCAGCTCCCCCTCCAGCGGGTAGAACACTTAAGATTTATAGTAGAAAAGGGGCACAGGGCGCCATCTAAGGAGAGGAAAGGGCTGATGTGCCAGACGGCAGGCACCCCTGGTGAGGGAAAGCAGCTCCGGGGTTTCCTGGGGATGCCTGTATAGGGATTCCCAACTTTGGCTTAATTGCTAAGCCCTTGTATGAACAATTAAAAGGGAAGAATCTTGACTTCTGGAGTGGACCCCAGTCGTAAGTGGGCACTCCTGGAACTGAAAAGCCATCTCGTGAGAGCCACCCCCCGCTTCCCCGCGACCTGAGCCGTCCCCTCCATCTACATGTACCTGAGAGCAGGAACTGCCCCGGGGGAGCTTTCACAAAACCGGGACCTCTGACTCGGGGTCGTAGCTAAAGGGTGTCCCCCGTGCTTACGGGCTGGAGCTGGTACTTCTCAGCTCTTCAGAGAGGCTGACAAATTAACCTTTGGACAGGCCCTGACCATCTGGTACTCCCACCACCTCCAGCCCCTCATAACCCTGCCAAGTCCAAGCCGCACTTCTAGACAACACGTCTGTGACTGAGGCCCTGTAATGTCCTCACCCTGCCCGCCTGCTACCTCAGCCAGGTCCCAGATTAACCCGTGGTCGTGAGAAAGCTATGGAACAGGGTTACCCCCGTCGGCCTGACCTGAAGAGCTCCCCTAGACAGAATGCAGACTCAGAGGGGTTCACCCACGGGAGGAGCTTTATGAAAGATGGGACACGAAAGGCAGGACGTGGTGGCCCAGGTGGTTTCCATCGCTCGAGGGGTGGAGGCTAAAGCTCTGCCCTCTGGCCGCTCTGCTCAGAGGGCCCCGTTAACTGCCTGGATTAACTGTCCTAATCAGGGCACTAGAGCCAGGGAAAGGAAAGCTGTCACTACCTACACGCTCATGGGGCCATGTGGAGGGGGAGGGGAACGCTGACCTCAGGGAACAAACAGATTAAGAATGAGGGAGATGGGCTTCCCTGGTGGTGCAGTGGTTGAGAGTCCGCCTGCTGATGCAGGGGACACGGGTTCGTGCCCCGGTCCGGGAAGATCCCACATGCCGCGGAGCGGCTGGGCCCGGGGGCCGTGGCCGCTGAGCCT
>NC_041215.1:22632442-22650658 GCF_002837175.3 Physeter macrocephalus | reverse complement strand
CCCAACAGTGAGAGGCCCGCATACCGCAAAAAAAAAAAAAAAAAAAAAAAAGAGGGAGAAATGATGTAGCTGCTGGAGACTACACTCCTGCCTGTGGAAGCAGCAGGCATTCACTGCAGAAGCCATCAAAAGAGAGAAGCAGGAATTATAAGAGGAAATAACAGGGCGGACAGGACAGCTAAACAAGCAGCAGAGGGTGGAGACGGACTTCCGATGCCACTCCTGCCGGGTCCCCCAGACGCTAACTCCCATCCACCCCCCAGAAGAAAGGGAAAAGGCTTTGGGATGGGGCTATTTTAAAAGCCCAGGATACCCGGGGTGACAGTTCCTCCCGTCGGCCTCTGCACCGCAGGCCACCAGGGAAGCTGGCCCGAGCACGCGTTATGGGCAGGAGGCCTGTATCAGTGGCTCATCAAGTCCATGACTACCCCCAATCTCCACCATCTCCTTAAACAGGGGGATGAAGCGTGCCCTATCTGCATCCAGAATAAGCCCAACACTTACACCCGCCACTGGGGTCAAGGCAGCGGCCGCCACCCAGTATGAAGGCACATGTCCAGGTCAAGAATGGCAAGCTGATTTTATAGTAATGCCCCCGGCACAAGGAAATTTCAGATTTCTGCCGGCTGTGACTGCCACCTTCTCCGGCTGGATGGAGGCGTTTCCCATCTGAACCAAGACTGCCTTGGAGGTCTCCTACGCCCTGCTCAAGGAACTAATCCCTCGGTTTGGGCTCCCCAAGTCCATCCAGAGTGACAGTGGGCCTGCCTTTGTTTCCCAAATTACTAAGGGACTCTCTAGAGCTCTAGGAATTACATGGGATTTATACTCCACTTGGACACCACAGTCCTCAGGAAAAGTAGAACAAATCAAACCCTCAAAAGAAACTTAGAGAAACTAGATCCAGAAACTTATCAACCCTGGATGTCCCTTCTCCCCACAGCACCTTTCAGAACGCAAATAGCGGACTTCCCTGGTGGCGCAGTGGTTAAGAACCCGCCTGCCAATGCAGGGGACACGGGTTCGATCCCTGGTCCGGGAAGATCCCACATGCCGCGTAGCAACTGAGCCCGCGCGCCACAACTACTGAGCCTGCGCTCTAGAGCCCGCGAGCCACAACTACTGAGCCCACGTGCCACAACTATTGAAGCCCGCGCACCTAGAGCCTGTGCTCCACAAGAGAAGCCACTGCAACGAGAAGCCTGAGCACCGCAATGAAGAGTAGCCCCCGCTCGCCCCAACTGGAGAGAGCCCGCGTGCAGCAACGAAGACCCAACGCAGCCCAAAATAAAGAAATTTATAAAATTATTTTTAAAAAAATAAAAAAAAGAATGCAAATAGCCCCCAAAGGAAAGCTCAGGTTGAGTCCATATGAGCTCATGTACTGGAGGCCCATTCCTGAAGGACCTGGCTCCAAAACCAACCTGAGGGATATGGAGCGACTGAAATATGCCTTATAGAAAGGGAAAATAAGCAAAGCTTTACACGCCTACAGGGATCTGGAACTGCCTTCCCTTTCTGACATCACTTTCCATCCTTTCTCCCCTGGGGATTGGGTTTATTTGAGAACCCAGAAGGCTGGAAAACCACAAGACCAGTTAGACCTCAAGTGGATAGGACCTTAGCTAATAATCTTGACCACTCAGACTGCCTGACAATTACACGGCACAGCCCCGTGGACCCACCATACCAGAGTGAAGGCAGCACCCATACCTGAGGAAGAAGTTACTGAGCCACCCACGCCATACACCTGTGAACCTGTTATAACCCTTAAGTTACTTTTCAAAAGGAAGAACTTACTGATAGATAAGTAATGTGGTGGACAGGCTTAGCCAACTGCTAAGCCTGTCCCTTATAACAGTCCACGTGAAATGAGAGCTTAACGCAATAGTACATTTCTCGGGGATTACAGCCTGGGGACAGACTCTATCCCAGTGCTGGTCTGTCACCCCCACCCACCAAGTGATGCCTGTGTTACATCTTACCCCTAAGAATGACAGCGTCACTCTCACCTTGGCTAACGGACCTGCTAAACCTACCCCTCTTGAACGCAGCTTTCCTGCTTGGACCTCATCCCTGAAATTAACATCTCCAGCAAATACAAAGCACTCACTCTACAGTGCCGTCTTGCTGCCTCTGCCCACGTCAGCAGCCCCTACCAAAGGGAGAAACTTGCAGTAATGCCCTGGGGCTGCTCCCGACTCTGAGCACTGCTTCTTCCACTGCCCCACAATTTAAGTGCCCCGGGACTGACTCCTATGGAAATCTCACCCACTGGTGCCCTCTGCACCCACTCAACGAATACATGCAGGGACCAGACAGGAGATGCACTTATGGGGGAGGGAAGACACCAATTGTCTGCGGTTTAGTGTGGGGCCCTGCTGAGGCCTGGGGAAAAGCCACTAGTCAAGAACCCCCCCAATGACTCCTGCTACGCAGGTGGGCCTCTCCCCTCACACTGCAAGGGAACCCCCTCTTGGGCTAGCCATTTAGGGAGGTGGTTCAATTCCTCAGAAGTGTGCTAGGCATGCGTTCCCCCTGGGTACCTGGTTCCTTTGTGGCCCAAGAATAAAGCAACTGCCCCATCAGAACAACCCCAACTCCTTCCCTTCTCTGGGGTGGGCTCTAGCCTCTCCTTGCTTAAATAATGCCCAATTTATGAAACAATGCACGCTAGGCCGGCCGAGTTGTAGGAACTGAGGTATAACCATTCATAACATCGGTATCACCCAGCCCTGAGATCAAAGGGCCATGGGACTCATTCTAGCAGGAGCAGGGATAGCTCTCCGACTGGTGGCCCCCCTGGGGAGGTCTCACATACCAGGAAATCACTCTACAAGATCTCACACCAGGGGGCTTCCCTGGTGGCACAGTGGTTAAGAATCCGCCTACCAACGCAGGGGACACGGGTCGAGCCCTGGTCTGGGAAGATCCCACATGCCGCAGAGCGGCTAGGCCCGTGCATCACAACTACTGAGCCTGTGCTCTGGAGCCCGTGAGCCACAACTACTGAAGCCCGCGTGCTGCAACTACTGAAGTCCGTGTGCCTAAAGCCCATGCTCCACAAGAGAAGCCACCAAGATGAGAAGTCCGCACACTGCAATGAAGACCCAACTCAGCCAAAAATAAATAAATAAATTAAAAAAAAAAAAATCTCACACCGGCCCTTGAGAGTTCATCTAAAAACACGGAGGTTGCCTTATAAGGACCCCGTACTGCTCTAGACTCACTAGCAAACGTTGTTCTCGACAATAGGCTAGCCCTTGACTATCTCCTGGCTGAGCAAAGAGGAGTCTGCACAGTTTTGAACTTGCTGCATGTACGTTGATAACTCTGGTCAGACTGAGGTCAACATAAAAGAGATCTATGAACAAGCTCAGTGGTTACACAGATGTAACACACAAACTCAAGAGCCAAGCTCCATCTGGGATATGGTCACACAGAGCCCCTGCAGCTGAACTGGTTTCTTCCACTGCTTGGCCCACTAACTGCTATCATCCTCCGGCTCACCTTCGGGCCTTGTCTCCTTGACTGCCTTGTTAACTTCGTTAGTAAATGGTTTGAAACCATCAAACTTCAGATGATACTAACACAAGGATATAAGCAACTGGGACTGCATCCTGGTGACAATCAAACTTATTTTAAGTTAGTCAAGGAACAGTTCTGTTCCTCTAATCCAGAAAAAAACTACACCCACGTTCAGCAAAAAGCAGCTTCAGAAATCAAACCTTCGCCCTACAGCGCCCCTCAAGAATGAGCAGTAACAAGGGAAGGGGGGATTTTCTTGCCAGACCTAAGCCAGGTCTTTGCTCAAAACCTGCCACCCTCCCCGCCACACCTTCAGCAGGAGTGAACATAAATCTGTAAGCTAAAGGGTCCAGAGATAAGAGACGAAGCTACCGCACAAAGAAAAAACCAAGTGGAACCAGCTGGGACCAAGATGGCGGCAAATCCAACCTCCAACAGACCCTGAACCTCATTATGTGTTGATTTTACTATATTAACATATTAAATGACACACCTACCAGAGGCCAATACATAAAGACCAAAACAGAATAAAAACGGTGTCCCCCACAACTCCCTCAAAAAATCCTTGCCCCTTCCCCAGTAGACTAATGCGTGTACCTCCCCATCATTAACCTCACTCCTCCCTTTAAAATCAAATCCCCCTCGCCAGGTGGGTGAGAAGTTCAGCTGTGAACTTAGCTCCCGCTGTTCCATTTATTCGGTCGCTGAATAATACTCGTGCTGTGTCAACTCTGCTGCGACCCCAGCAGGGTCTACAGGACTTACTTCGGTAACGGGCGCACAAGGGGAGGTGGCACCGGGGCCAGGGCCCTCCCAAGACCCAAGCTACACCCACTAACACGTGTGCATGTAGGCGGACGGGCCGGGCAGAGTCCCAATTGTCCCAGCACCAATCTTATTCTCATAAACTTCTGGCAGGCAGTACGCACAGGCTGGCCCCCGCCTCACAAACAGCATTTACGGAAATGGGTCCGGGTCTGGGGCAAGGCTGGGGGGTGGCCTGCTGGCGCGTCGCGGTCACATGTTGGCTCGTTCCCGCTGCAGCCGCGAGTTATAGGCACGGGACACGGTGTTCCAGGCGTCCATGTAGCGGTCCATGCACATGGCGATGCACTTCTGGGGACGGGGAGGGCGCACGGCTCAGGTCTGGACCGCGGCCGGCGCCCCCACCCCGGCAGCGCACTGCGCACGCGCCGCGGCCCCGCCGCGTCGCCCCATTAGCCCGCGTGCATGCGCAGAGGCCTCCCCGCCGGGTCCGGGCCCGCGACCCCGCCGGCCCCCTGCGTTTACCTGCTCCGAATTGTCCAGGGAGCCCCCCGGCTTCCCGATGCACTTCCGGAAGCACTTGTCCGTCATCCTCTGTGGGGACACGCGAGCCCTCAGTTGCGACGCCGGCCCCCGGCGGCCCCCGCCACCCTCGGCCCCCCGCCCGCCCCGGACCTGCAGCAGCTCTTGCGCGTTGGCCACGGCGATCTGCACTTTCACCTGCTCCATGATAAGCCCGGGGTCCAGCTTCCCACCGCCGGAGCTCCCGAAATCCGAGCCGAAGGCACCCTCCATGGCTCCGCAAAGTCAACCGGACGGCGGCCGCGTGTGCCCACCCGCACCCACGCCGGAAGTCGGACACCGCAGGGCCCCACGGGAAATGGAATCCGAGCGTGCTGGGGGCGGGACTACAGCTCCAATAAGGCCGCGCGGGGCCTCCCGCGCATGCGCAGACAAGAGCGGGCCAGAGTTGGGTTTCCCGTGTAGGATTCCGGGGAGAAGGTAAGGACACTGGGCCAGAGGCCACCCGGCTCCGCGCTCAGGCTCCGCCCCCAAGGGTCCCTCCGCACTTGCGCACCGGGCGGTGGGCGCGTCTACACGGCGCCTTGGGCTGTGGGGCGGGGTGTTAAACCAGGGCGTCACGTGACCAAAAGCACTGCGGAGTGTCAGTGGGTCAGGTGGGAAAAGAATGCAGAAAACTAGGGGGCCGCGGGGTCAGAGGGTAGGATCCTAAGACGCCCGCTTCACTAGGGGCTGGGGCTCCTGTTTCAGCAGCCTGGCGTGGGAATAGACTCAGAGAGAGAATTTAAAACCAAAATGTTTATTGGAGTGTTGTATAAAAAAGTTTCCAGTCATAAAACGTGTATTACAAATCATCGGAGAAAACAAAAGACCACACGTTTGGCATGCATCGTAAAAATCACCAACAGATCTCTGAAACGTGTCTAAACAGCCGAGTTCTTGAAACCGAGCCCACTAGTGTGTAGTGCCCACTAGCGTGTAGTGCCCACTGGTGTGTAGTGCTGATGATCCCTTTCGGGCTCAGAATTAAGACCTTTCCAGTAGCTTTAATGTCCTTGAGGAATGTCAGTCCCAGCTCGGATATGCTGATATAAATAGAACTGCGGGGTAGACAGTGTGGGTAAAAACGAGCCCAAGTCTGAGTTTGTATGTTGTGGAAACAGCTGAGCGCCCAGACTGCGGGCGGGGAGCTGGGGGAGGCATTGGTGTCTCCCAGGGGTTGGTTCCTGCCGGCCACATCCCCGCAGGCCGTCCCTCCCCAGGGCTGGGAAGAGTGGGTTTTCTCCAGAAGGGTGCTCCTCATCACATGACAGAGGCTTAGAAAAAAGAATAGCTTCTGCATCATTTTAAGTGGCTTAAAGTTAAGTATGTTTAAGGACAAATGCAAATTCGATTTCCCAGGCCCTGGCTGACACTGTTAACACTGGACTCTGCTCCGTGTTTTCAAATACTTGATTACCAATGATCACCAGCCTCCAGCCACAAGGGGCCACCAGTCCAGTGCACCCTCCCCCCACCACCAGCCAAGGGCATCCCAGCACCTGTCTGGGCCACTTCCAGGCTCCACCCAAGATCTCAAGCAGGTAAGAAAATTCATCTGCTGGGAACAACCCCTACCAGTGAGCCTGGGGGCTCTGCAGGCACTAGGGCAGCCCTTGGGCTGTTTTTTGGGACCTCTGGGCCTGCAGGGAGGGTGGGGCCCTCTCCCTTCCTTCCTGTCCTCGAGCCCAGCCTGCAAAACTGCTTCAGCAATTCAGACCCCAAATTCCAGGACAGACTTTTGATCCCCAGAGACTCCCAAAATACCTTGAGGATGTAGCCAGTGCAGTTCCCACTTGCTTGAGGGCCACCTAGCCCCACCCTCCCAGCATCTCATCAGGCTCCCCAGACCCTCACGGCTCTGGCAGCTCCTGCTACGTCTGGGAGAAGGAAGACAGCCTGCGACCTCACAGGCCTGCAAGCACTCCTGGGCAAGTGCACACTGGGGGGAGTGTGGGGGGGGTGCGTTGCCAGGGCAGGAAACGCTTTCCAGGGGCTCCCCCGTCTCCGAGGAGCTGTTCTGGTGAGAGATGTCTCCCTCCACAGGGGAAACACAGCCCCGCGGTCCAGGGACTCAGGTGGCCACGGAAAGATGCTCGGGCTTAAAGCCAGAGTCTGTAGGGGATTCTAGACTCAGCAGCAGCTTAGTTTTGTGCCACTGGCACCTTCCCGGCCTGGGGCTCAGGCCTCGGGCCCTTGTCGCCATGATCGATTCCCAGGGAAAGGAGGCAGGCACCCTGCTCCCGGCCTGGGGTGGGGGCAGGTCACCTCCATGGCTCAGTATTGTGTCTTTTAAGACTTGAGCTGCGCTTTCTGAAAGAAGTTTGCCGTCTGGGGCCTCAGAGCCCACAGAGACAGGCCCCCCAATGCCACCCCCTCGGGGGACTGTCCTGGTGACCCTGGCATACGTGAGCCCCTGAGGTGGGATCCTGGCAATGTGTGTACTGATTGATGTAAAAAAATAAATATCCGTTAAAAAAATAACTTCTGTGTATCTACGTGGCAGAGGCGTCGAAGGTAAGCTGATGCAGGGAGGGGGCCTCCAGGCAGCCAGAAGCTGGACCGTGACATGGAGCCATCCCGTAGGGGTCAACTGGTCCTGGCAGGTCTGTCTCAGAAACACCATTTCAGCAAGAAGTTACAGAGGAAGCCGGGATATTAGTATACGCCGAAGAATACACGTGAGTCAGCGTGCCCCATGCACAAGGCACAGAGTCAGAGAACGGGGAGCCCAGCGTCTCGCCCTGAAGTCACCTTCCTCCGACGGGAGGGTGGGAAGCGGTGGTTACAGGTGGACTTCGTGCTGGAGCCCAAGGCATTTGTTTCCGAGTTCGTCACACCTGTTCCCTCAAGGCTTACCTGAGGACAAGTCTTAGAACGGAATCATCCCCGTAAGGTGAGGAACTCAACTGCAGAAAGCCTCAGAAACGTGAGGTTCCAGCAGCCAGAGAGGGAGCCAGGAGGCCGACCCCACGCACCCCAATTCCTGAGAGCAGAACAGAAATTGTGACAAACCCCGAAGCCCAGGCCTGATGGTAAAAGCCTGCGATTCCCTTGTTCGGTGCTCGGTTGGCTGAGCCACCAAAATTCCACAGGGTGCCCCTTCCCCCCACCAGGTCAGAACCTGGATTCTGAATCTGTTTTTTTTAAAAGCTTAATAAAACAAACAACTATTGGATTCCTACGCGCAGTTCCGCTCTGTCCACCTCAGGCCTCCTCTCCCGCCCTGACCCCAGGCTGCAGCTGAGACCGAAGCAGTGGACGGGCCCCCTGGACTCCCAGCCCAAAGCCCGCTAGCCACTCGGCTCCTGGGCCCCGAACTCAACCAAAAGGTGAGAACGGGGCACTGAACACTCTGGACAGTGGTGATGAAGGGCCCAGGGAAACCCAGCGACAGGAAAGCTCAGCAGAGACCCACCCCCACGCTCTGGCAGTCTGCTTAAAAACTCTCTAGAAATGTACCAAGGACTAAAGAAGCCAATGATATAAAAATAGTTTTCAGTGGCCCTGGATAAAGAAAGACGTGTGATGAGGCATGTTCGGTTCACATGACGCGGCAGCCTCGAGAGGTGGTCCTCGGGTCCCCCTGCAAGGAAGGACGGCACCAGTGAGGAGGCCAGGAAGGCAGCCGGTGGCCCCCAGCCCCCTCCAGGAGGGGCTGGACCGGGGCAGGGCCTGAGCCACCATGAGAAGCTGGGCTCCCGGCAAGATGACCCCAGCCTCAATGGTCCCTGTTCCAGAACCTTCCATGTCTCCCTCATCTCTGTTCTGAGCTACAGAACACAGTACAATAGTTTCAGACCCTAGAGAGTCTTGCACTTATATCTCATTCAGTGTGGTTCCTTGGCTCCCCACCTTCCCCCAAAAGCCATTATTAAGTCACCAGCACCCCACTCTGGAGGAAACGTGGTAACAGGGGGTTCGCTGAGAATCCTCGGGGCTGCACCAGAGTCACTTTGAGATGCAATAGGCTTTGAACACCCCACTCCCAGGGTGCCCGGGCGAGTACCCTGAGGTCCACACAACAAGCAAGCCCAGGAGGCGAGGGCAGCTGGCTCCACGGCCTGCCTCTGGCTGTGAGCTCTTCGGCCTGGCCGAGCCAGGGCGAGACCTGGGTGGTGCCCAGGGCAGCCGCGTAAACAGGGCCCACAGGCGTGTGCACGTGCGTGTGTGCGCGTGCCGCCTGGGAGCCTCTACCTGCTGATGGAAAAGATCCTCCTCTCCAAACTCGGCCGCCTCGTCCTCACCCTCCTCCCCGTCCTCGGCCTCCCGCACCACCGAGGACTGCTTCACGGTTCTCATGGCCACCTCCTATGCAAGACGACACAGCAGCTGCAGACAGCCACCCCAGGTGCTGGGGGCCCAGCCCACAGGTGAGGTGGTCAGGATGCTCGGATGCCCAGGACCAGGCCCAGGCTGTGCTCACTTGCCCTGCTGGCCAAGTCCCCACCCCAGGAGGGACCCCAGGACCAAGGCAGAGGGAGGCGCTCACCTCCCCGTCAGCATTGACCAGGATGGTCCGGAAGCTCTCGCCCGTGCCCCAGCTGTTCTGGCTCTTCCACACGAGCGTGGACGGGGGGCTGTGAGCCACCCCTGCACCGGCTGCCCATACCTGGGGACACAAGAGGGCCTCCTGGTTAATGTCAGCTCCAGTCCCAGTGGCATGTACCACCAGCCAACCCTCTATCACAGGCTCCCTCGATGCTCTGGGCGTTTAATCCTTCTGGCCCTACTGGGTCCTGGCTAGGGATGATGGTCACCAGGGTATGGAAGAAGAGACTGAGGTTCACAGTGACCAAGGGCTCGCATCTTGGCAAATGGGCCAGGCTGGAATCGGCAGCCCTGGAGTCCATGCCTGTTGGCTGTTATGTGTCTCAACGGTGCCTGGACAAACAGCCCCACCTCCACCATGGACCCCCGGCACATCACTTAGGCCCTCCCAAGGGCTCCAGGGAAGCCCGGATGAAGAAACACCGGCACACAGGTGAGCTGTGACAGCAGGCAGCTGTTCTCAGCGCCGGGGCTCCATCCCTGTGATGCTCTCCCCGCCACCCCGGTCCCCCCACCCCACCCCAGTCGCACCTCACATCCTGCCCGCTCCCTCTCCGCAGCCACCTACCGTGACCGTCTGGCCGGCCCGCAGCACATACTTGGGCGTGAACTTGTAGGCGATCTCCTCCCCTTCTAGGATCTGCCTCTTGATCCTCCAGTTGCCCAGAGACTGATCCTGGCAAAGGGGACGGGCGTTGGCCCACGGCTCCGAGAAGACCCAGTGGGTTCCCCACGGGCTGGGTAGGGGCCTCACCTTGTCCGAGCTGTTCTTCAGCTGCACGAACCTGCCCTCCAGGTCGATCTCCTCGATGCTGACGCTGCCCGAGGCCGAGGCCTGCTGGGCCAGGCGGAAGCTGCTGCTGCCCGAGCCGGTGCCGCTGGAGCCCGTGCCCGGCGGCTCCTCCACCTCCAGCCGCTTCCGCTTGCTGCGGCCCAGGCGCCCGGACACGGACACGCTGCTGCTGCTGCTGCTCGATGTGGCCCGCGAGATGGTGATGCGCGACGACGGGCTGGGGGACAGCTTCAGCCTGGGGGCGGGGTCGCGGGGTGACTGGTGACTCAACCCGCCAGGCCCAGGACAGCACGCTCGCCCCACCTCCACCCCCACCCCCGGCCGCGCCGCGCCCACCTCTCCTCCTCGCCCTCCAGGAGCTTGCGGTAGGCGCTGATCTCCATGTCCAGGGCCAGCTTGACGTCCAGCAGCTCCTGGTACTCAGCCAGCTGCTGCTGCATCACGTCCCGCATCTCTGTCATCTCCCGCTCCTTGGCGTCCAGCATCTTCCGGAACTTGTCCCGCTCCCCGGCCACGGTCTCCTCCAGCTCCCGGATCCGGTCCTCGGCCGCGTTCGCCTGGGGCGGGGTCCACGCGCGTCACAGGGGGAAGCCCGGCCACCTCCGGGCCTCTTCCCTGCACCGACGGTGGGAGGGACGGGATGGGGCCCGAGGAGGGGTCGGGGGCTCCGGCGAGTCACCTGCTTCTGGAGGCCGGAGAGCTGGTAGCTGAGGGACTCAACCCGCATGCGGGCCTCCTTCAGCTCCTCCCGAGCGGCGCTGGCGGCCTTGTCGTTCTGGTCGGAGCTCAGCTTGGCGTTATCCAGCTGCGGGGACACGGGAGTGCGTGAGAGCCCACGCGGGGCTGGGTGGGGCTGGGCGCGGGGCTCGCGGGGCTGGCGGGGCAGGGCGGCGCGCGGGGCCGGCGGAGCGGCGGCCGGCGCGCACGCGCACCTTGGCCTGGTAGGTCTGCTCCAGCTCCAGGCGGTACAGCCGCACTTGCTCATCGTGCTGCGCCCGCAGCTCCTCCAGTGCCTGCGCCATCTTGAAGTCATACTCCTGCTGCCGGCTGCTGTCCACCTCCACCAGGCGCCGCTCGTGTCGCCGTCGCGTCTCCCGCACCTCCTGGGGACACAGCCGCGCGCTCACCGCCCCGGCCTGCTCACCAGCGTCCCCGACCCACCAGGGGCTGGACGGAGGACACGAAACTGTGCCAACCGTGACCCTCTGGGGAGGGGCCAGGTCACCTGTTCACACCCCACAGCATAATTCACAACCACTGAAGAGCGGCCGCCCAGCGTCTCCCAGCTGACGGCCGATCAACACACGGGTCCCTCCACACACGGGAGCATCACTCAGCCATGAAAAGGGGTGAAGCCCTGACACTCGCTACCACGTGGATGGACCCTGAGAACACGACGCTCAGTGAGAGAAGCCAGACGCAGAAGGACCCACAGGGTGTGACTCCATTGATGGGAAACGTCCAGAACAGGCAGATCCACCGACAGAGTGGGTTTGCGGTTGTCAGGGGCTGGGGAGGGGGATGCAGTGACTGCCGATGGGGACGGGGCTTCTATTGGGGTGATGGAATGTTCTCGAATTAGACAGAGGTGATGGTTACACAATACTGTGAATGTGCTAAATTTCATTAAATTAATTGCATACTTTAAAATAGTTTTGTTATATTAAAAAAAACAAATGCAAATGGTAATGGGTACAGTTTCTTTTGGGGGGGTGACAGAATGTTCTGGAATTAAGCAGTGATGGCTACACAATTCTGTGAATGGACTAAAATCCAGTCTAAATTGTAAACTTTGAAAGATTTCTGCTTTGGGAATGTTTCAATAAAGCTGTTATTAAAGAAAAGAATTCCTGATGGAGCCCATTCCAGGTATCTGGGGTCCAAGACAGGACAGCAGTGGGTGGAGACAGTGACCAGCTGACAGATGCCCCAGCCACATATGCCAGGAGCTGACCAGACAGCGGTGGAGTCAAGGGCGGGGGGTGGGGGGGCAGCCCCCCAGAGCTCAGGGCCTCGGGAAACTCACTCCACAGACATCAATCACTCGTCTCTGGCACCTGTTTGTGGAACAATAGGAACTGTTTCTAAAGAAAGCCAAACGCATTTACAAAGGAGTGTGGTGGAACCTCAGGGGAACACCCACCCCGCCCCCAGGCCCGCCTCAGGGACCCTCCGGCCCCCCACCCCACCCCACCCCCACTCAGGGACCCTCCCGCCCCCCACCCCACCCCCACCCCACCCCCACCCCCCGTGGCCTCCTCACGGGATCCCTGACAGATGTGGGCTTCCGCTTGGTGCCCCTGGCCGCTCTGGCTAGAGCGGGGCCTGGCTGGAGCTGGAAGCCGCTCTGTGGCTGCATTGGCACCCTTCCCGCCAGCACTCTTGCAGGGCAGTGAGCGCGGGAAGTGGCCCGGCCCCCAGGGTTCTGTTCTGGACCACGACATCACAATGGGCTGTGATGAGGTGGGAGGGCCCGGGAAGCCCCGGGGCCCAGAGATGAGGAGGCAGGGGAGGGTCTGCAGGGGGCTGAATTGCAGCCCCCCCAAAAGTTGTGCCCACGTCCTGGTCCCCAGAACCTGCGAGTGTGACCTTCCTGGACAAAGGGTCTTTGCAGATGTGATTAAGTTAAGGGTCTCAAGACCATCCTGGATTATCCGGGTGGCCCTGAATCTGAGGACGAGTGTCCTTGGAAGACACAGAGGAGCAGGGGAGAGAGAGAGACAGCCACGTGACGACAGAGGCGGGCATCAGGGTGACGCGGGAAGGAGGGAGCACCCTGGTTCCGCCGGGCGGGCCCCACCTCCTCAAAGACGTCCTTGCGGAAGGCCAGCTCCTCCTGCAGGCTCTGGCAGCGGTTCTCCAGGTCCACGCGCATCAGCGTCTCCTTCTCCAGCTGCTTTTTGGCCACCGCGTGCCCATCCTCCGCCTGGAGACGTGGGACAAGGAGCTGGTGACGCTGTCTGCCTCAGCAGGCGGTCCTCGGGGGCCTGCAGCCCACCCACAGCTACCTTGCCCAGCTGGGCCCTCAGCTCCACCACGTCGTTCTCCAGGGCGCGCTTGTCGCTGAGAGCGGCGGCCAGCTCCGCCTCACTCTGGTGGAACACGGACTCCAGGTCCCTGACGCGGCCCTGGGCCACCGTCAGCTCGCCCTCCCTCTTCTTTGCGCTGAAAGTCAGGGGCAGAAGTTAGCAGGCAGCCCCGATGCCCAAGGCCAACTTCACGTCTGCCTCTGGGCCCCGGGCCCCAACCTAGCATCCCTCTCAGTACCAGAGCCTCCTCACCTCTTGGCACCAAAGGTGCCCCATCTTCAAACCCACTCTGTACTGTACCAGGGGGACCCCGCTGGCCGCTCAAAATAACCCTCGAGACGTGGGTTTTCATGTCCTTTTCCAAGACTTTTGGGCACAGGAAGGGTCATTTAGAGGAGAACTCTGATTTTTTTTAAATGTATTATTTATTTATTTACTTTTTTTTTTTTTGGCCACGCCGTGCGGCTTGCAGGATCTTAGCTCCCTGACCAGGGATCGAACCCGCACCCTTGACAGTGAAAGTGCCGAGTCCTAACCACTGGACCATCAGGGAATTCCCTGTGTATAATTTATTAAAGTAACAAATTAAAACCTCGGCCTTTGAAAAGTCGATCTCATTTGTAAACTTAAGCTATTGCAGGCGGGCTTGCCCAGCTTCTTAACAGACAATTATCTCCAACATGAAATGTTTAAGATGCCAAATAGACTTTTCTAACACACAACTCTTAAAAAGGGGGAACATTTCTGAACGCTGCTCTTAATCTCCTTGGGGCTGACAGCTTGCCCACTTCCCCAAGGAACTGAAACTGCCCAGCAGCAGTGGGGACACCCAGGGCCTCTCCCGGCGGGCACTGCAGGGGGTGGAGCAGCAGCCCCGGCAGCCCACCCCCTTCCCTGGTCCTGACAACCACAGACGTCCCCAAGACAATGGCCGGTGTCCCCTGGGGGCAGGACCACCCTGGGCGCCGACCACTGGGCACAGCACACCAGTGGGAGGGGACGGTGACTTCAGCCCCCAGGCTGACCGTCCCCACAGGAGCTCTGTGCAGGTGCGGCACCGGTGGCCTCTGTGAGGGCCTGGGGGCCCTGCAGCCCACACTCCTGAGCTCAAGCCACACAGTCCCGGTTCCTCCACTCACAGCATGGGGCTGCAAACCCCACGTCCCGGAGGGTTTGGGGAAACTAGAACCATTTGACACATCATTCCCGAGGACCAGCTTCACGGAAAGACCGTCCTCACACTAGAGACACATCTGCCAACACCCCTGTCCTCATGGAGAACTTTCTCATGGGTGCAGACAGCAGTGCCACCTGCTGCCCTCAGCCGTGAACGCGCGCGTTCGGAGGCTGGATGAAACGGGAGGGGAGGGATGTGTGCAGGGCGGGAGCTGCTGGGCGGGGCCCTTGAGCCGGAGCCGTGAAGCCAGGGGCCGGGCCTTGTCTCTGGCAGGATCGGGGCGTCGTCGGGCAGAGCGGAGTGCAGAGGACTGGGGTGAGGCGTGCGGGCAGGTCACGGTCAGCCATGAGGCGAGGGCGCCAGGAGCAGGGGGATCAGGGAAGCTGACAGATTTCTAGACATCTTCACCCCATTCTAGGGCTCTGCAGAACGACACAGAACGGTCCAGAAAGCAGGGGTGCCAGCAGCCCTCACTGGCTTAAGTGCCTACTTCTTAACAGCTTCAAGGCGCGAAAGCAGATCCCTCCCCTGGAGCCCTAATTCCTGGAGGATTAGGCGGGAGCAGCCGGCCTGTCAGTCCTCCACTCGACCACCTGCGTTTCCATCATCACAGGGTTTTCGCGATACATTTGGCAGGAAAAGAAAAGCACCGGCTGTAACCTGTCAGGAGGTTCACCTTGCTCGCTGTCACGTGCCACCCACACCTGTCTGCGAGGGCTCTGAGCCGGAGAGCAGGAAGCGAGGCTGTTGGGCGAAGCACCTGCGGATGTGAGTGCCCACAGCCCGGGAAGCTTTCCTCCCAGAGCAGGGGCCAAAGTAAAAGCCACCAGCCCGGGTGCCCGACGGCGGGCACAGCTGCTACCCGAAGCTGTCGCAGGAGCCTGGAACACGGCTGAGGGGCTGGGACGGCATCACGACACAGGTGCCATCGATGACCAGGCTCGAGGTCAGGAAAGCCTTGTGTTGACTGACGGTGTCCACCTTGAGTT
The DNA here is from genome assembly GCF_002837175.3 of Physeter macrocephalus. Classification (NCBI taxonomy): domain Eukaryota; kingdom Metazoa; phylum Chordata; class Mammalia; order Artiodactyla; family Physeteridae; genus Physeter; species Physeter macrocephalus. Next base: position 22,635,265 of record NC_041215.1, on the reverse strand, counting down.
TAAATTTAAAAAGGTGGAAAAGAAATGCACCAGATCGGCCTCGGAGATTCTGTCTGGGCAGAGGCCCATGGAGACTTTCATTTTTCTCTTTAAGTTAAATGCATTATCTGCTTTCTCACCAGGGAGTATCTATGACTCTGATAAGCAGAAAGAAACGTGACCTCTCAGCCCAGACGAGGAGCAACACGCAGGTTAAAGGTGTCTGGGAGGTTCCGGGCCTGAGAGGGGCTGGGAGAATTCCAGAACTCTCCTAATCTTCTCCAAGAAGCTCAAGTCCCTTCTTAATTAAAAATGTAATAAATTAGGAATTCCCTGGCGGTCCAGTGGTTAGGACTCCGCGCTTTCACTGCCGAGGGCGTGGGTTCAATCCTTGGTCGGGGAACCAAGATCCTGCAAGCCGGGACGTGTGGCCAAAAGGGAAAAAAAAAAAGGTAACAAATTGATGGGATATCCAGTTTACCTGGCTGTTTTAAAAGTGTACAGATTGCCTCTGCTGCTCATCAAAGAGCAGGTGATCATACTGTGCGGGTCTGTCTCTGGGCCCTCTGTTCTGTTCCACGGAGGAACCAGAAACACATCACTAAGTGACAGAAGACAGTCTGAGAAGGCGACACACAGTGATTCTAACTCCAGGGCATTCTGGAAAAGGAAGAGCTGTGTGGGGACAGTAAAAGGATCCTTGGGAAAAAAAAAAAAGGATCTTTGGTTTCCAGGGGTTGGGGGGAGGGATGAGTCAGTGGAGCACAGGGGATTTTCAGGGCAGTGAAACTACTCTGTGTGATACTATGATGGTGAACGCGTGTCAGTGTACATTTGTCCAAACCCAGAGACTGCAGGACACCAACGGAGAACCCCTATGTCAACTACAGACTTCAGCTAAGAAGAATGTATTAATAGTGGCTCTTCAGTCGTAACAATGCGGCACACCCACCACTGCAAGGAGGTCACCATCGGGGACCCTGGAGGGGGGTTTGGGGAAAGCTGTATTTTCCACTCATTTTCCTGTAAACCTAAAACTGCTCAAAAACAAAAACAAAAAAATATTAATGATAATTAAAAAGTCTACTAATTAGAAAAAAAAGAAAAGGAACCCTGCAAACGTGAAGGTGGCAGTCAGCTGCTGCTGGGACTCTAAACAGGGACCCAGGAGCCCAGGTCCAGGCCTCAGTCCTGGTCCCTGCCACGCCCAGGGACCACGGATGACTCCTCCCCACACCTCGTCCTCGGCTTCCCCGTAACCGGAGTTGATGCCAGCCAGGACCTGCTGGGGTCGCCGTCAGCAGGGGGGAGATCTGGTGTCCCTCAGGAGTCCTTCATCTAAACACTCGACCAGTTTACATCACTTTATTCCTTATGCTACCATCACCACCAGCACCGCCTTGTCCTCCAAATTTCCTGAGCCTTTTGCTCGGGAGCAGGTGGGAGACGCTGCTGCTCAAGAACAGGAAGAGAAGGTCACCCGCCGCCCCTGGCTTCCCCGGCTGGGCTCTGTGACCTGGGGCACCCCTTCTCTGGGGAAGGGGAGGGGCACAGGGCTACCAGCTACTGAATCTCCAGGGATTCAGTCCCAGGAGAGCTGCTGGGCTTTAACTCTTCCTGGGGCCAAATTATATTGGGGGATAAAGGCTCTAGACAGGGCGGCCAGAGGGCCAGGCCACAGAGGCCGCCCCCACCCACCCAGCGGCCCCCAGGACCCACACGGCCCGCTCCCAGGAGGGCTGCCCGAGCCGGCGGCCCCGCTCAGACGGGAGCCGCCACCTCGCACAGGGCGACAACCCCTGCCCCGCCCCCCCCGTGTGCCCCGGAATCAGGCAACATCGCGCCGGCTGCAGCCCCACCTCTTGCTGGCCTCCTCCAGGTCGGCCCTCAGCTTCCCAATTTCGATCTGCAGCCGGGCCCGGTCCCGGGCCGTCTCGTCCAGCACCCGGCGGGCATCAGCCAGCTCCGCCTCATACAGCGTCTTGATGCCGCTCACCTGGGGGGACAGCCAGGCCGAAGTGAAGCCCACCCTTCCCCACCAACACGGCTCCCGCTCACCCCGACACTGCCCCACCAGCCCCGGGCCACCCCAGCCTTCCCAGGTCACTGGCTCCCATCACTGGCCGCAGCTAGGTCGCACCTGCCAGCTGGGCACACACCTCAGGCCTCCCGTCAGCCTCCCTGCCCCACCTGCCCCACGCCGAGGGGCACAGGGCCGTAAGCGTGTTTACAAGTATCTGGAACCAACAGGACAGTGAGACACCAACTCCCCCCACGAGGATGGCTACAGTGGAAACGACAGTCGATAACAAGTGTTGGTGAGGACAGGGAGGAATCGGCACCTCCACGCAAGGCCAGCGGATTAAAACGGTACAGCCACCACGGAAAACAGTCCGGCATTTCCTCAGATGGACAAACAGAGCAACCACCAACCCAGCAATTCCACCCCCAGGCATCTACCCGGGAGAAACAACACACATCTTACACAAGACCCACGCGCACGCGCTCACACCCCCATCACTCCTAATGGTCCCACAGTGGAAACAACCCAAATGCCCATCAGCAGATGACAGATAAACAGAATGTGGCCCCTCCACACACGCGAGCATCACTCAGTCGTGAAAAAGGGGGACGCCCTGACACTCGCTCCAACGTGGACCTTGAGGACACAACGCTCAGCGAGAGAAGCCAGACACAGAAGGACACACAGGGTGTGATTCCACTGATGGGAAACGTCCAGAACAGGCAGATCCACAGGGACAGAGTGGGTTAATGTCAAGGGACTGGAGGAGGGTGAGGGGGTGACCACTAATGGGGACGGGGCTTCTTCTTTTTTTTTTTTTT
>NC_041215.1:22624512-22629859 GCF_002837175.3 Physeter macrocephalus | reverse complement strand
AAAAAAAAAAAAAAAAAAAAAAAAACACAACTCTATTAGGACTTCCCTAGTGGCGCAGTGGATAAGAATCCGCCTGCCAATGCAGGGACATGGGTTTGATCCCTGGGCTGGGAAGATCTCACATGCCGCGGAGCAACTAAGCCTGTGAGCCACAAATACTGAAGCCCCCGTGCCTAGAGGCCGTGCTCCGCAACGAGAGAAGCCACCGCAGCGAGAGAAGTCCACACACCGCAGCGAAGAGTAGCCCCTGCTCGCTGCAACTAAAGCAAGCCTGTGTGCAGCAACGAAGACCCAACACAGCCAAAAAATATATAAATAAAAATTAAAACAAATGTTTTTAATTAAAAAAGATAAAAATACTTTATTGCTAAAAAATGCTGTCACCTGAGCCTCATCGAGTTGTAATCTTTTTGCAATAGTAACATCAAAGGTCACTGATCACAGATCACCATAACAAATAACACAAATGAAGAAACTGGAAGTATCTGGAGAAGGATCAAAATGTGACACAGAGACCTGAAGGGAACAGACTTGCCCAAGGCAGGGTTGACACAGACCTTCAATTTGTAAAAATGCAGTGTCTGTGCAGCGCAATGACCCGAGGTGTGTCTGTGCTCGGTTCTCACAGTGTTTTGGGCACGTGTGCGTGTGTGCACACCCATCTGTGTGTCTTAGTAAGGCAATCCTCTACAGCCAGGACTGCAAACTCAGGCCCAGGGGCCAAAATTCCAGCCCACCACCTGTTTTTGTCCAGTCTGTGGGACTAAAATGGTTTTTATATTTTTAAATTGGCTGGGTGAAACAAACAAACAAAAAAAAAAAAAAGAAAAGAAAAAGAAAAATATCTCATGACACAGGCACCCATATGAAATGCACATTTCAGTGTGTATATAAATAAAGCTTTATTGTCAGGCAATCTGCGCGTTCCTCCATGTACTGCCCGGGGCAGCTTCCCCACCACAATGGCCGAGCTGAGTGCTCAAGCCTGAAACCATCAGCCCACAAAGCTGAGAACAACTCCAGCCGTGTGGCCAAAAGGGAAAAAAAAAAGGTAACAAATTGATGGGATATCCAGTTTACCTGGCTGTTTTAAAAGTGTACAGATTGCCTCTGCTGCTCATCAAAGAGCAGGTGATCATACTGTGCGGGTCTGTCTCTGGGCCCTCTGTTCTGTTCCACGGAGGAACCAGAAACACATCACTAAGTGACAGAAGACAGTCTGAGAAGGCGACACACAGTGATTCTAACTCCAGGGCATTCTGGAAAAGGAAGAGCTGTGTGGGGACAGTAAAAGGATCCTTGGGAAAAAAAAAAAAGGATCTTTGGTTTCCAGGGGTTGGGGGGAGGGATGAGTCAGTGGAGCACAGGGGATTTTCAGGGCAGTGAAACTACTCTGTGTGATACTATGATGGTGAACGCGTGTCAGTGTACATTTGTCCAAACCCAGAGACTGCAGGACACCAACGGAGAACCCCTATGTCAACTACAGACTTCAGCTAAGAAGAATGTATTAATAGTGGCTCTTCAGTCGTAACAATGCGGCACACCCACCACTGCAAGGAGGTCACCATCGGGGACCCTGGAGGGGGGTTTGGGGAAAGCTGTATTTTCCACTCATTTTCCTGTAAACCTAAAACTGCTCAAAAACAAAAACAAAAAAATATTAATGATAATTAAAAAGTCTACTAATTAGAAAAAAAAGAAAAGGAACCCTGCAAACGTGAAGGTGGCAGTCAGCTGCTGCTGGGACTCTAAACAGGGACCCAGGAGCCCAGGTCCAGGCCTCAGTCCTGGTCCCTGCCACGCCCAGGGACCACGGATGACTCCTCCCCACACCTCGTCCTCGGCTTCCCCGTAACCGGAGTTGATGCCAGCCAGGACCTGCTGGGGTCGCCGTCAGCAGGGGGGAGATCTGGTGTCCCTCAGGAGTCCTTCATCTAAACACTCGACCAGTTTACATCACTTTATTCCTTATGCTACCATCACCACCAGCACCGCCTTGTCCTCCAAATTTCCTGAGCCTTTTGCTCGGGAGCAGGTGGGAGACGCTGCTGCTCAAGAACAGGAAGAGAAGGTCACCCGCCGCCCCTGGCTTCCCCGGCTGGGCTCTGTGACCTGGGGCACCCCTTCTCTGGGGAAGGGGAGGGGCACAGGGCTACCAGCTACTGAATCTCCAGGGATTCAGTCCCAGGAGAGCTGCTGGGCTTTAACTCTTCCTGGGGCCAAATTATATTGGGGGATAAAGGCTCTAGACAGGGCGGCCAGAGGGCCAGGCCACAGAGGCCGCCCCCACCCACCCAGCGGCCCCCAGGACCCACACGGCCCGCTCCCAGGAGGGCTGCCCGAGCCGGCGGCCCCGCTCAGACGGGAGCCGCCACCTCGCACAGGGCGACAACCCCTGCCCCGCCCCCCCCGTGTGCCCCGGAATCAGGCAACATCGCGCCGGCTGCAGCCCCACCTCTTGCTGGCCTCCTCCAGGTCGGCCCTCAGCTTCCCAATTTCGATCTGCAGCCGGGCCCGGTCCCGGGCCGTCTCGTCCAGCACCCGGCGGGCATCAGCCAGCTCCGCCTCATACAGCGTCTTGATGCCGCTCACCTGGGGGGACAGCCAGGCCGAAGTGAAGCCCACCCTTCCCCACCAACACGGCTCCCGCTCACCCCGACACTGCCCCACCAGCCCCGGGCCACCCCAGCCTTCCCAGGTCACTGGCTCCCATCACTGGCCGCAGCTAGGTCGCACCTGCCAGCTGGGCACACACCTCAGGCCTCCCGTCAGCCTCCCTGCCCCACCTGCCCCACGCCGAGGGGCACAGGGCCGTAAGCGTGTTTACAAGTATCTGGAACCAACAGGACAGTGAGACACCAACTCCCCCCACGAGGATGGCTACAGTGGAAACGACAGTCGATAACAAGTGTTGGTGAGGACAGGGAGGAATCGGCACCTCCACGCACGGCCAGCGGATTAAAACGGTACAGCCACCACGGAAAACAGTCCGGCATTTCCTCAGATGGACAAACAGAGCAACCACCAACCCAGCAATTCCACCCCCAGGCATCTACCCGGGAGAAACAACACACATCTTACACAAGACCCACGCGCACGCGCTCACACCCCCATCACTCCTAATGGTCCCACAGTGGAAACAACCCAAATGCCCATCAGCAGATGACAGATAAACAGAATGTGGCCCCTCCACACACGCGAGCATCACTCAGTCGTGAAAAAGGGGGACGCCCTGACACTCGCTCCAACGTGGACCTTGAGGACACAACGCTCAGCGAGAGAAGCCAGACACAGAAGGACACACAGGGTGTGATTCCACTGATGGGAAACGTCCAGAACAGGCAGATCCACAGGGACAGAGTGGGTTAATGTCAAGGGACTGGAGGAGGGTGAGGGGGTGACCACTAATGGGGACGGGGCTTCTTCTTTTTTTTTTTTTAGTGCAATTCTGTTTTGTTTTTTTTGAAGTATAGTTGATGTACGATATTATATAAGTTACAGGTATACGACACAGTGATTCGCAATTTTTAAGGGTTATACTCTATTCATAGTTACTAAAGAATATTGACTATACTCCCTGTGTTGTTACTTCATACATAATGGTCTGTTCCTCTTAATCCCCTACCCTCTCTTGCCCCTCCCCAAGAAAGGGTTTCCTTTGGGGAGATGGCTGCACAGCTCTAAATATATTAACCACTCCTGAACTTAGGGCAGAGTTTAACTGGGTGAACTGCATGAGACGGGAATTATACCTCAATACAGTAGTTAAAACACTTCCGGGGGCTGACACAGAAGGCAGAGAGAGGGTGACACGGCAGCTGGCTTTGAAAGTGGCACCATTTCCCACAAAACTACAGCAGAGCAGGGAGTGTCTGTGCCACGGGTCGGAGGTCAGCTTAAGGCCTGGGAGGGTCACTCCCCTCCCTTGCACAGGAAAGGCCCCTGAGCTGACGAGGCTCAGGGGAGCTGCCAAGGGCCTGCCACTTGGTTGGGTGACCACCATCCCCGTTTGCCTGAGACCGAGGGGATTCCAGGATGTCGGATTTTTCAGGGTTCAAACCGGAATGTCCCAGGCAGATCAGAACAAATCCAGAAGAGGTGGGATTTAACAGCCAGTCTGATCTCAGACTCCCACCCTCTCCGGCTGGGGCCTGGCTCTCCCACCTCAATACAGCACTCCTGGTCATTTCATCCCACAGGTAGAGGGGGGTATGGGCTCTTAGCCCCATTTCACAAACGGGGAAACTGAGGCACGGGACAGCACACCGCCCCCTCCTGACCTGTCAAGGTACGGACGGGGCAGAGCAGTCCGCTGGGGGCAATTCCGAGAGGGGGACACGTGGGGGATGTGTCTCTGCCCTCTCTCCCCGCCCATGTCACCTTCCAGAACTTTCCTAACCCCAGTGGAGGGCCTGGCACCTAGCCAGGGATCTCAGACAAGATCTCTGGCCCCACAGGCTGGGTTCCTACTGGGGCCCTGTCTCTCCAGCCTCCCCCCATGGCACGAGGGGCGCAGGTGGACCAACACGACAGGAAACCAAGGCGAGATCAGAACAGAAACTGTTGGGGCTCAGGGGGCAGGAAACCCAGCACGAGATCCTGCACGTACGCCTGATGCTTATCCACCGTGGACGTCAGCATTAATTTCGACTTTTAAAATATCCCATTACGATACCACTCATGGGGACTTCCCTGGCGGTCCAGTGGTTAGGACTCTGCGCTTCTACTGCAGCGGGCGTGGGTTCGATCCCTGGTTGGGGAAGTTCCATGTGTCACGCGGGGCGGCCAAAAAAAAAAAAAAGGTACCAGTCACGCCCCTAACCCGGCCTGCCCATGAGAAAACACCAGATGAACCCCAGTGGGGACACTCCTGTCCCCACCTCACAGCTGCCCAGGGCCCCAGGAACCAGGAAAGGTGGGGAACCAGCCAGCACAGCCCACAGGGGCCCAGGAGATGGGAGACCTGGATGTCACAGGGGTCCTGAGGGGTCCTGGGGCAGAGAGGATGGTGGGCCAGCTCAGGAGATCTGAGCAAAGCTAAACTGATGCAGCACTGTCGGAGAGCAAGCTGTGAGACACACTGACGTGAGATGCTGATGGGGACCCAGTACCGCCCTCGACCTTTGTCTGTACACCTAACACTGACCCAAGAAGTAAGCTCGAGGGGCCTCCCTGGTGGCGCAGTGGTTAGGAATCTGCCTGCCAATGCAGGGGACACGGGTTCGAGCCCTGGTCTGGGAAGATCCCACGTGCCGCAGAGCAACTAAGCCCGTGAGCCACAACTACTGAGCCTGCGCATCTGGAGCCTGCGCTCCGCAACGGGAGAGGCCGCGACAGTGAGAGG
>NC_041215.1:22611482-22623462 GCF_002837175.3 Physeter macrocephalus | reverse complement strand
AGATCTCACATGCCGCGGAGCAACTAAGCCTGTGAGCCACAAATAATGACGCCCCCGTGCCTAGAGGCCGTGCTCCGCAACGAGAGAAGCCACCGCAGCGAGAGAAGTCCACACACCGCAGCGAAGAGTAGCCCCTGCTCGCTGCAACTAAAGCAAGCCTGTGTGCAGCAACGAAGACCCAACACAGCCAAAAAATATATAAATAAAAATTAAAACAAATGTTTTTAATTAAAAAAGATAAAAATACTTTATTGCTAAAAAATGCTGTCACCTGAGCCTCATCGAGTTGTAATCTTTTTGCAATAGTAACATCAAAGGTCACTGATCACAGATCACCATAACAAATAACACAAATGAAGAAACTGGAAGTATCTGGAGAAGGATCAAAATGTGACACAGAGACCTGAAGGGAACAGACTTGCCCAAGGCAGGGTTGACACAGACCTTCAATTTGTAAAAATGCAGTGTCTGTGCAGCGCAATGACCCGAGGTGTGTCTGTGCTCGGTTCTCACAGTGTTTTGGGCACGTGTGCGTGTGTGCACACCCATCTGTGTGTCTTAGTAAGGCAATCCTCTACAGCCAGGACTGCAAACTCAGGCCCAGGGGCCAAAATTCCAGCCCACCACCTGTTTTTGTCCAGTCTGTGGGACTAAAATGGTTTTTATATTTTTTGGCTGGCTGAATGAAACAAACAAAAAAAAAAAAAAGAAAAGAAAAAGAAAAATATCTCATGACACAGGCACCCATATGAAATGCACATTTCAGTGTGTATATAAATAAAGCTTTATTGTCAGGCAATCTGCGCGTTCCTCCATGTACTGCCCGGGGCAGCTTCCCCACCACAATGGCCGAGCTGAGTGCTCAAGCCTGAAACCATCAGCCCACAAAGCTGAGAACAACTCCAGCCCTTTCCGGAAAACATCTGCCGAACCCAATCGACAGCACTGGGACGATGGAGAAAATTCTATCTAGAGGAGGACGCGCAGACGGCCAATGTCACAAAGGCTCTTTCAGACCAGTGAACAGGGGTTCTCCGGGCAGGCCTGTGCCTCCCTGCACTGTGACACTTGGGATAGTCCTGTGGGAGCCCCGGGCACAGCTTGGGCCTTTAGTTGTCTTTTACGGCCAGTGCTGCACAATCACCGAGTTTGAGGAATCCCAACAAATGTGTTAGCATGTGTTGCCGTGGAGGAGCAGGGTTCACGTCACCTGAGGTGGCCTTTTCCCGGGGTCCCAGACTTACCCTGTGAGGACCTGCCTGCGTCCCTGGGGGACAAAACTGCCCTGGGATTGGAACCACAGCCAAATACTGGCCCTCCCCAAACTCCCAGAGCCCAGCTCAGCTCTTGCTCCCGGGGTCCAGCTGGGGAGCACCCCCCGACCCCCGCAGCAATGGGACACCTGGACAGCAAGGGGGAAGAAAGCGAAGCCCAGAGGGACTCGACATCCGGTTGGGGAGGCTCCCCGGAGAACCCCCCTCCCTCCCTGGCCCACTCCTGCCCCCTCAGCACCCATGATCCTTCTCAAACAGAAATCTGGCCAGCCCCCAGACTCCCAGAAACCCTCCAGTGACATCTGCACGTGGCATTCGCCCCAGTACCGCTCACCCGGCCAGAAGATGCATCATCTGACTTCCGATGGGAAAGGCTAGAGTCTACAAGTGGCCAGCCCAGGCTTGTGGATGGGAATCTGACTCTTTACCTTATGCCCCTGGACCCTGCAGATTGATTACAAGCACACAGTGTGCTCACAACATTTTAAACTGCATCATCACAGGATTCCTTAAGTGGCTTCTCAGCCTTGACACTAATGGCATTTGGGGCCAGATCATCCTCTGTGGGGGACCCTCCTGGGCTCTTCGGGGTGTGGAGCGGCATCCCCGGCCCCCACCCCCTGGATGCCAGGGCCCCCCCCAAGTGTGACAACCACAGATGTCCCCAGCCATCAGTGTCCCCTGGGGGCAGATTCCTTCCAGGTGAGGAGCTGCTGAACAGGTAAAGTGCCTCTGGGAGGCCTGACACACCACACCCACCACGCCCTCCGTGCATCCCGCCTGCTCAGCCAGCCTGAGCCCTGGCGGCTCCCTGAACCTGCCGGGCCCGCCCATCAAGCCCCGCCCCTCTGTAGCCCTGGCCACTTGCAGGTCACTCCCTCCGCACAGCCCACGTGACCACACCACCTCCAGCTCCAGTAGGTTACCGGCTCTCTCCACTGTCCAGCTGAGAGGGGCACTTGTCATCTCACCCCCAAGCTCTAGGACAGCAAGCTAGTGGGAACTCCCCACTCCGGCTGCAAACATGCCAGTCCCCTGGGTGGCCCCAGATCCAGAGTACAGCCCTGGGGGTGCTCACCTTGGGGCCGGGCTCCCCTGCTCCCTCCCAGAAGTCCTGCATCCCAACTAGCCTCGGCAGCCACCCAGACACATCAAGCTCCCCAGGCCCAGCCCCTGCATGCGCTCTCGGGCACAACATCCATCCAGCGGGCGCCAGCGCCCCACGTCCATCAGGCCCACTAGGCCGCCACCCCCAAAGGTCAGCACGGTGGTTCACCCCGCAGGTGGGACAACAGGCTGGGGGGAATGACCCCGGGCGCTGACCAGCCTGGCAGGGGGGACCTGGGCCTGCATCCCGAGGACGTGCACGCACTGCTGAAGCAGGTGGCCACGCTCTGGGTCGGGCCACTCCAGCCCCATTGTACAGACAACAAAACCAAGGCTCTGGGAGGCTGAGTGATCTGCCCAAGGTCACAGATTAAAAGCAGGGTTTGGATCCCCGGAGCCTTAATCCAATCTCAGGCAACCTAATACAGCACCACCAGCCACCAAGTCTTCTACCTCCCTGGATGCCCAAGCCACACTTTCTGGGCCCATCCCTATCCTAGGGACCATCAAACAGGGACAACAGCACTCACGGGGTCCTTCATTTCAATGCTTTTATTCTACAAAACAAATGTGAACTCACTGTGGCCACACAAACAAGCCCCAAAAGTAGGTATTTATTATTATTTACAATTTACAGAAGAGGCACTGAGCCCAGAGAGGTTAAGTGATTTGCCCAAGATCACAGAGAATACGTGGCTCCGAGAAATGGCCCACCCCCCCACCTCCCCACCCCCCTGAGGCTCTCCTCCCAGAAGTCGGTCACGGGGCCCATTCTCCAGAGTGGGAGGCCAAGGCTCAGGGCGCTAAGTGCCAGCGTCAGACCATGACTGTTGCACGAGGCCCACAGGGGAACCACATGGTGGGCATCCCTCCCCTTTATTCTCAGGACCTGCCCTTGGGTTGGGGGGGGCACCAGTGGGAGAAAAGGAGAGCACTAGGTTGGCAGCCAGTCCGGACACACCCCACCCAGGACCCCCACACACCAGCCCTCACACCCCCTTAGGGGACATGGCTTGTCCAGCCCCTTCTCCCTCAGTCTGCACCAAAACTTCCCGCTGATTCCCCAAGAACTCATGCCTCCACCTCCCCTCACATCCCCCAGGACAGGGCAGGGGCTACCAGACTACTAGCCTCCTGCTCACCAGCCAAGGGGTCCCAGGGCCTAACTAAGGGCCTCCCAAATTTCCCATGGGACCTGGGAGACATCAGACTCCCCCACTCTGACCCCTGCCCACCCCAGGCCCTGGTAAAAGACCGAACCTCCTGCCTAACCCCACCCCAATCACCGAACTCCCCAGGATTCATTACAGGACCCCTGCAAAGTTCCAAGGAGAACTGAGACCACTGACTCACCCCAGAGACACCCCCTGAGACCCCCCCACCTCTCCTCAGGGCCCCCTCAGAGGGTCTGAGCCTCCCAGTCTCCCCAGAGACCCGAGAACCTCCCCCGTTTTCTCCTAGGACACCCGAACACCCAGACACATCCCCCAAGACTCCCCCCAACTCCCTTAGGAGTGGGGTCCACCCTGGCTCACACCCCATCCCTCAGGGGCCCCCTAGAGCTCTCCGAATCCCTTGGTGGGCAGAGCCTGCCCCATCTCCCCCCGCCCAGGCAGGCCCCCCCTTCACTTCCCCAGGCACAACACCCCCAAGGTCCCCTGGGGATCCCTCAGAGGAGGGGACCTGCCCAGTCTGCACCCCTCACTCAGGCCAAGCCCCCTCAGGGGACTGGTCAGCCCCAGACTCATGGGATCCGTGTAACACCCAAGAGACCCCCGGTGGGTGGGGACCTGCTCCAGAGTGCACCCTCACTCGGGGCCCCCCAGATACCCTGGGGACCCAGCAGAGGACGGGACTCGTCCTAGTCTGCACGTTTCTCAGGGGATCACTCGGGGGGCGGGGCCGGCAACAGTCTCCACCTCTCGTACGGGGAGGGGAGGTAGAAACCCCTGGGGAATGCCTCGTGAGCGTCCGTCCTGGCCTCTACCCCTCACTCAGGCCCCCCGAACCTCCCCAGGGACTCTCAGAGGCAGAAGCCCGCCCCGGCGTGCGCCCCTCACTCGAGGGACCCCCGAGATCTCCCCGGACCCCTCGATGGGCGGGGCCGGAAACAGTCTCCACCTCTCGCACGGGAGGGGTCCCCGAAACCCGCCGGGGACACCCAGAGGCCGGGGCCTAACCAAGCGTGCGACCCTCGCCGGGGCCCCCGAAGCCCCCTGGGGACGCCTCGGTGGGCAGGGCCCGCCCCAGTCTCCCCCTCTCGCAGGGGCGTCCCCGAAGCCCCCCGGGGACCTTGAGAGCTCGGCCCGCCCCAGCGGGAGCCCCCGGCGCCAGCGCCCACCTCGCGCGTGGTCACCTCCTCCCGCTCGGAAATCTTGAGCTGGAGCCGGTCGTTCTCCAGCTCGAGCGCGCGGACACGGTCGATGTAGTGCGCCAGGCGGTCATTGAGCTCGCGCAGCTCCTCCTTCTCCTGCAGCCGCGACAGGCGCGTGGGCGACAGCGGCGTGGCGGGCCCGCCCGCGCGGCCAGGCGGCGGCGTGGCCATGGCGGCGGCGGCGGCGGCGGCGGTGTACGATATTATATAAGTTACAGGTATACGACACAGTGATTCGCAATTTTTAAGGGTTATACTCTATTCATAGTTACTAAAGAATATTGACTATACTCCCTGTGTTGTTACTTCATACATAATGGTCTGTTCCTCTTAATCCCCTACCCTCTCTTGCCCCTCCCCAAGAAAGGGTTTCCTTTGGGGAGATGGCTGCACAGCTCTAAATATATTAACCACTCCTGAACTTAGGGCAGAGTTTAACTGGGTGAACTGCATGAGACGGGAATTATACCTCAATACAGTAGTTAAAACACTTCCGGGGGCTGACACAGAAGGCAGAGAGAGGGTGACACGGCAGCTGGCTTTGAAAGTGGCACCATTTCCCACAAAACTACAGCAGAGCAGGGAGTGTCTGTGCCACGGGTCGGAGGTCAGCTTAAGGCCTGGGAGGGTCACTCCCCTCCCTTGCACAGGAAAGGCCCCTGAGCTGACGAGGCTCAGGGGAGCTGCCAAGGGCCTGCCACTTGGTTGGGTGACCACCATCCCCGTTTGCCTGAGACCGAGGGGATTCCAGGATGTCGGATTTTTCAGGGTTCAAACCGGAATGTCCCAGGCAGATCAGAACAAATCCAGAAGAGGTGGGATTTAACAGCCAGTCTGATCTCAGACTCCCACCCTCTCCGGCTGGGGCCTGGCTCTCCCACCTCAATACAGCACTCCTGGTCATTTCATCCCACAGGTAGAGGGGGGTATGGGCTCTTAGCCCCATTTCACAAACGGGGAAACTGAGGCACGGGACAGCACACCGCCCTCTCCTGACCTGTCAAGGTACGGACGGGGCAGAGCAGTCCGCTGGGGGCAATTCCGAGAGGGGGACACGTGGGGGATGTGTCTCTGCCCTCTCTCCCCGCCCATGTCACCTTCCAGAACTTTCCTAACCCCAGTGGAGGGCCTGGCACCTAGCCAGGGATCTCAGACAAGATCTCTGGCCCCACAGGCTGGGTTCCTACTGGGGCCCTGTCTCTCCAGCCTCCCCCCATGGCACGAGGGGCGCAGGTGGACCAACACGACAGGAAACCAAGGCGAGATCAGAACAGAAACTGTTGGGGCTCAGGGGGCAGGAAACCCAGCACGAGATCCTGCACGTACGCCTGATGCTTATCCACCGTGGACGTCAGCATTAATTTCGACTTTTAAAATATCCCATTACGATACCACTCATGGGGACTTCCCTGGCGGTCCAGTGGTTAGGACTCTGCGCTTCTACTGCAGCGGGCGTGGGTTCGATCCCTGGTTGGGGAAGTTCCATGTGTCACGCGGGGCGGCCAAAAAAAAAAAAAAGGTACCAGTCACGCCCCTAACCCGGCCTGCCCATGAGAAAACACCAGATGAACCCCAGTGGGGACACTCCTGTCCCCACCTCACAGCTGCCCAGGGCCCCAGGAACCAGGAAAGGTGGGGAACCAGCCAGCACAGCCCACAGGGGCCCAGGAGATGGGAGACCTGGATGTCACAGGGGTCCTGAGGGGTCCTGGGGCAGAGAGGATGGTGGGCCAGCTCAGGAGATCTGAGCAAAGCTAAACTGATGCAGCACTGTCGGAGAGCAAGCTGTGAGACACACTGACGTGAGATGCTGATGGGGACCCAGTACCGCCCTCGACCTTTGTCTGTACACCTAACACTGACCCAAGAAGTAAGCTCGAGGGGCCTCCCTGGTGGCGCAGTGGTTAGGAATCTGCCTGCCAATGCAGGGGACACGGGTTCGAGCCCTGGTCTGGGAAGATCCCACGTGCCGCAGAGCAACTAAGCCCGTGAGCCACAACTACTGAGCCTGCGCATCTGGAGCCTGCGCTCCGCAACGGGAGAGGCCGCGACAGTGAGAGGCCCGCGCACCGCGATGAGGAGTGGCCCCCGCTCGCCGCAACTGGAGAAAGCCCACGCACAGAAACGAAGACCCAACACAGCCTAATTAATTAATTAATTAATTTAAAAAAAGAAGTAAGCTCGAGCAATTCAAAATACATCGTGCGTTCATCTCCGTGAGCGAGAATGTGGGCATCCCGCTAGACTCCGTGCCCAAGGCGAGGGCCTCACTTGTCCTAGGCCATCTTGGGTGACTCTCAGGGGTCTTGTTAAAGAGCAGGCAGACCTCAGGGACACAGAGGGTCCCATTCCAGACCCCTGCAATAAAGCGAGTATCACAATAAAGCGAGTCATACAAATTGTTTTGTTTCCCAGTACATATAAAAGTTATACACAAGGGGACTTCCCTGGTGGCGCAGAGGTTAAGACTCTGCGCTCCAATGCAGGGGGCCCAGGTTTGATCCCTGGTCAGGGAACCAGATCCCACATGCATGCTGCAACTAAGAGTTCACATGCCACAACTAAGGAGCCCGCCTGCCGCAACTAAGGAGCCAACATGCCACAACTAAGGAGCTGGTGAGCTGCAACTAAGGAGCCTGCCTGCTGCAACTAAGCCCCGGCACAACCAAATAAATAAATAAATATTTTTTAAAAAATGTTATGCCCAGGGAATTCCCTGGCGGTTCAGTGGTTAGGACTCTGCACTTTCACTGCCAAGGGTGTGGGTTTGATCCCTGGGAACGGATCTTTATCCCACAAGCCGCATGGCTCAGCTAAAAAAACAAATTTATGCTCACACTATCCTGTAGTCTATTGACTGTGCAATAGCCTTGTGGCAAAAAAAACAATGCACAGCCTTTATTTTAAAATACTCTATTAGGGCTTCCCTGGTGGCACAGTGGTTGAGAGTCCGCCTGCCGATGCAGGGGACACAGGTTCGTGCCCCGGTCCGGGAAGATCCCACATGCCGCAGAGCCGGCTGGGCCCGTGAGCCATGGCCGCTGAGCCTGCGCGTCCAGAGCCTGTGCTCCGCAACGGGAGAGGCCACAACAGTGAGAGGCCCGCGTATCGCAAAAAAAAAAAAAAAAAAAAAAAAACACAACTCTATTAGGACTTCCCTAGTGGCGCAGTGGATAAGAATCCGCCTGCCAATGCAGGGACATGGGTTTGATCCCTGGGCTGGGAAGATCTCACATGCCGCGGAGCAACTAAGCCTGTGAGCCACAAATACTGAAGCCCCCGTGCCTAGAGGCCGTGCTCCGCAACGAGAGAAGCCACCGCAGCGAGAGAAGTCCACACACCGCAGCGAAGAGTAGCCCCTGCTCGCTGCAACTAAAGCAAGCCTGTGTGCAGCAACGAAGACCCAACACAGCCAAAAAATATATAAATAAAAATTAAAACAAATGTTTTTAATTAAAAAAGATAAAAATACTTTATTGCTAAAAAATGCTGTCACCTGAGCCTCATCGAGTTGTAATCTTTTTGCAATAGTAACATCAAAGGTCACTGATCACAGATCACCATAACAAATAACACAAATGAAGAAACTGGAAGTATCTGGAGAAGGATCAAAATGTGACACAGAGACCTGAAGGGAACAGACTTGCCCAAGGCAGGGTTGACACAGACCTTCAATTTGTAAAAATGCAGTGTCTGTGCAGCGCAATGACCCGAGGTGTGTCTGTGCTCGGTTCTCACAGTGTTTTGGGCACGTGTGCGTGTGTGCACACCCATCTGTGTGTCTTAGTAAGGCAATCCTCTACAGCCAGGACTGCAAACTCAGGCCCAGGGGCCAAAATTCCAGCCCACCACCTGTTTTTGTCCAGTCTGTGGGACTAAAATGGTTTTTATATTTTTAAATTGGCTGGGTGAAACAAACAAACAAAAAAAAAAAAAAGAAAAGAAAAAGAAAAATATCTCATGACACAGGCACCCATATGAAATGCACATTTCAGTGTGTATATAAATAAAGCTTTATTGTCAGGCAATCTGCGCGTTCCTCCATGTACTGCCCGGGGCAGCTTCCCCACCACAATGGCCGAGCTGAGTGCTCAAGCCTGAAACCATCAGCCCACAAAGCTGAGAACAACTCCAGCCCTTTCCGGAAAACATCTGCCGAACCCAATCGACAGCACTGGGACGATGGAGAAAATTCTATCTAGAGGAGGACGCGCAGACGGCCAATGTCACAAAGGCTCTTTCAGACCAGTGAACAGGGGTTCTCCGGGCAGGCCTGTGCCTCCCTGCACTGTGACACTTGGGATAGTCCTGTGGGAGCCCCGGGCACAGCTTGGGCCTTTAGTTGTCTTTTACGGCCAGTGCTGCACAATCACCGAGTTTGAGGAATCCCAACAAATGTGTTAGCATGTGTTGCCGTGGAGGAGCAGGGTTCACGTCACCTGAGGTGGCCTTTTCCCGGGGTCCCAGACTTACCCTGTGAGGACCTGCCTGCGTCCCTGGGGGACAAAACTGCCCTGGGATTGGAACCACAGCCAAATACTGGCCCTCCCCAAACTCCCAGAGCCCAGCTCAGCTCTTGCTCCCGGGGTCCAGCTGGGGAGCACCCCCCGACCCCCGCAGCAATGGGACACCTGGACAGCAAGGGGGAAGAAAGCGAAGCCCAGAGGGACTCGACATCCGGTTGGGGAGGCTCCCCGGAGAACCCCCCTCCCTCCCTGGCCCACTCCTGCCCCCTCAGCACCCATGATCCTTCTCAAACAGAAATCTGGCCAGCCCCCAGACTCCCAGAAACCCTCCAGTGACATCTGCACGTGGCATTCGCCCCAGTACCGCTCACCCGGCCAGAAGATGCATCATCTGACTTCCGATGGGAAAGGCTAGAGTCTACAAGTGGCCAGCCCAGGCTTGTGGATGGGAATCTGACTCTTTACCTTATGCCCCTGGACCCTGCAGATTGATTACAAGCACACAGTGTGCTCACAACATTTTAAACTGCATCATCACAGGATTCCTTAAGTGGCTTCTCAGCCTTGACACTAATGGCATTTGGGGCCAGATCATCCTCTGTGGGGGACCCTCCTGGGCTCTTCGGGGTGTGGAGCGGCATCCCCGGCCCCCACCCCCTGGATGCCAGGGCCCCCCCCAAGTGTGACAACCACAGATGTCCCCAGCCATCAGTGTCCCCTGGGGGCAGATTCCTTCCAGGTGAGGAGCTGCTGAACAGGTAAAGTGCCTCTGGGAGGCCTGACACACCACACCCACCACGCCCTCCGTGCATCCCGCCTGCTCAGCCAGCCTGAGCCCTGGCGGCTCCCTGAACCTGCCGGGCCCGCCCATCAAGCCCCGCCCCTCTGTAGCCCTGGCCACTTGCAGGTCACTCCCTCCGCACAGCCCACGTGACCACACCACCTCCAGCTCCAGT
This sequence comes from Physeter macrocephalus, assembly GCF_002837175.3. Lineage (NCBI taxonomy): Eukaryota > Metazoa > Chordata > Mammalia > Artiodactyla > Physeteridae > Physeter > Physeter macrocephalus. Next base: position 22,613,285 of record NC_041215.1, on the reverse strand, counting down.
AGGTTACCGGCTCTCTCCACTGTCCAGCTGAGAGGGGCACTTGTCATCTCACCCCCAAGCTCTAGGACAGCAAGCTAGTGGGAACTCCCCACTCCGGCTGCAAACATGCCAGTCCCCTGGGTGGCCCCAGATCCAGAGTACAGCCCTGGGGGTGCTCACCTTGGGGCCGGGCTCCCCTGCTCCCTCCCAGAAGTCCTGCATCCCAACTAGCCTCGGCAGCCACCCAGACACATCAAGCTCCCCAGGCCCAGCCCCTGCATGCGCTCTCGGGCACAACATCCATCCAGCGGGCGCCAGCGCCCCACGTCCATCAGGCCCACTAGGCCGCCACCCCCAAAGGTCAGCACGGTGGTTCACCCCGCAGGTGGGACAACAGGCTGGGGGGAATGACCCCGGGCGCTGACCAGCCTGGCAGGGGGGACCTGGGCCTGCATCCCGAGGACGTGCACGCACTGCTGAAGCAGGTGGCCACGCTCTGGGTCGGGCCACTCCAGCCCCATTGTACAGACAACAAAACCAAGGCTCTGGGAGGCTGAGTGATCTGCCCAAGGTCACAGATTAAAAGCAGGGTTTGGATCCCCGGAGCCTTAATCCAATCTCAGGCAACCTAATACAGCACCACCAGCCACCAAGTCTTCTACCTCCCTGGATGCCCAAGCCACACTTTCTGGGCCCATCCCTATCCTAGGGACCATCAAACAGGGACAACAGCACTCACGGGGTCCTTCATTTCAATGCTTTTATTCTACAAAACAAATGTGAACTCACTGTGGCCACACAAACAAGCCCCAAAAGTAGGTATTTATTATTATTTACAATTTACAGAAGAGGCACTGAGCCCAGAGAGGTTAAGTGATTTGCCCAAGATCACAGAGAATACGTGGCTCCGAGAAATGGCCCACCCCCCCACCTCCCCACCCCCCTGAGGCTCTCCTCCCAGAAGTCGGTCACGGGGCCCATTCTCCAGAGTGGGAGGCCAAGGCTCAGGGCGCTAAGTGCCAGCGTCAGACCATGACTGTTGCACGAGGCCCACAGGGGAACCACATGGTGGGCATCCCTCCCCTTTATTCTCAGGACCTGCCCTTGGGTTGGGGGGGGCACCAGTGGGAGAAAAGGAGAGCACTAGGTTGGCAGCCAGTCCGGACACACCCCACCCAGGACCCCCACACACCAGCCCTCACACCCCCTTAGGGGACATGGCTTGTCCAGCCCCTTCTCCCTCAGTCTGCACCAAAACTTCCCGCTGATTCCCCAAGAACTCATGCCTCCACCTCCCCTCACATCCCCCAGGACAGGGCAGGGGCTACCAGACTACTAGCCTCCTGCTCACCAGCCAAGGGGTCCCAGGGCCTAACTAAGGGCCTCCCAAATTTCCCATGGGACCTGGGAGACATCAGACTCCCCCACTCTGACCCCTGCCCACCCCAGGCCCTGGTAAAAGACCGAACCTCCTGCCTAACCCCACCCCAATCACCGAACTCCCCAGGATTCATTACAGGACCCCTGCAAAGTTCCAAGGAGAACTGAGACCACTGACTCACCCCAGAGACACCCCCTGAGACCCCCCCACCTCTCCTCAGGGCCCCCTCAGAGGGTCTGAGCCTCCCAGTCTCCCCAGAGACCCGAGAACCTCCCCCGTTTTCTCCTAGGACACCCGAACACCCAGACACATCCCCCAAGACTCCCCCCAACTCCCTTAGGAGTGGGGTCCACCCTGGCTCACACCCCATCCCTCAGGGGCCCCCTAGAGCTCTCCGAATCCCTTGGTGGGCAGAGCCTGCCCCATCTCCCCCCGCCCCGGCA
>NC_041215.1:22599558-22610379 GCF_002837175.3 Physeter macrocephalus | reverse complement strand
GCTCGGAACGGCGGTCGCGGCTCGGCGGGCTCATTCAATCCGACCCGCCGACCAAGATGGCGCCTGCAGCCCGCCGCCGCCGCCGCCGCGGGGCAGCCTGGAACTTGTAGTCCGGCCGGTGCCGCCCGCGGCACGCCGGGAGCTGTAGTCTCCCGCTCAGTTTCCCGCGCTGTCCCGGAGCCAAAGCGCCGGGCTCCAAATCCCAGCTGGGCCAATGCGTGACACCGGGTTTCTTTCCGGGATTCAGTTTCCCCTCTTGTATAACCTACCTACCTCTTTGGAGATTCATTAAAATTAAAGGTGGGGTGGTGAAGGAGCCTCAGAAATATGTTCGGCGATCTCACCGATATGTGGAATTAAAAAAGAAAATAAAAATAAAAAATAAAATAAAATCGGGCTTCCCTGGTGGCGCAGTGGTTAAGAATCCGCCTGCCAATGCAGGGGAGACGGGTTCGAGCCCTGGTCCGGGAATATCCCACATGCTGCGGGGCAACTGGGTCCGTGAGCCACAACTACTGAGCCTGCGCGTCTGGAGCCTGTGCTCCGCAACAAGAGAGGCCGCGACAGTGAGAGGCCCGTGCACTGCGATGAAGAGTGGCCCCCACTCACCGCAACTAGAGAAAGCCCTCGCATAGAAACGAAGACCCAACACACCCATAAATAAATAAATAAATAGATAAAAATAAAAAATAAAAAATACCCCAGGCTCATGTAGATACTGTCAAGTTGTCCTCTGAAGAGGTTTACCAGTTTACACTTTTGCAACAATGTATGAGATTGTCTGTTTTCCTGAATTGCTGTCAACCCTGAATCATCTTTTATTTTATTTATTTATTTTTTAAAATTTATTTTTTATTTTATTTTATTTATTTTTGGCTGTGTTGGGTCTTCGTTGCTGCGCAGGCTTTCTCTAGTTGCGGCGAGTGGGGGCTACTCTTTGTTGCGGTGCGCAGGCTTCTCATTGCGGTGGCTTCTCTTGTTGTGGAGCACGGGCTCTGGGTGCGCAGGCTTCAGTGGTTGTGGCTCGCAGGCTGAGTAGTTGTGGCGCACGGGCCTAGTTGCTCTGCGGCATGTAGGATCTTCCTGGACCAGGGCTTGAACCCATGTCCCCTGCATTGGCAGGCGGATTCTTAACCACTGCGCCACCAGGGAAGCCCTGAATCATCTTTTAAATTATTTTATTTATTTGAATTTCTTTTTATGTCCATAAGCAAAGTTTTGCCATTTTCTTTTGTGTATGTGTGTTTTTGTTTTTGTTTTTGTTTTGAGGTATAGTTGATTTACAATGTCGTGTTAGTTTCATGTGTACAGCCCAAGCTCATATGAAAAGAGAACAGATTGGTGTCCGGGGGTGTGGGGTATGAAGTGGGTGAAGGGGGTCAAAGATTACACATTTCCAGTTATAAGATAAATATCATGGGGATGTAATGGGCAGCATGGTGACTGTAGTTAATAATACTATATTGCATATTTGAAAGTTGCTAAAAGAGTAGGTCTTAAAAATTCTCATCATATGAGAAAAAACCTTGTAACTATCTGTGGTGATGGGTGTCACCTAGACTTATGGTGGTGATCATTTCCCAAGGTATACAAATATTGAATCATTAGTTTGTACACCTGAAAATAATATAATGTTATGTCAATTATACCCCCATTAAAAAAAAATGTTCAGTGAAAGAAGGCAGACACAGGCCTCTCTTGCCTTCAAGATGGCCCACACTCCGTCTGTGGAGTGTGTTTCTCTCTAAATAGATCCACTTCTTACCTATCGCTTTGTCCCTCAATGAATTCTTTCTGTGACGAGACATCAAGAACCTGAGCTTCATTAAGTCCTGAGACCAGCACAAAACCCCCCACCAGATGGAAGATGTCCCAGAGAGAAGGTCACAGTTTGGTAACCTTGAGAAACTCATCGAGGGACCACCTGAGCCCAGATTAAAGGAGCACAGGCCCTTCACACACCCTAATCCTCACCAGCAGCCCCCCCTTGAACTATTGCTGTAAAACTCCTCACCAAATCCCCCCAGGTTGGGACATACAGTTTTTGTCAGGTGCAAACCCACTGTGTCCCCCTTTGCCTGGCAAAGCAACAAAGCTATTCTTTTCTACTTCACCCGAAAAAAAAAAAAAGAAGCCAGACACAAAAGGTCACACAGTGTATGAGTCCACTCATATAAAATGCCTAGAAGAGGCAAAATGATACAGCAGGGTCTGTCCAACTCGGCACTGTGGACATTAGGGCCCCATCACTCTCTGTGGGGGGACCATCCTGTTCATTGTAGGATGTCAGGCGGCATCTCTGGGCTCCCCGCACCCCGGCCACCTGATGCCAGCAGCACCACCATCCCATCCGATCCAGACAACCAAAAATGTCCCCAGATGTTGCCACATGTCACCGAGGGGACAAAATCACCCTCAGTGGAGAACCACTTCCTTCCTCAAACCCTGGAACTTGCCCGCTGTTCTTTCTGCCCTGAGAACCGCCCCCCCCCCATACATCTCGCCTCGGGGGACTTGGTGCAAACAGCCTTCCTCCGGGACCCCGGCAAATCACACACTGAGAACTTGGATTCCTTTACCAGCCCTCTGGGGAGTGGGGTGGGACAGTCTCCCCGCTGCGCGCGGGCTTTCTCTAGTTGCGGCGAACAGCGCTATCCTTCGTTGCGGTGCGCGGGCTTCTCACTGCGGTGGCTTCTCTTGCTGCGGAGCACGGGCTCTAGGTGTGTGGGCTTCAGTACTTGTGGCATGCGGGCTCAGTAGTTGTGGCGCACGGGCTTAGTTGCTCCGCGGCATGTGGGATCCCCCGGGACCAGGGCTCGAACCCGTGCCCCCTGCATTGGCAGGCGGATTCTTAACCACTGCGCCACCAGGGAAGCCCTTTTTTTTTTTTCTCCTGTCTTGAATCCTGATACTCACTCACTCACATTCCCCTCTTACCAGAAACAAAGCCCCCTGCTCTGCCCCAGCACCCAGGCAGGCACGACTCCCTGGCTAGGCTGTGACTAGCCTCTCAAATGCTAGCTCCTACTTGGGGACCGTATGTCCTCGCCTTTCCCTCATGACGGTAGGAACACCGAATGCAAAACACAGCTGGTACAACGTGAGGGCGTTTACAGCAAAATAGGAATAAGTGATACTACAGGAGGCGGGGGCCCGAGGGGAGAAAAATGATGGAGGTTTGGGTTCGGGGGTGGCATGGGGTCACCTTTCCTCCCCTCCACCCCCAGACTTAGCTGCAACCCCCTCCCCATCACAGGTCCCGCTGACGACCGCCCCGGGCCACCCAGTAGCCTGCCATTCAAGGCCCTGCAGGGTCCCACAGGCCGCCCACCGAGCTGGCCCCTCTTGGCACGTGGGTGGCCCCATCCGTCTCCAGGTCTTTGCCTGTGCTGTTCCAGCCGCCAGGAATGCCGTTCCCCGCGCCCCATCCTCCCCAACGCCCCTCTCCGCGGCTGCGCCCCTACTCTCCGCCCTAAACTGTGCCCCAAGCCCTCCGCACCCCCCACAACAGCGGGACCCCCCCGAGGGCCGGACTCCAACTCCCAGAAAGCCCTGCGCTTCCCGCGGGTGCGGCCGGAGCTTCCACTCCCCTTGTTCAGTTTGGCAGGCGTTGGCAATTTTCAAATTTTGGCGCTGAACGGGCGGGGCGGCGACAGCTGCGGCCAGACCCCCCCTCCCCACGCCGGAGCCCGAGGCCTGGGCACTCCGCGGGCTCCCCGGGCGCGACACGCGGTGGCGGCGGGGCGTGGCGCTCGGCCCGTTTCCAGGACGGGAAACTGAGGCACGGGGCGATCCGGGGACGTGTCCCGAGACCCCCAGCAGGGGCGGGACGAAGCGGGGTTCGAACCCGCTACCCTCTGATCCCAGGGCGCTAGAAAAGTTAATGGCTAATTGCTGGCTGCTTTGGGGGTGGAGGGTGCGGGCGGTGGGCGAGAAATCCCCGAACCCGAGAAGGTCTGGCCAGGCCCTGTCCCCTCTCCCTCCTCCATCCCCCATCCCTTCCCCATCCCCCTGTCCCTCCCCCTTTGCGCCGCCGCCCAAGCTCCGCGCCGGAGTTTGGCGCCAGATTTTTCAAAATCTCAGCGGAACGGCTGCCACTGGCTCCCAGCCCGGATCTCGAGCCTTGATCCTGAATTCCGGCGCCTGGATCTGAGGGACCGCGGATTCTGGAGTCTGGACTGGGTGGGGGAGGGCTCATTCCAGAGCCTGGATCTGGGGGGCTGTAGATTCCGGATCTGGGGGTGGGGCAGAGATTCCTGAGCCTGAATTTTGGGCACCCTGATTCGGGAGCCTGTTTTGGGGAGCTGGGATTCCGGACCCTGGATCTGGAGGGCCCTGATTCTAGAGCCCGGAGGCGGGCGGGTTCTGGAACCCCAATTCCTGAGCCTGGAGGCTAAACCTGGAATCTAGGATCAGAACTCAGGAATCTGGGGCTGGAACCCTGAAATCCCAACTGAAATCTGAGGGCAAGGAGAGCGCTGGGGCCGGAGGGACAGCTGTTTGTTAAATGGGTTCCGGAATAATGAAATCAACAAATATTGGGACTTCCCTGGCGGTCCAGTGGTTAAGACTCCCGCTTCCACTGCAGGGGGCACGGGTTCGATCCCTGGTCAGGGAAGTTCCAGATGCCCCGTGGTGTGGCCAAAAAAACAAAAAAATACTGATTGACATCTCCACCTGTCAGGCACTGGGGCTGTATCAATATCCAAAACAAAGATCCCTGTGCTTGGGAAGCTGACAAGGATGAAGTAGGAAGACAGAGGAAACAGATACCTAATGAATAAGTGAATTTTATGGCATGTTAGAATATAATAAGGTGAGGGGGGTGGAAAAAGCAGGGTGAGGGGCTTGGAAGCATGTGCGCTAGGGGGTGCATTTTTAAACAGGGTGGGCCTCTTGGAGAAGGTGGCATTTGAGCAAGGACTCGAAGAGAAGGAGGGGACCAACCAGGTGAACAGGTGGGGGAGAAGCCTTCCAGGGAGAGGGACCAGCCAGCACAAAATCACACTCCAGGATGGTGGACATGGCAAGGAATAAGAATTTCCAGTGGGTGGAGACAAGTACAGTATTAGAGAAGGAAACACATGTAACACCTGTATATTAGTCATCTAGTGCTGGGTAACAAAACACAGTAGCTTAAAAGCCACTCATGTTTCTTATCTCAGTTTCCACGGGTTGGGAAGCTGGGTGGGGCTTAGCTGGGTGGGCTGGCTCCAGGCTTTATGATGCTGCAGTCAAGGCATCCCTGGGGCAGGGTCGACTCCCAAGGGCATTTGTACTGATCTTGGAAGGATTCATGTCCTTGCTGGCTATTATCCAGGGGCTGTCTTGGTTCCTTATTATGTAAGAGAGGATTTGATTTGCGTTTTGAAACCCTCACTGTTTGTTGTAACAGGGAAACAAAAACTGAAGATGGCCCAGATATCCCATATAGACCAGTGGGAACTATACTCAGTATCTTGTAATAACCTATAATGCAAAAGAATCTGAAAAAGAATATATGTATGTATAACTGAATCACTCTGCTGTACACTTGAGACTAACACAACATTGTCAATGAACTGTAGTTCAACAAAAAATTTTTTTTTTTTTTTTTTTTTTTGCGGTACGCGGGCCTCTCACTGTTGTGGCCTCTCCCGCTGCGGAGCACAGGCTCCGGACGCGCAGGCTCAGCGGCCACGGCTCACGGGCCCAGCCGCTCCGCAGCATGTGGGATCTTCCCGGACCGGGGCACGAACCCGCGTCCCCTGCATCGGCAGGCGACTCTCAACCACTGTGCCACCAGGGAAGCCCAACAAAAATTTTTTAAAATAAAAAAAGGACACACACAAAAGAAAGGACACACCGATACCTTTGTGTAGACTCACACAGTGGAATATTATACAGCAGTGGAAAACTAACACACAGAATGACCTCCCAAACATAAGATCATGCAAAAAAAGCAAAGTGCAGAAGAATATCTACAGTATGCTTCCGTTTTTATAAAATTCGAAACCCAGCTAAACTAGCTGATACGTTATTTCAGTGTGCTATAAATGTTAGAGAATTGAAGGGAAAAGTGGGGACGTGATTAACCCAGAAGTCAGCATAGTGGTTGTGTTTTGAAAGCTGGGCGGTTGTGAATGTCTCTTTTCTTAGCTGCACGCATAAATTATAGATGCTCTTTGTGTGTTTGATGAATTTTGTGTTTCAAAAGTGAAAAAAAAACCTCCCTCAGACTGCTGTGTAGAACAACATGGTTCCAATAGAAACAGAATATCCCACCACAAAAAAGAAACGATAATTATGCAATAATTATGTGACCGGAGAGAGGTATTAACTGCTCGTAGTAATCATGTTGCAACATATAAATGTATTAAATCAACACGTGAAACTCACACAAGGTTATATGTCAATTATATCTCAATTTTTTTTTTTTTTTTTTTTTTTTTTTTTTTGCGGTAAGCGGGCCTCTCACTGCCGCGGCCTCTCCCATTGCGGAGCACAGGCTCCGGACGCGCAGGCCCAGCGGCCATGGCTCACGGGCCCAGCCGCTCCGCGGCATGCGGGATCCCCCCGGACCAGGGCACGAACCCGCGTCCCCTGCACCGGCAGGCAGACTCCCAACCACTGCACCACCAGGGAAGCCCTATATCTCAATTTTTTAAAAAAAATCTTTTGGCCCCGCTCAGCATGTGTGATGGAACCCGTGCCCCCTGCATTGGCAGCTCGGAGTCTTAACCACTGGACCACCAGGGAAGTCCCTAATTTTTAATGTTTTACTTAACCTGACATACCCAAAATATTCTAACTAATATTGTAATCGACATACACAAATTATTTTTTTATTTGATTGAAGTATAGTTATAGTTAATTCAGTTAATTTAGTTAGTTAATTTAGTTAATATAGTTATAGTTAATTTACAATGTTGTGTTAATTTCTGCTGTACAACAAAGTGATTCCGTTATATAATTAATTTATTTTTATTTATTTATTTATTTAGGCTGCGTTGGGTCTTCGTTGCTGCACGTGGGCTTTCTCTAGTTGCGGCGAGCGGGGGGCTACTCTTCGTTGCGGCGCGCGGGCTTCTCACTGCGGTGGCATCTCTTGTTGACGGGCACCGGCTCTAGGCGCGCGGGCTTCAGTAGCTGTGGCGCACGTGCTCAGTAGTTGTGGCTCACGGGCTCTAGCGCACAGGCTCAGTAGTTGTGGCACACGGGCTTAGTTGCTTCACGGCATGTGGGATCTTCCCGGACCAGGGCTGAAACCCGTGTTCCCTGCATTGGCAGGCGGATTCTTAACCACTGTGCCACCAGGGAAGTCCCTCAATTATAAATATATATATTCTTTTTTTTTTTTTTTTTGGCTGCAGTGCGAGGCTTGTGGGATCTTAGTTGCCCGAACAGGTATCGAACCCAGGCCCTCGGCAGTGAAAGCACTGAGTCCTAACCACTGGACCCCCGGGGAATTCCCTCTTTTTCATATTCTTTTCCAATAATTAACCAGATTATTGAGGAGATATTTTCCATTCTTTTTTCCACACCAAGTCTTTGAAATCCAGTGTGTTTTTCATACTCACAGCCTATCACAAATTGGGTGCTAAATTTTCAGTGGTTTAAGGAAACAAAGTTGTCTTTAACGAAAAAGTATTTTACACCACTTCTGTTTGTGGGTTTTAATTAATTAAAATGAAATTCAATTCGAAATTCGGTTACTCAGTGGCTCTGGCTACATTTCAAGGGTGCAGTAGCCTCAGGTTGCTGTAGTTGCCTGGCCAGCACAGGTGGAGAGGATGCTGAGAAGTCACTGAGGTGAGGGACTGCAGTGGCCTGGGCTGGGGTCAGTGCCTCACTTAGAGCCCGCCTGTCCCCTTTCTGGACCTCTCCCCACACCTCCTTTTCCTGCCCTCGCTCCAGTACCCAGCACTCACGAATCCCCTGTTTCCAAGACCGGGTGCCTTCCCCCAAGGCAGGCAGGGCCCCCAGTCTGTACACTCCCAGGACCCCGGGGTGGCAGAGGGCAGCTGTTTTGTGGGGAGTGTGGATCTGTGAGCTGAGGTGCCCTCCGTGTGCAGGTGAGGACCTTCACAATACAGGACCAACCCTGGGAGTCTGAGACCCTCCAAACAGAGGCAGCAGGCCACCAGCTTGGGGCCAGCTCTGCCCACACTGTCACATTCCGGGGCAGAACGGCCAGGAGTGTGAGAGTTCAAATGTGAACCGGACTTGCCAGGAGGCCTTGCAGGTTTCAGTTCTAATCTGTTGCTGTGTAACAAACTCCCCGCAAACTTTACTGTGTCTAATGATTTCATGGGTTGGGAATGCAGGTGGGGCTGAGCAGGGCGGTTCTTCTGTCCCATGTGGGGTTGACAGGGGGCCCTGCGTGGTGTCCAGCTGGCAACGGTGCTGGGGGCTCTGGGCTCCTTCTGTGGTCGGTCTGGTGCCTCGCCGGCCCCTCTCCCTTTCTGTGTAGACGCAGGGTCTCTGCGGGGCCCACTGATGCGGCACAAACTTCCTATGAGATATCTCAGGACTCCCTGAGAGCAGGACAGTACCTGCCGTCCTCCTGAAGCTAAGGGACGTGGCTGGCAGTGTCACCTCCCTCACACTGCATGGGTCAAGGCCATCACAGACCCAGCCCAGATAAAGGGGAGGGAAGTGGCTGCACCATTTTTCATTCCGACCGGCAGTGCATGCGGCTTCCGATATCTCCACATCCTCCCAACATGTGTTATTGTCTGTCTTTTGACCGTAACCCTCCCAGTGTGTGTGAAGCGGTATCTCACTGTGGTCTTGATGCTGCCATCTTTAATCCACTGGAGCCTTTGTCAGGTGGGAGGATAGTTCTATTTTGTTCAGCAGTGTGTTACTTGGTGTATAATTGTTGAGCCCTCAGCCAGGGGTTGTGCGGCCCTCTTCAATTCTTGTAATGGGTCCCAAAAATACTAGGGGTGGGCTTGCTGGTGGTGCACCAAGGGATGCAGCAGGGGCATTGATTTGAGATCTGTCTGGGGGCCAGGCCCAGCGGCCATGGCTCACGGGCCCAGCCGCTCCGCGGCATGCGGGGTCCCCCCGGACCAGGGCACGAACCCGCGTCCCCTGCACCGGCAGGCAGACTCCCAACCACTGCACCACCAGGGAAGCCCTATATCTCAATTTTTTAAAAAAAATCTTTTGGCCCCGCTCAGCATGTGTGATGGAACCCGTGCCCCCTGCATTGGCAGCTCGGAGTCTTAACCACTGGACCACCAGGGAAGTCCCTAATTTTTAATGTTTTACTTAACCTGACATACCCAAAATATTCTAACTAATATTGTAATCGACATACACAAATTATTTTTTTATTTGATTGAAGTATAGTTATAGTTAATTCAGTTAATTTAGTTAGTTAATTTAGTTAATATAGTTATAGTTAATTTACAATGTTGTGTTAATTTCTGCTGTACAACAAAGTGATTCCGTTATATAATTAATTTATTTTTATTTATTTATTTATTTATTTAGGCTGCGTTGGGTCTTCGTTGCTGCACGTGGGCTTTCTCTAGTTGCGGCGAGCGGGGGGCTACTCTTCGTTGCGGCGCGCGGGCTTCTCACTGCGGTGGCATCTCTTGTTGACGGGCACCGGCTCTAGGCGCGCGGGCTTCAGTAGCTGTGGCGCACGTGCTCAGTAGTTGTGGCTCACGGGCTCTAGCGCACAGGCTCAGTAGTTGTGGCACACGGGCTTAGTTGCTTCACGGCATGTGGGATCTTCCCGGACCAGGGCTGAAACCCGTGTTCCCTGCATTGGCAGGCGGATTCTTAACCACTGTGCCACCAGGGAAGTCCCTCAATTATAAATATATATATTCTTTTTTTTTTTTTTTTGGCTGCAGTGCGAGGCTTGTGGGATCTTAGTTGCCCGAACAGGTATCGAACCCAGGCCCTCGGCAGTGAAAGCACTGAGTCCTAACCACTGGACCCCCGGGGAATTCCCTCTTTTTCATATTCTTTTCCAATAATTAACCAGATTATTGAGGAGATATTTTCCATTCTTTTTTCCACACCAAGTCTTTGAAATCCAGTGTGTTTTTCATACTCACAGCCTATCACAAATTGGGTGCTAAATTTTCAGTGGTTTAAGGAAACAAAGTTGTCTTTAACGAAAAAGTATTTTACACCACTTCTGTTTGTGGGTTTTAATTAATTAAAATGAAATTCAATTCGAAATTCGGTTACTCAGTGGCTCTGGCTACATTTCAAGGGTGCAGTAGCCTCAGGTTGCTGTAGTTGCCTGGCCAGCACAGGTGGAGAGGATGCTGAGAAGTCACTGAGGTGAGGGACTGCAGTGGCCTGGGCTGGGGTCAGTGCCTCACTTAGAGCCCGCCTGTCCCCTTTCTGGACCTCTCCCCACACCTCCTTTTCCTGCCCTCGCTCCAGTACCCAGCACTCACGAATCCCCTGTTTCCAAGACCGGGTGCCTTCCCCCAAGGCAGGCAGGGCCCCCAGTCTGTACACTCCCAGGACCCCGGGGTGGCAGAGGGCAGCTGTTTTGTGGGGAGTGTGGATCTGTGAGCTGAGGTGCCCTCCGTGTGCAGGTGAGGACCTTCACAATACAGGACCAACCCTGGGAGTCTGAGACCCTCCAAACAGAGGCAGCAGGCCACCAGCTTGGGGCCAGCTCTGCCCACACTGTCACATTCCGGGGCAGAACGGCCAGGAGTGTGAGAGTTCAAATGTGAACCGGACTTGCCAGGAGGCCTTGCAGGTTTCAGTTCTAATCTGTTGCTGTGTAACAAACTCCCCGCAAACTTTACTGTGTCTAATGATTTCATGGGTTGGGAATGCAGGTGGGGCTGAGCAGGG
>NC_041215.1:22589537-22599058 GCF_002837175.3 Physeter macrocephalus | reverse complement strand
CTCATGCAAGCATCACCGCGTTTCGTTGTTAAGATGCTTCTGTTTTATGCACCACCAAGAAAAAGAGAAAAAAGATTCCCATCCAATAAACCAGACTACCAAGTGTCAGACACATCACCATTTTGGAGGAACCTCACCCATTCGGCAGAATGTGTTATTATGGACCCATTTTACAGACCAGAGCATGGAGGGAGTAAGTTGTTGCGGGCTGTGAGTTCTTTAGTTGACAGCTCCATCCTGGTTCCATCCATCTCAGAGACCCCTGGGGAGTTTATTTTTAAATTACACACTCCCAGAGCCCCACCTCAGCACCTGTCCTTTTTAACCCCTGCCCCAAGCTAATTCAAATGTAATCCCCAGGGCTGATACTCTCCGACTTTCTAGAAAGAGCTTTGCTGTTCAGTACTGCAACTGCTGGCCATGGGTGACCTCTGAGCACTTGAAGTGGGGCTGGTGCCAATTGAGATATGCTCTGAGTACCAAATACACACCGGGTCTCCAAGACTCAGTATCAATAATAATAACAATAATGTAAAACATCTCACTAATACTTTTTTCATTTGGTGACCTGTTGAATGATAACATTTTGGATAAATTGGATTACATAAAATAGATTATGAAAGTTACTTTCAAGGTCATGAAACTCAGTATCAAAAAAATAAAGCCTAATTAAAAACTGGGCAGGGGACTTCCCTGGTGGCTCAGCAGTTAAGAATCCGCCTGCCAATGCAGGGGAAACCGGTTCGAGCCCTGGTCCGCAAAGATCCCACATGCCACGGAGCAACTAAGCCCGTGCGCCACAACTACTGAGCCTGCGTGCTGTAACTACTGAAGTCTGTGCCCGTACAGCCCATGCTCTGCAACGAGAAGCCACCGCAATGAGAAGCCTGCACACCGCAACAAAGAGTAGCCCCCACTCACCGCAACTAGAGAAAGCCTGCACGCAGCAATGAAGACCCAACGCAGCCAAAAATAAAATAAAAATAAATTTATTTTTTAAAAAATGGGCAGAACACCTGAAGAAACATTTTTCCAAAGAAGACAGACAGATGGCCAACAGGCACATGAAAAGATGCTCAACATCGCTAATCAGAGAAATGCAAATCAAAACCACCATGAGGTATCACCTCACACCTGTCAGAATGGCCATCATCAAAAAGATCACAAATAACAAATGCTGTCGAGGGTGTGGAGAAAAGGGAACCCTATACACTGTTGCTGGGAATGTAAAATGGTGCAGCCACTGTGGAAAACAGTCTAGAAGTTCCTCAGAAAACTAAAAATAGAACTACCATATGATCTAGCAATTCCACTCCTGGGTATATATCCAGAAAAAACTGAAAACGATAATTAGAAAATATATATGCGCCCAATGTTCATAGCAGCATTATTTACAATAGCCAAGACATGGAAGCAACCTAAGCGTCCATCAAGAGAAGATGTGAAATGTATCTACAATGGACTACTACTCAGCCATAAAAAAGAACAAAATAATGCCATTTGCAGCAACATGGATGGACTTGGAGGGTATTATGCTTAGTGAAATAAGACAGAGAAAGACAAATCCTGTAAGTTTTCTATTGTATGTGGAATCTAAAAAATAAACTAGTGAATTTTTTTTTTTTTTAGAAGAAAGAAAGAAAGTTACTTTCACCTGCTCCTTTTCACTTTTTAAAATGTGGCTACTGGATGGGCTTCCCTGGTGGCGCAGTGGTTGAGAGTCCGCCTGCCGATGCAGGGGATGCGGGTTCGTGCCCCGGTCCGGGAGTTTCCCGCATGCCGCGGAGTGGATGGGCCCGTGAGCCATGGCCGCTGAGCCTGCGCGTCCGGAGCCTGTGCTCCGCAACGGGAGAGGCCACAGCAGTGAGAGGCCCGCGTACCACAAAAAAAAAAATAATAAAAAGTGGCTACTGGAAAATTTGAATTACACCGGGGCCCGAGTTGCATTTCTACTGGACAGCCCAGCTCTGGCACCTTAGCTGTCATCTCCCTTGCTACCAAGTGGCAAGCATCCGCCTCTTTGGCAGAGTGGAAAGTCCAATCCCCTAAACAGTATCCTCCCTGGTGTAGCTTTCCTTAAAATCAAACTGGCGACCAACATCCGAATTAACATGAACCCCCCGCTTCTGGAGGGATACAGCCATGGTGGGCAGGTTGGGTTGGGTGACAAGTCTTCAGAACAGGTAGAGGCACTGGGCGAGCTGTGCTGGTTTGGTGGCGGGGAGCTCTGAAGCGTCCCTCTGTCCCGCAGGTGCCCAAGCCAGGAGCTGACGAGCCCTACACGTGTGGCCTAGGGCCGCAGGCCTCGCTGGCCCCGCATTTCAACCTCCAGGAGCTGTGTGGTCTGGCGCCCGAGGTCGCACTTCCCGAGACGCCCTGGAGCAGCCCCGTGGCGCTGGCGGCGGAGGTGCCGGAGCTCACGGTGGTCCAGTGGCTTGTGAAGACAGGCGCGCAGCCGCCGGAGGAGTTCGCAAGGCCATGGCCCTGCTGCTTCTGCAGCCCTGGAGCGCCCGGAGGCGCGGGCTGCGGCCCTGGCCGAGCTGCGGCCTGAGAACCTGCTGCTGGCGGCACGGCGGGGCTGCTCAGCCGCCAGGCCCCAGCGCCTGCTGCTGGCAGACTTCGGCCGCGTTCCCCCGCGACCCCCTGGCCGCCCACGCGCGGCAGCTGGGCCGCCCACTCTGAGAGCTACTTGGCCCGGGCGCGCCCTTGGCCACGTCCTTGGCCGTGGGCCTGGAGCACCTGGAGGCCCAGCTGGCCCGCGCGCGCGGCCCTCGGCGGCCGGGACACGCGGCTTGTTGCAGGTGCTGCTCTGGGGGTCTGGGCCCGAGCTGCGCGGCTGCGGAGCCCCGCTGGGGTCCTGGCTGCGGATGCGCCGCGCGCTGCTGGTCCTGCACCTAGCCGAGCGGGCTGTGGGTGGGGAGGTGCCCAGCCTGGAAGACTGGCTGTGCTGTGAATACCTGGCCAAGGCCACCGAGGACTCCTTGTACCTCGCCCTGGAGCTGCTGTGGAACTGATCCTTCCCTTGAGCAACGCACCTGTTCCAGGGCCTCTCTAGGAGGCAGGTCCCCCTTCCCAGGGCTGGGGCTGGTGATAGGGTGGACGCCCCCTTCCAGAAGGGAGCAGAAGGCCAGCAGAGGATGCAGCTGGGAACTTGGGCCCAAGGCCCCCTAAGAATTCAGGTGCCCCCCTTCCAGGGCTGGGGGCTAATGGCCAGTGCCTGCTGAGGCTTTCTGATGCCAGAGGTGCCCACCCCTCTTCCAGGAGTGGAACCCCCCAACAATTAATGTCTCTCCCAGTGTGTAGAACCGCTCCCACCACCTTCCAGCAGAAGGCAGGATGCCCTTCTCATGCTGGGGTCTGATGGCCACTGTCTCCATGACAGTGTGGACACTCCTTTGAACGGTGGCATCAGAGGCATTCCTGGCCCTGGAACACCCCCTTGTGCTGTGAACGACCTTGTCAAGAACTGCTTGGGGCCTCCCTGAAACCTGAGACAGCCAGCCCACCCCAGTGGGGTCTGGGCTCACCTGCCCAAACGTGCCCATGCCCTGCACACCCTACTCTCTCCACCCACCGTGGCCTCCTTGCTGTTCCTGTGTGACACTAAATTCCATCCAGCCACCAAGTCTTTGCATGGCCTGTTCCCTCTGCCAGACTGTCCAAATCTCATGTCTTCTAAGCAAATAAAGTTGCCCCTCCTGGGCCCTCTCTAGCTCCGCACCCTGCGTTCTCCAAGCACTTGTCACCACCTGGAAGTATTTATTCATCTCTTTACCTGTCACCTGTTCACCTCACCCATCAGGCTGTGAGTTCCCTGAGGGCAGGGGCCAGGCTGAACACACGGTAGGCATTTAATTGATGGAATAAACAAAGTGGTATACATCAGGGGACCTGAGGGAGAGAATGAGGTCTCGGTTTATACCTCCGAAAAATGGACATAGGAACCCTGAGGGGTCCCACTGCCATAGCCTGGGGTCTCCAGTCATGCCCCTTCACTCACCCCAACCCTACCATGGCGATCCTGGGGGGAACTTTCTGACCCCCAGGTATGACCAGGGCCCTCTCCTGCTCAGACCTCTCTCATGGCTCCCTAGTACCTTCACAGTACAATGGGGCTTTTCTAAAGGCTCTGCATGCTCTCTGGCCAGCCCCTCCTGCCACGTCGCCATCCGTGGAGGTGCTTTCTGGCCTCCAGGCCTTGCCCGTTGTTCCCTCCACTGCAGACACCCTCCTCCCTACCTCTGCTTCAGACTCCTGTACCTCCTCCAACATCCCAACTCCAAACCCCTTTCTCAGCCCTTGCCCTGATGACGTGTCCAGACGTCTCCCCAGACCTTTGAAAGCCAACTCCATTATCACTCAGGTAGCTGAATAGCCCACCCAACCCCCAAATATACTTGAATCCCCCTAAACTCCATCCTCCTCAGTAAAAGATACCCGCTTGGCAGCGTTTGTCAATCGCCGGGCCACGCTCGCAGATGCAGCCAGCAGGTGGCGCTGCAGCCCTGCAGCTCTTCCGCCTTCCGCCCCCACCTCACCCCAGCCCCCCGTCATTGCAGTGTCTTTGCCTTCTGGCTGCCTCAGACCTCCCCAGCTCTGCCCCGGCCAGGACACCCACCAGCAGCGCTCCTGCCCCAGCACGACACTGTACAAAGGCGAAAGGGCGGGGTGCCCACAGGCTAGACACCACCCCGCCCCCAAGCTGGAAAAGTACCAGGCGGCCCCTGCCCCGCCCCACGCCACTTCCCAGGACCCAGTAAACAGCTTCAGACTGGAACCAGGCCACTCCAGCCGGCCTCAGGCCTCAGCCACCGCAGGGAATGGCACTGGGGAAGGAGAGTGATGGACCAAGGTGTGGGGTGGGGCAGGCTGCCATCTGCCCTGGAGGCGATGGGAAGGAGAGGTATGAAGCAGCCAGGGTGGAGTCCCAGGGCTGGGCTGCCCACAGGAGGCCAAGGCTGGCTGTGGCCAGAGGTGAGACCGGGCCCTTGGCTTCCCCACCCCTCTGTAGAAAGAAGTGTGTGTGTGTGGGGGGGGGGTCACTCAGCTCAGGACGCTCGCACAGCTCCCTGAACCCCAAGCAACCCCAAGGCCCCCCTCCCCTTGGCCCCGGGCCACCCCTCCACCTGCCCTCCATTCGGACAGCGCCCCTGTCAACACCACCGAGCCAACACAGGTCTTGGAAGGGCAATCGTTTTATTTGGATTTTTGAGAGCAATAGAAGGATAGATTAATATCTGTCTTTCCAAGTTAAGAGACCTAAGACTGTTTCCAAAAGACTTCAAATAAGAAACTCCTCCTCAAGGTACAAGGATAACCTGAATCATCTTAAACCAGCAATAAAAAAGTAAAATATAAATTTTTATTTAGAATTAAAGCAAATACTTCAGTATCACAAACACAATATTAAACTTCAAGAAATACACGGCTAATTTGGAGTGAGCATTTATTTGCACAATTACGACATGCGGACAAACCCAGCAGATGAGCAGGCTGACGCAGGTCAGCGCGCAGTTGATCACACCACCCGCCCGGAAGCACGGCAGCAAGTGCACATGGAACGGTCTGCAATGGAGCCCCAGGGGCCTCAGGGGCATCACGCTACTCCTCCTCACCGGAGGACTCCCTCTCAAACGTGTAGGCCATGAAGCAAGCGTCGGGTCTCTTGGGGACAAGGGGATGCCCCGGTCTCACAATCTCAAAGCCCAGAAAGCTGAAGGTACGGAGCAAGGCGGCTGCGGAGAAGACACCATCAGGTCAGAACCCCCCGTCCACCTGCAGGGCCCAGAGTCCTGCCGGCCCGGGGAGCGCCTGAGGGAGAAGGCCCGAGCCTAGGGAAAGGCGGCTGCCCAGCAGGGTGTGGCGTAGCCCCTGGACCGCATGGACCCCACCCTGGGCCTGGCCTCCAGGGCAGTGGGCAGCCTCTCCCATCTCCTCTCCCCGCGTGGAGATCACCCACCTCGGTCATCGCGGTTCTTATGGAGGCAAACGAAGACGTGGTCAGCGCGGAGCTGCTCCTCAGCAAACTCGAGAAGAACTGCGAAGCTGAGGTTCCAGCGTCAGGGCCCGCGCCCCGGCCGCCCCACAGGGGCCCTAGCCCAGCTCTCCCACTTCTGTCTGTGGCCTCATCTGCATACTGGGAGCACCAGCCTCTCCCAGGTCTAATCCAGGGTCAGCCTTGCCACTGCTGACATTGGAGCCAGGTCATTCTGGGGGACTGTCCTGGGCACTGTGGGGTGTCCCTGGCCCCACCCACTTGACACCAGGAGCAAAACCCATAATGTGACAACCGCAGATGTCCCCTGGGTGATATTGCTGGTCCACTGCTTAAAAGGGAGAATCCTCACCCCGGAAACCGCCTGGCTCCTGACTCAGGGTTCCCTCCTCTGGAGTCCAACTTTGAGGTGCAAACACGGTTTGCCTTGCTCTGCCCCCCAGGCGCACACAGGCCCGCCCTCACCTGTCCTTGCTCCCCTCGGGCAGAGCGCCGCCTGGGATCTCAACGTAGAGGCAGCTGTTGCTCAGCACCGCTCTCCAGTTAATGTGTTTGGCATCCGTGAGCCTGGACTGGACGTTAAAAATTCTCGTCTTGTTATTAGACGTTAGTTCCTCTGTTACATTCAGCCGATTATCCTGTGGAAGAAAACCAAATCCAACCTTGGACGCCAGCCTTCACAGCCTGGGGATCTTCCCCCTTGCTACCCTGACAGTTTGGAAAACCCAGAAAAGCACCCATATGACCGTTCACCCCACGCCCTGCAGCGCTGTTGGAGTGTGGTTCCGCCCAATGCCAGAGGAGGAACCCCAGGGTGAGGCACAAACGAGAGGTGCCAACAGCTACTAGAGGCTCAGGCAAAGCCTGCGCTGCAGTCTGCACCTTTGTTCCTTCAATCTTGGATTCAGGAAAACCATGTGGAGACTTCCTGGCACAGGACAAGCACATAAAGCATTTTGTGGGTCTGGCTACTCTCCCCCTCCCCCACCTCAAGTACCCAGAAGTCCGAGGAACAAGGATACTTACAGAGTAAAATAAATTAGCTGAAAGATTGTGATCCCTCTGACTATTCCCTCGCCCACCTGGGATCTTCAGGGGTGGGTGAGGGACATCAGGAGCACCACCGAGGCCCTGGACCCAGGTTACTACAGCAGTTGATGGACACCCTGGAACTGGAGAAAAGGCGCTGGTGAGCAGCACTGGGGGAGACGCCCCGCCTCCGCTGACAGGGCCCTGAGCCCCAGCAAGGCCAAGCAGAAGACCAAGTCCTACCAGAGCCCAGGTCCCCGGGACGCGCCTCCCTCTTGCAAGCGCAATGTTTACACCGGGTGCAGAGTCAACATCTGCCTTCGTCGGGTCAGCAGCCACAGGAACAAGAGACCACTCAAATCCACCTCCTCGGGTGGTGACGCTGGTTAAAGGTCCAACCGGTCCCCTGGGTGCCTCTTCTGCCCTTTAACTATCTTCTGACCAGCACTAAGTGTTGCCCCACCCAGCCCTGCGCCAAATTCTACTTCCCACTTCAAAGTCCAGCACTTCAGCTTCCCCTTTTCCACTTTGCAGTCTCCAGCAGACCTGAAACTCTAATAGCCTTTTCTTAGGAGTCCAGCAAAACCGTCCTTCCACTGAAGCAGCCCCTGCTGCGACCCTTTCGTCGTCGGCACCCGCCGGGAGGCGCGGGACCCGTTCGGTGTCCCCGCCGGCGCAGCGGAGCCGGGCCCGCGCAGACGCCCTCCCGCGCGCACCCCGAGGCCTCCGCTTGCGTCATCTCGGCAGAGCGGCCCTCGGCCTCGGGGGAGGTTTTCACAATCGCGCAGCCAGCAGCGCCAGCAGCCATTTGCTGCGCAGTGTCAACAGGCCCCGCGGTCGCCTCCATTTTGCTCGGCTCCCATCCGGGGCGCCCGACCCGCGGGCGTCGGCATCGTGGCTCAGAGCCCGAGCGAGGGCACCCCCGGGGCCGTGGTCTAAGAACTCGCGGTCCGTGAAGAGCGCGGCTCACCTGGACCCCCGACCCCGGCCACCTTTGACCCAGCCATCTTACGCGGGAGAGGCGGGCCGGCCGCCACGCCGAGAAGGGCCCCGGGCGCCGTCTACGTGGCGCCGCCCGGCTCCGCACATCCTCGGGGCTAAAAAGTGACCGCGAAGGCGGCCGCGTCCCGGGGCGACGTCGGGGCGCGGGATAGGGGGAAGGGCCGCTCCGCTGAGCGCTCACAACCTCCGCGCCCGCAAAGCACAGATTCCCGCGACCCGCCGGCCCGACCGCCCCCCAAACCCGACCCCGGAACCTCGCACCCCCAGACCGGACCATGGACTCCCGTGCCCCCCAAACCCAACCAGGTTCCCTGGCGACCCCCAATCCAACCGGAAATCCTTGTGTCCCCCCCCAATCCGACCAAGTAGCCCGCGGGCCCCTCAATCCAATCAGAGACCACCTTTGCCCCCACCCCGCCGAGAACCCGCCCCCGGCGCGACCGTGGCCTCGACAAAGGGGCGGACCTCGCGCTCCCGGGACTTCCGTGGCGCCCCGCGGCCAGGCCCCTGCGGGCCTGCGCGGCGGCGCTTCTGGAAGCTTCGGGCGGGGGCGGGGCGCTCACCTCTCGCTGCTGCGGCCTCCGCGGCTGTGCAGGCTGAGGAGCGGCATGGTGCGGGTGGCGTGGACTGTGGCGCTGGGTTTATCCCCCTCCTTCTCTCTGGCGAAGCAGTGGCTGTTCAGGATCCGCTGCAGGGAGGATTTCACCATCCGGCCGCTGGGGTCCGAAACCAGGAAAACCTCCGCTGCGCTTCTCCGCGCCCCCGCCGCTGCTCGCCGTTCGCAAAATGGCGCCTCCGCCTCCGCCCGCCTTTATACGCACCGCGCCCAGGCCACGCCCCCCCACGCCGCGGGAACGCGGCCGCACGAGGGAGTGGGGCCACCAGGAAGCCCAGGCGCGCCCGCCCCTCTCGGCGTCTGATTGGTAGATGGCGAGGGACGCGAGGTGGGGCCGCGCCTCGGACTGAGCAGGACGCGTCGGGTCCCGCCCCCTCCCGCTCCCGGTCGTAGCTCTGCGGGCGCGCGGAGGGGGCGGGGCCGGCTTGGCGTCGGGAACGCGCGCCGCGCCGCGCCGAGCCGCGCCCCGCCCCGCCCCGCCCCGCCCCGCCCCGCAGTCGGGCCTGGGGGCCGGGGCGTGTAGCTGTACCCGCTTTCGGGGGACTCGCGGTTGCTACGTCTCCGCGGTGGTCCTTGTCGCCCTCGCTAGGGTCCCTTCACTCTAAAGCACTCCCTCCCCTAGGCGGCTCTGGGCGACAAAGGCCCCCGGTATTTGGAGAGAAGGGTCCAAGCTCCCACACCGCCCCAAAGAGCACAACTATTTTCAGTAATAACCTCATAATGATCGATCCTAATAATGGTTTTTCTGGATTCGGTCTTTCACGTGTTAAAACAATTTGCAGTTTACCTTCGATGTCAAAGATATTATTCATGGGCTTCCCTGGTGGCGCAGTGGTTGAGAGTCCGCCTGCCGATGCAGGGGACACGGGTTCGTGCCCC
>NC_041215.1:22580902-22585602 GCF_002837175.3 Physeter macrocephalus | reverse complement strand
AGCGGCTGGGCCCGTGAGCCATGGCCAATGAGCCTGCGCGTCCGGAGCCTGTGCTCCGCAACGGGAGAGGCCGCAACAGAGGGAGGCCCGCATGCCACAAAAAAAAAAAAAAAAAGACACAATCATTTGTCAAATGATTTTTTTTTTTTTTTGGGCCACGCAGCTCGTGGGGTCTTAGTTCCCCAGCAGAGATCGAACCCGCGCCCCCTGCAGCAGAAGCATGGAACACTAACCACTGGACTGCCGTGAAAGTCCCTATTAAAGACAAACATTTATGGATCACCAGTAAACGGTGCACCTGCTAAAGGGGTTTGATGCCTGCAGTAGACTTTGAAATGAAATTTTAAAAGTAAGGTGGGTAAAAAAAGACAGGACAAAGCGAACACAGCAAAATATGACTTGTAGAATCTAGGCGGCGGCAATGTGGGCCTTCGCTGTAAATTTCCCTCAACCTTTCTATCCGTTTGAAAATTTTCGTCATCAACTGCTAAAAAGTAAACATAAAAGGGGCTAAAGTCCTTTCACCACATTCAGCATCCTTTTCAAGCCTGGCCCTCTCTCCTAACCTTATTCTCCAAACAGAAAGTCAAGAGGCCTCTGGCCTCTTGAGGAAGCAGCCAGAAGAGGGAAGTAAACAAAAAACGTCCACTTTTCTTATGCCTGCACAGCCCACAGTGAGAACCGGGCCGAAGGACAACAGCCTCAAATGGCCGGATTTGGCCACAAATCCGCACACACGTCTGTTGCCGAGTGATAAAGCACAGGACACCCCAACACGCTCCTGGCGCTTTGACAGCCCCATAAAAACACCGTCACCAAGGACTAGAGGGGGTGACGGGAGAAATGAGCAGGCTTATCTCAAACTCTGGGCTACTTTTTATGTTGTTCATATATATTTTTTTGAAGTATAGTTAATTTATAATATTGTGTTAGTTTCAAATATATAGCGAAGTGATTCAATTATACATATATATTTATATTCTTTTTCAGATTCTTTTCCGTTATAGGTAATCACAAGGTACTGAGTAGAGTTCCTTATGCTATACAGTAGGTCCTTGCTGTGTATTTTGGAGTTTCTGCTTTTGTGGTTATTACCCAAAGGCTGTGTTGACTCTCTTGGTGTATACATATTTGTGGCATTCTAGATAACTTTCTTAGGATCAATTCCTAGAAGTAGAATCTCTAGGTCAAAGAAATAGCTATTACCTAAGAGCTTCTAGAAATGTTACAAGAATTTACTTTCCCACAGGCAGAGGAGGCGAAGGCCTGTTTTGCCATGGCCTCACCAAAAGGAAGTATTATCATAAAAAAAATGTTTTGGAACTCTTTTTGCCTTGATCTGCATGTTAATGGTCACTTGTGGGGTTGGAGAGTTTCCACGTGGTAAAATTTTTTTCTGCTGTGTTTCTGTTAGTCAGGAAGGCTGAGGACTGGGGTCTGCTGCAGGAACAAAAGCCCCCAGCTCACCGGCCTAAAGCACGAGGGGCTCGCCACAGTGAGACGCCACCTCACACCCAGTAAGGTGGCTATTATCAAAAAGATGGAAAATGACAAGTGTTGGCAAGGATGTGGAGAAATTGGAACCCTTGTGCACGGCTGCTCCGAAGGATATAAAATGGTGCAGCTGCTGTGGAAAAGTCTGGAGGGTCCTCGAAAGGTTAAACATAGAATCACCATATGACCCAGCAATTCCACTCCTGGGTGCATCCCCCAAATAACTGAAAGCAGGGTCTTTTTTTTTTTTTTTTTTTTTTTTTTGTCTGTACTGAGCTCACCGGCCTAAAGCACGAGGGGCTCGCCACAGTGAGACGCCACCTCACACCCAGTAAGGTGGCTATTATCAAAAAGATGGAAAATGACAAGTGTTGGCAAGGATGTGGAGAAATTGGAACCCTTGTGCACGGCTGCTCCGAAGGATATAAAATGGTGCAGCTGCTGTGGAAAAGTCTGGAGGGTCCTCGAAAGGTTAAACATAGAATCACCATATGACCCAGCAATTCCACTCCTGGGTGCATCCCCCAAATAACTGAAAGCAGGGTCTTTTTTTTTTTTTTTTTTTGTCTGTACTGCAGCATGTGCGATCTTAGTTCCCCAACCAGGAATCGAACCCATGCCCCCTGCAGTAGGAGTGTGGAGTCTTAACCACTGGACCGCCAGAGAAGTCCAGCAGGGTCTTGAAGAGATATTTGCACACCCGTGTTCAGAGCAGCTTGAGTCACACCAGCCAAAAGGTGGAAACACCCCAAATGTCCATTTGACAGATGATGGATAAACACGATGTGGTCCGTCCACACACTGGAATATTACGCAACCTTAGAAAGGAAGGATGTTCTGACACCTGCTACATCATGGATGAACCTCAAGGACATGATGCTCAAGGAGCCAGACACAGAAGGACAAGTACTGTCTGATTCCACTCACAGGAGGTCCCTAGAGAGTCACATCCACAGAGACAGGAAGTAGATGGTGGGGGCCAGGGGCTGGGGGAGGGGCTGGGGAGTCAGGGTTTCATGGGAACAGAGCCGCTGAGCCTGTGCTCCGCAACGGGAGAGGCCACAACAGTGAGAGGCCCGCGTACCACAAAAAAAAAAAAAAAGATATTATTCAAATTCAGTAAAATATTTTGCATCACATTTGGACTTAAGCAAAAATGCTTTTCCTTGCAGATAAACTCACAAAGATATTTCACATGTGGACTAAAATTTGCCCCAAGCAAAAATATTGTTCTTGCAGGTCCCACTTTGTTTCATGTTTTTACGTTTTAAGCACAGAGTCTCTGAAGAGTTACATGGAATGAAGTAACTCCTACCTGTTTCTTTGTCTTTACAATCCCTGCCTGTCCTTTTAATCTCATTTTTATCTCCAAGCTACTGTGTCCATTGGGGTTAGAGGCACAAACTTTCTGCAAAAGGACCTTGAATTATTATAAAACTGATAGAAATTTACTCTCCAAAACATGTGGCGAAGTCCCTGTGTGTCTCCAAATACCCTTCCATGTGGAATGCAGAATTTATTGTTTACGTATACAGCATTTATAGGTAATGCAAATATCTAATTTACAGCTTCCGTATGTACATTATTTTTTTTTGTTTGTTTGTTTTTTTCCGGTACGCGGGCCTCTCACCGCTGTGGCCTCTCCCGTTGCGGATCACAGGCTCCGGACACGCAGACTCAGCGGCCATGGCTCACGGGCCCATCCGCTCCGCGGCATGTGGGATCTTCCCGGACCGGGGCACGAACCCGTGTCCCCTGCATCGGCAGGCGGACTCTCAACCACTGCGCCACCAGGGAAGCCCCGTATGTACATTATTAAAACTCAACAGAGACTGTAATAATTGCCAATGTTAGGCCAACCAAAGAAATTTCCCAGAGAAAGAATATTTAATGAATGACATTGCTTAGAATTGCCGCTCATGGTGAAAACCAAAAGCAGATGAATTTGTAGTTAACTTTCTAATTGTTTTCAGTGTTTCTTTTATTGCCAGGGCTCACTCCCACCGACCCACTTAGGGTGCCACTTAAGTGTCCTCACTATTTGTGGGGCTATTAAGCTTTTTTTTTTTTTTTAACTTTTTGGCCACACCGCACGGCATGCGGGGTCTTAGTTCCCCGACCAGGGATGGAACCTGCACCCCCTGCAGTGGAAGCGCGGAGTCTTAACCACTGGACCGCCAGGGAAGTCCCTGGAGTACCATTATTCAGGCTCTGTTTTCTTGAGGCTGGAAGAGCCTATGGGTTTCGAAATCTGGGTCTTTGCCTCATGGCAACTCTCCGGTGTGTTACACAGACCGGCGATTCTGGGCTAAGAGTCCGGGATCTGGAACTGCCCATGGCTGGCCACTGGTCACTGGATCGAGCCGTGTTTACCCCGCATGACTGAGGCCAGGGAGTGACAGGGTTCCCAGCTGACTGCCAGCACAGTGGGGTTAAGCAGCCACACAGACCCTGGTCCAGGGAGATGTCTCCAAGAATGCCTCGCATGCCAGGCCAGTCTCTGGGGGATGACATTTAGGCCACGTCCAGGTCTCTGCATTCCAGGAGAACCAGCAGGAAACTCCAGACCCAGGACTTGGGGTGGGAAGTTCCTTCTTCATCAGCAGGCCCTGCGCCCTTGCTGGCCAAAGCACGCTTTAATTTGGAATCACTGTGGGTGGAAAGGGGAAGAATATGTAACCTCTTGGTAAAAAAAGCAAACTGCAGCAGCCAGGGGAAAAAAACGGGTGGAGAAGAAAATGGGTGCACATGAGGTCGGGGTGAGACGTGTCCGGAAAAGTCACTGTGGGGTCTCCGGGTGTTGGAGGGCCCCCAGCTCTGGGCGGGGATATGGGGAGCAGTGTCACGTCTTCCTCGTGGGGAGGGTGGGCTCCGGTTCTAGGGACAGCTCTCTCTGCCTGCTGTCGGGGAGGTGAGAGTGACCTGGTACAGGATGACACAGGATGGGGACCGTGTTCTTCTGTTCTATCCCTGTGTGTGCATGTTGGGGGCACCAAAGCACCTGCCACTAAGATTGTAAACTGTGAACAAGACCAAAGTCTCCTTCCAGGTTTCATCCGGCAACAAAAGCCTTGCTAGGTGTCAGATCTCGGTTGTGAGCCTGCAGTCAGGGTTGGTTGTTTTTGTGTTTTTTGTGGTTTTTTATTTTTTTTGCGGTACGCGGGCCTCTCACTGCTGTGGCCTCTCCCGTTGCGGAGCACAGGCTC
>NC_041215.1:22572271-22577393 GCF_002837175.3 Physeter macrocephalus | reverse complement strand
GTCTTAACCACTGGACCGCCAGAGAAGTCCAGCAGGGTCTTGAAGAGATATTTGCACACCCGTGTTCAGAGCAGCTTGAGTCACACCAGCCAAAAGGTGGAAACACCCCAAATGTCCATTTGACAGATGATGGATAAACACGATGTGGTCCGTCCACACACTGGAATATTACGCAACCTTAGAAAGGAAGGATGTTCTGACACCTGCTACATCATGGATGAACCTCAAGGACATGATGCTCAAGGAGCCAGACACAGAAGGACAAGTACTGTCTGATTCCACTCACAGGAGGTCCCTAGAGAGTCACATCCACAGAGACAGGAAGTAGATGGTGGGGGCCAGGGGCTGGGGGAGGGGCTGGGGAGTCAGGGTTTCATGGGAACAGAGCTTCAGTTTGGGAAGATGAGAAAGTTCTAGAGATGATGGTGCGGATGGTCGCACCACAGTGTGAATGTGCTCCATGCCACTGAGCTGTGTGCTTAAAGATGGTTCAGATGGTGAATTTGTTATGTGTATTTTACCACAATAAAAGAAAAACAGGTACCGTTTTTTGGGGTACAATGGTAAATTTCTTCTGCGAGCCTAAAATTATTTCAAAATAAGAAGTTAAAAACGAACCCACTCTCTGTGTCTGTGGATCTGCCTGTTCCGGACGTCTCCCATCAGTGGAATCACACACTGTGTGTCCTTCTGCGTCTGGCTTCTCTCTCTGAGCGTCGTGTTCTCAGGGTCCGTCCACGTGGTAGCGAGGGTCAGGGCTTCTCTCCTCTTCACGGCTGAGTGATGCTCCCGCGTGTGGAGGGACACGTGTGTTTATCCACTCATTCATCTGTCAAAGAACATTTGACTCATTCGCACCTTATGGCTTTTGTGAAACATGCTGCCATGGACGTGCGTGTAGAAATATCAATTCCAGTCCCCACTTTCTCCTCCTTTGGGTGTATACGTAGGAGTGGAATTGCTGTCATATGGTGATTCTATGTTTAACTTTTTGAGAAACTGCCAAACCGTAATATACTCTTGGGAGGAAAAAAAAAAAATGTAGGTTCCAAAACAAGATGTTCAGACCTTCACTAATGATGCCAGTCTTGTAAAAATAAATATGTAAATAATATTGAAACACAAGGTTACAAAAACATCTGTGGACAGAACCCTCGAATATTAAACAGCGTCTGTTTTCGGATGGGAGCAGGCGGGTGTTTTAAAAACTGTCCTCTTTGAACTTGGGTACGTTTCTAATGTTCAGGTTTTGCCTGCGTCATAAGGCAGAGAGTAAGAGCTGTTTCTGAGCGAGGTGGGAGGGGGCAGGAAGCCGTTGGCCTCGGCCCCGAAGGTGGGCAGGTGCGTCTGGCCTCCGGGTGCCTCCGGGGGTGGGGAGGGCAGTGAGGTTATGTGTTCAGGATTTTTACTGGTGGTGACTCATTGACGAAATCCACTTCCCTTTCTTCTCAGGGGTCCCAAAGTGGCCCATGCTTTCCAGCTGCAAACACCTGGCTACAGGTCTTAGGATGTCCCTTTGAAGGCTGAGGTCCCCCCAGAGCAGGGGAGCTGGGTTTCTCTGCACCACCAGATGGGGGTGTGTGTGTGAATATTCAGGGTGTTTGAGTTTCCTGCAGCTGCTGTAACAGGTGACTGCATACTGGCGGGCTTCAGTCAACAATCATTTGTTCTCGAATGTTCAGGAGGCCAGAGTCTGAACCCAGGTGTGGCAGGGCCGAGCTCCCTCCAGAGGCTCCAGGGGAGGGTCCTTCCTGCCCCCTCCAGCTTCTGGGGCTCCAGGTGTCCTTTGGGTTCTGGACACATCACCCCAATCTGTCTCCGTCTTCACATGGATACTCTGTTTCTAAATTTCCCTCTTCTTATAAGGACACAGTCATACTGGATTAGGGCCCCCAACATTCCAGTATGACCTCATTTAACTAATTACATCTACAATGACTCTATCTCGGTCCATTCGAGCTGCTGCAACAGAATTCCTGGGACTTCTCTGGTGGTCCAGTGGGTAAGGCTCTGCGCTCCCAATGCAGGGGGCTCGAGTTCAAGCCCCGGTCGGGGAACTACATCCTGCATGCATGCTGCAACTAAGAGCCGGCACAGCCAAAATATAAATAAATAATAAAATAAATTAAACCAACCAAAAAAGAGAATGCCTCAGACTGAGTGGCTTATAAACAGAAGTGTACTTCTCACAGTTCTGGAGGCTGGAAGTCCAGGCTCAAGGCACCGGCAGATTTTGTGTCCCGGTTCAAAGCTGGCACCTCCTGTTCGCTGTGTCCTCACATGGCGTAAGGGGCAAGGGTGTTCTCTGGGGTCCCTTTCATAAGGGCACTGATCCCATTCACGAGGGCTCTGCCCTCCTGACCTAGTGTCCTCCTGAAGGCCCCATCTCCTAATATCATCACAAGTGGAGGGCGTTAGGATTCAACATATGAGTTTGGAGGGGGGGCACACAAACACTCACCCTATAGCAGACCCCGTTCCCAAATGGGTCTGGGGTTAGGACTTGAACGTAGCTTTTGGAGGGAGTGCCACTAACCCATAACTGGGGCGGGGGAACACGGGGGAGCTGGGGACCAGGTGATGTGGGGTGAGAGCACTCCCAGTCTGAATGAAGGCGGGTTTCCCACAGCAACTCAAAGAGACAGGCAGGACCAGTACCTTTCTTCCAGCGAACGTCATGGATCTGGACGTGGGACAATAGGTTGGGACTCAAACTGGGGCCTCGGAATCCAGAGCCAGCCCTCTCAGCCCCTCCTGCAGACCTGTTTTCATGGGTAACTACCGTGACGGCCCGTGTGTGCCAAAAGTGTTTGGACTAACTAAGAAGGCTTTGTCCTGATGGTATTTTATGTTGTATCATGTTTTTTGACGGTTTGAATTAAACAGGGTCTCCCCCAGCACTGCTGACATTGGGGTCGGGTCACCCTCTGTCGGGGTCCATCCTGAGCGCCGCGGGGTGTGGAGCGGCCTCCCCAGCCTCGCCCGTTTGATGCCAGGAGCCCCCACTAGTGGTGACAACCAAAGATGTGGCCCGGTGTCCCCTGCAGGCAGGATCACCGCCAGTTGAGAACCACAGACATCACGTCCTTTTACAAATTTCAAAATATATAGCTCAGGGAGAGTATTCCAAAGTTCCTCGGTGCTTTCGAGATAAGCCTGTGACTTGTAACTGCCGGTGCACGTCTGCTTCTTCGTCAGGGTGAGGTTTCTACCTGCAGCCCTCGTGGAAGGGGGTTAAATTAAAAATTAAAACTTTTGAGGATAATGGGGGTGTTCACTATCTTGATTGTGCTGATAGTTTCACAGGGTATACTAATGTCAAAGTTTACCAGATTCTGTAATTTACATATGTGCATTTTACTGTATGTCAGTTATACCTCAATAAAGCTGGTTTTTGTGGGATCTTCCCGGAGCGGGGCATGAACCCGCGTCCCCTGCATCGGCAGTGGGACTCTCAACCACTGCGCCACCAGGGAAGCCCTTTTGTGGGTTTTTTTTTTTGCCATGCCATGTGGCGTGCAGGA
This sequence comes from Physeter macrocephalus, assembly GCF_002837175.3. Taxonomy (NCBI): domain Eukaryota; kingdom Metazoa; phylum Chordata; class Mammalia; order Artiodactyla; family Physeteridae; genus Physeter; species Physeter macrocephalus. The sequence continues at coordinate 22,573,869 of NC_041215.1, read as the reverse complement.
TCGAACCCGTGCCGCCTGCTTTGGAAGCGCAGAGTCTTAAGCACTGGACCTCCAGGGAAGTCCTAGGGTTGGGTCCTTGAGGCAGAAATGAATGCCCACTCTCCACATTTGGGGCCATCCCGGGTTCCATGAGGTGTGGAGCAGCCTCCCTGGCCCCCACCCCCTCGATGCCAGGAGCCCCCTCCCAGTGTAACACCCACAGAAGTCCCCAGACATCATCCAGCCTCCCCCACCCAGTGTCACCTTCTCCTTCTTTCTCCCACTGATCTGGGGACACCTGCACGTGCTGGGAAGGGGGAACCTACACACTGAGCAGACCACAGTGGGGAAGGCTCAGGGTGGGCACGGGTGCCAAGGCAGTCACCCTGGCTGGGCTTGCTGGGGACGGAGAGAGAAATCAGATGGGGCGATGGGGGTGACGTGGTAGGGAAGGATTGGGAGTTTGGGATTAGCAGATGTAAACTATTATATAGAGAATGGATGAACAACCAGGTCCTACTGTATAGCACAGGGAACTATATTCAATATCCTGTGATAAACCATAATGGAAAAGAATATGAAAAAGAATGTATATATGTGTAACTGAATCGCTTTGCTGTACAGCAGAAATTAACACTACATTGTAAATCAGCTATACTTCAATAAAAAATAAATATATAAATAAAAATTAAAAGGCCAAAAAAAAGAGAAAGAAATCAGACAGAGGGGAGGTGCCTCGCTGGGAGCAGGGAGTCTGTGAGAGGCGAGGGTCCCAGACTGCAGGGAGGGAGAGGGGGGCGTCAGGGAGGGCTTCCTGGAGGAGGTGAGAGCTGAGCTGCTGGGAAGGGATAACAGAAGACATGGGACAGGCACGTCAAGGATGGAGGGCCCATGCCCGGTGTCCTGCTAAAATCAGTATGGCGAGGCGGGAGGATGCTACGGATCTCACTCTGATTTTTAGAAAGATTCATGGAGTGTAGTCGGCTGAGTAACAGCCCCCGAACGCCTCCCCGTCCTAGTCCTGAGAACTGTGAATGTGCCACCTCACCTGGCAAAGGGACTTTGCAGGTGGGGTTAAGGCCCCTGAGATGGGGGTGACCCTGGATTCCCCGGGAGGGCCCAGCATCATCACAAGGTCCCTATAAGGGGGAGGCGAGAGGGTCAGAGGCTGAGAGAGAGACTGGAGATGCTGCACTGCTGGCTGTGAGGATGCAGGAGGGGCCGCGAGCCAGGGATGCGGCGCCTCTAGAAGCTGAAAAAGGCGGGAACCGATGCTGCCCTGGAGCCTCCGGAAGGACCCGCCCTGCCCACGCCTGGATTTTAGCCCCGTGAGACCTGAGTTGGACTTCCAACCTCCAGGACTGTGAGTGGATAAATCTGTGTTGTTTTAGGTCACCACACTAAAGATGATTCGTTACAGCCGCCCCAGGGAGCTCATACACGGAGTGAGGGAAATATTCAGGATCTTCATGGGCCATTGGTAACATTCGGCACATTTGACAAAACCCATCTGACAGTGCAGCTGGGACGTGTACATTTCCCTCGAGTGAATTTCATCCAAACATTAAAGACACATTAAAGACACAAATAGGGGCTTCCCTGGTGGCGCAGTGGTTGCG
>NC_041215.1:22564080-22570203 GCF_002837175.3 Physeter macrocephalus | reverse complement strand
GTCTTAACCACTGGACCGCCAGAGAAGTCCAGCAGGGTCTTGAAGAGATATTTGCACACCCGTGTTCAGAGCAGCTTGAGTCACACCAGCCAAAAGGTGGAAACACCCCAAATGTCCATTTGACAGATGATGGATAAACACGATGTGGTCCGTCCACACACTGGAATATTACGCAACCTTAGAAAGGAAGGATGTTCTGACACCTGCTACATCATGGATGAACCTCAAGGACATGATGCTCAAGGAGCCAGACACAGAAGGACAAGTACTGTCTGATTCCACTCACAGGAGGTCCCTAGAGAGTCACATCCACAGAGACAGGAAGTAGATGGTGGGGGCCAGGGGCTGGGGGAGGGGCTGGGGAGTCAGGGTTTCATGGGAACAGAGCTTCAGTTTGGGAAGATGAGAAAGTTCTAGAGATGATGGTGCGGATGGTCGCACCACAGTGTGAATGTGCTCCATGCCACTGAGCTGTGTGCTTAAAGATGGTTCAGATGGTGAATTTGTTATGTGTATTTTACCACAATAAAAGAAAAACAGGTACCGTTTTTTGGGGTACAATGGTAAATTTCTTCTGCGAGCCTAAAATTATTTCAAAATAAGAAGTTAAAAACGAACCCACTCTCTGTGTCTGTGGATCTGCCTGTTCCGGACGTCTCCCATCAGTGGAATCACACACTGTGTGTCCTTCTGCGTCTGGCTTCTCTCTCTGAGCGTCGTGTTCTCAGGGTCCGTCCACGTGGTAGCGAGGGTCAGGGCTTCTCTCCTCTTCACGGCTGAGTGATGCTCCCGCGTGTGGAGGGACACGTGTGTTTATCCACTCATTCATCTGTCAAAGAACATTTGACTCATTCGCACCTTTTGGCTTTTGTGAAACATGCTGCCATGGACGTGCGTGTAGAAATATCAATTCCAGTCCCCACTTTCTCCTCCTTTGGGTGTATACGTAGGAGTGGAATTGCTGTCATATGGTGATTCTATGTTTAACTTTTTGAGAAACTGCCAAACCGTAATATACTCTTGGGAGGAAAAAAAAAAAATGTAGGTTCCAAAACAAGATGTTCAGACCTTCACTAATGATGCCAGTCTTGTAAAAATAAATATGTAAATAATATTGAAACACAAGGTTACAAAAACATCTGTGGACAGAACCCTCGAATATTAAACAGCGTCTGTTTTCGGATGGGAGCAGGCGGGTGTTTTAAAAACTGTCCTCTTTGAACTTGGGTACGTTTCTAATGTTCAGGTTTTGCCTGCGTCATAAGGCAGAGAGTAAGAGCTGTTTCTGAGCGAGGTGGGAGGGGGCAGGAAGCCGTTGGCCTCGGCCCCGAAGGTGGGCAGGTGCGTCTGGCCTCCGGGTGCCTCCGGGGGTGGGGAGGGCAGTGAGGTTATGTGTTCAGGATTTTTACTGGTGGTGACTCATTGACGAAATCCACTTCCCTTTCTTCTCAGGGGTCCCAAAGTGGCCCATGCTTTCCAGCTGCAAACACCTGGCTACAGATCTTAGGATGTCCCTTTGAAGGCTGAGGTCCCCCCAGAGCAGGGGAGCTGGGTTTCTCTGCACCACCAGATGGGGGTGTGTGTGTGAATATTCAGGGTGTTTGAGTTTCCTGCAGCTGCTGTAACAGGTGACTGCATACTGGCGGGCTTCAGTCAACAATCATTTGTTCTCGAATGTTCAGGAGGCCAGAGTCTGAACCCAGGTGTGGCAGGGCCGAGCTCCCTCCAGAGGCTCCAGGGGAGGGTCCTTCCTGCCCCCTCCAGCTTCTGGGGCTCCAGGTGTCCTTTGGGTTCTGGACACATCACCCCAATCTGTCTCCGTCTTCACATGGATACTCTGTTTCTAAATTTCCCTCTTCTTATAAGGACACAGTCATACTGGATTAGGGCCCCCAACATTCCAGTATGACCTCATTTAACTAATTACATCTACAATGACTCTATCTCGGTCCATTCGAGCTGCTGCAACAGAATTCCTGGGACTTCTCTGGTGGTCCAGTGGGTAAGGCTCTGCGCTCCCAATGCAGGGGGCTCGAGTTCAAGCCCCGGTCGGGGAACTACATCCTGCATGCATGCTGCAACTAAGAGCCGGCACAGCCAAAATATAAATAAATAATAAAATAAATTAAACCAACCAAAAAAGAGAATGCCTCAGACTGAGTGGCTTATAAACAGAAGTGTACTTCTCACAGTTCTGGAGGCTGGAAGTCCAGGCTCAAGGCACCGGCAGATTTTGTGTCCCGGTTCAAAGCTGGCACCTCCTGTTCGCTGTGTCCTCACATGGCGTAAGGGGCAAGGGTGTTCTCTGGGGTCCCTTTCATAAGGGCACTGATCCCATTCACGAGGGCTCTGCCCTCCTGACCTAGTGTCCTCCTGAAGGCCCCATCTCCTAATATCATCACAAGTGGAGGGCGTTAGGATTCAACATATGAGTTTGGAGGGGGGGCACACAAACACTCACCCTATAGCAGACCCCGTTCCCAAATGGGTCTGGGGTTAGGACTTGAACGTAGCTTTTGGAGGGAGTGCCACTAACCCATAACTGGGGCGGGGGAACACGGGGGAGCTGGGGACCAGGTGATGTGGGGTGAGAGCACTCCCAGTCTGAATGAAGGCGGGTTTCCCACAGCAACTCAAAGAGACAGGCAGGACCAGTACCTTTCTTCCAGCGAACGTCATGGATCTGGACGTGGGACAATAGGTTGGGACTCAAACTGGGGCCTCGGAATCCAGAGCCAGCCCTCTCAGCCCCTCCTGCAGACCTGTTTTCATGGGTAACTACCGTGACGGCCCGTGTGTGCCAAAAGTGTTTGGACTAACTAAGAAGGCTTTGTCCTGATGGTATTTTATGTTGTATCATGTTTTTTGACGGTTTGAATTAAACAGGGTCTCCCCCAGCACTGCTGACATTGGGGTCGGGTCACCCTCTGTCGGGGTCCATCCTGAGCGCCGCGGGGTGTGGAGCGGCCTCCCCAGCCTCGCCCGTTTGATGCCAGGAGCCCCCACTAGTGGTGACAACCAAAGATGTGGCCCGGTGTCCCCTGCAGGCAGGATCACCGCCAGTTGAGAACCACAGACATCACGTCCTTTTACAAATTTCAAAATATATAGCTCAGGGAGAGTATTCCAAAGTTCCTCGGTGCTTTCGAGATAAGCCTGTGACTTGTAACTGCCGGTGCACGTCTGCTTCTTCGTCAGGGTGAGGTTTCTACCTGCAGCCCTCGTGGAAGGGGGTTAAATTAAAAATTAAAACTTTTGAGGATAATGGGGGTGTTCACTATCTTGATTGTGCTGATAGTTTCACAGGGTATACTAATGTCAAAGTTTACCAGATTCTGTAATTTACATATGTGCATTTTACTGTATGTCAGTTATACCTCAATAAAGCTGGTTTTTGTTTGTTTGTTTGTTTGTTTTGCGGTACGCGGACCTCTCACTGTTGTGGCCTCTCCCGTTGCGGAGCACAGGCTCCGGACGCGCAGGCTCAGCGCCCATGGCTCACGGGTCCAGCCGCTCCACGGCATGTGGGATCTTCCCGGACCGGGGCACGAACCCGTGTCCCCTGCATCGGCAGGCGGACTCTCAACCACTGCGCCACCAGGGAAGCCCTGTTATTATTTTTTTTTAATGAGGCTCCCCCTAGACTTCCCTGGTGGAGCAGTGGTTAAGACTCTGAGCTCCCAATGCAGGGGGCCTGGGTTCGACCCCTGGTCAGGGAACTGGATCCCACATGCATACCGCAACTAAGAGTTCACATGCCATAACTAAGGAGCCCACCTGTCGCAGCTAAGGCCCGGCTCAACCAAATAAATAAAAAAATATTTTAAAAAATAAATAAATTTTAAAAAATAAAATGAAACCCCGTGATATCTGCTCCTTTTCCTGCTGAATTTTTCTCCATAAACTTTATTATCTTCTAACACCATTTTTTAAAAATAAATTTATTTATTTATCTTTTTATTTTTGGCTCTGTTGAGTCCCTGTTGCTATGCATGGGCTCCCTGTAGTTGCGGCGAGCAGGGGCTACTCTTTGTTGCAGTAGCTTCTCTTGTTGTGGAGCACGGGCTCTAGGCACAGGGACTTCAGTAGTTGTGGCACGCCAGCTCAGTAGTTGTGGCTTGCAGGCTCAGTAGCTGTGGCGCACGGGCTTAGTTGCTCCACGGCATGTAGGATCTTCCCGGACCAGGGATCGAACCCGTGTCCCCTGCATTGGCAGGCGGATTCCCAACCACTGCGCCATGAGGGAAGTCCCTAGCACCATATTTTTGACCACTAGGCTTATAATCAGTATCCACCACTTCTCCCACCCTGAACTCAAATTCTATGATCTATGAATCTTTGTCTTTTTGTTTGCTGTATGGATAGGTGCTTAATAAATGTTTATTAACACGATGAAGACTGGGGACTTCCCTGGTGGTCCAGTGGTTAAGACTCCGTGTTCCCATTGCAGGGGGCCTGGGTTTGATCCCTGTTCAGGGAACTAGATCCGATGCTGCCCTGGAGCCTCCGGAAGGACCCGCCCTGCCCACGCCTGGATTTTAGCCCCGTGAGACCTGAGTTGGACTTCCAACCTCCAGGACTGTGAGTGGATAAATCTGTGTTGTTTTAGGTCACCACACTAAAGATGATTCGTTACAGCCGCCCCAGGGAGCTCATACACGGAGTGAGGGAAATATTCAGGATCTTCATGGGCCATTGGTAACATTCGGCACATTTGACAAAACCCATCTGACAGTGCAGCTGGGACGTGTACATTTATGCCACAACTAAAAAATATCCCGCATGTCGGAAAAAAAAAAAAAAGAAAGAAGAAGAAGATGAAGACTAAAGCAGGATTTTGACAAGAGCCTATTTTTACATTATTTTTACATTACACGGGCTGCATGCAAACTCCAGGATAGCCAGCAGAGGGCAGTGCTAGTCAGGCTCAGAGAAGGGATGGCTCTTCTCTGAAATGATCTTGGCCTGGAGCCCTGAACATGGGGATCTGGCCAGAGGTTTGGACATGTATGATCAGCCCCTTTTCCAGCCCTGAATCAGTTCCCTCATCCCAAAATGACCCATCCATCCATCTATCCACCCACCCACCAATTTGTCTATCCATCAATCCATCCACCCATCCATCCACCCATCCAACCATCCATCCATCCATCCACCCACCCATCTATCCATCCACCCATCCATCCATCCACCCACCCATTTATTCATTCATTCAGTAACAGTATACTGAGTGTCTATTGTGTGCTGACTTTGGCAGTGAGCAGAGGTGGAAAACAAAGTCATAGCCAAGAGAAGTTTTGTGGGGAAATGGTCCAGGCAGATGTCAGGACAAAGTGAAGGGTTCGAATGAACTTGTGGTGCTTGGTATGATGGGGGGACAGAGAGGAGGCAAGTGTGGTTGGAACAGAGTGAGCAAGGAAGGGAGTGAAGGGGGGTGAGCTTGGCAAGATCATCAAGGACCAGATCAGGCATCACCTTATGGGAGAATTTACTGAGTGCCTATGGTATACTGCACACATGTTCTTCTGTTTTGATCCTCGAGACAATGGGTGGGGGTTAACTCCATTTGCTCTTTTTTTTTTTTAATTGAAGTATAGTTGATTTACAATGTTGTGCCAGTCTCTGCTGTACAGCAAAGTGACTCAGTTACACACATATATGTGTGTGAGTATATATATACATCCATATATATGTATATATATATATATCCATATATATGTATATATATATATACACATCCTTCTTTTCATATTCTTTTCCATTATGGTTTATCCCAGGAGATTGGATATAGTTCCCTGTGCTCTACAGTAGGACCTTGTTGTTTATCCATTCAAAATATAGTAGTTGGCATCTGCTAATCCCAAACTCCCACTCCATCCCTCCCCCACCCCCTCCGCCTTGGCAACCACAAGTCTGTTCTCTATGTCTGTGAGTCTGTTTCTGTTTTGTAGATAGGTTCATTTGAGCCATATTTTATTTTATTTTATTTATTTATTTTCTTTTGGCGGTATGCGGGCCTCTCACTGTTGTGGCCTCTCCCATTGCGGAGCACAGGCTCCGGACGCGCAGGCTCAGCGGCCATGGCTCACGGGCCCAGTCGCTCCACGGCATGTGGGATCCTCC
>NC_041215.1:22532223-22564043 GCF_002837175.3 Physeter macrocephalus | reverse complement strand
CGCCCCGCGGCATGTGGGATCTTCCCGGACCGGGGCACGAACCCGCGTCCCCTGCATCGGCAGGCGGACTCTCAACCACTGCGCCACCAGGGAAGCCCTGAGCCATATTTTAGATTCCATATATAAGTGATATCATATGATATTTGTCTTCCTCTTTCTGACTTACTTTACTTAGTATGATAGTCTCTAGTTGCATCCATGTTGCCGTAAGTGTCATTATTTTGTTCTTTTTCATGACTGAGTAGTATTTCATTGTATATATGTACCACATCTTCTTTATCCGTTCATCTGTCCACGGACATTTAGGTTGTTTCCACGTTTTGGCTATTGTAAATAGTGCTGCTATGAACATAGGAGTACATGTATCTTTTTAATTATAGTGATGTCAGGATACATGCCCAGGAATGGTATTGCTGGATCATACAGTAATTCTTTTTTTAGTTTTCCGAGCAATCCATTTGCTCTTGACAGCCAGAGGCTCAGAGAATTGAGGTCAGTTAACCAAAACCCCACAGCTATTATTAAGTTGCCAGATTTGAACCCAGGTCTCATGTTCGCCTGTGCTCCCAGCTACCTTTGGACCCCACCCATCACCCGTAACAGACTCTCTCATCTGCACTTGGCTTCACTGTTCTGACGCTCTCTCGGTCCAACATGGTGGACACCTGGTGTATCAGTCAGCAAGTGTTGTGATAATGCCATGTAACAAACTACACCAAAGCTCAGTGGCTTAGATCATGGTCACCCATGGTCAGCCAGGCTTCAGTAGGTCTAACCTTGGCTCAGCTGGTCTTGATTCCAAAGTTTAAATTGGCCCAAGTATGTTCCATGCAAGGTGAGCTGGCAAATGTTTAACCACGGGGTCCTTGGCAGGGGTGGGGTGGTGGGGGCATTGATTTGTCACCTTTGCCAATTTCTGCCGTGTAAATACTCTCACTGATTTCAAGCTACCATTGTGACATCACCGAGTGCAGAATTAGGAAGAAAGATGGAGGGGTGGGCCATTACACACTGTCTCAGTCTGTTTGAGCTGCAGTCACAGAATATCACAGCAGACTTTTATTTCTCATAGTTCTGGAGGCTGGAAGTCCAAGGTCAGGGTGTCGGCAGATTTGGCATCTGGCGAGAGCCTGATTCCCGGCTCCTAGGTGGCCATCTCCTGGCTGTGTCCTCACATGGTGGAAGGGCACAGTGTGGGAGCTCATTGGGGTCTCTTTTACAAGGCACTCATCCCATTCATGGGGGCTCCACCTTTATGACCTCATCCCAATAGCCCACCTCCTAATATCACCTCCTGAGTCCTCTGTCCTCTTGTGTTTCTCTTTTACCTGCACACTGTTGCCCACTCACATTTCTGACACCAGATACATGGGTTTTTTTCCCCCAGAGGAAGCAATTCTCTGTGACATCAGCTGGAAGTCCTACCATTCAACTAAGTTCTGACACGCTCTACCTGAAGATGGCATCAGACCCCACAGGTTAAAGGCTCGGTCCCACAAGACTGCCCCTCCCCACAGACGCCAAACTCAAGTCCAGGTTGTCACCTGTGCTTCTGACCAACTGGCTAGAGATCGGAGGTCCCATGACCCCCTCCTTGGGTTCGATTAATTTGTTAGAGCAGCTCACAGAACTCAGGGAAACTGTTTCCTTACTGCTTATTGGTTTATTATAAAGGGTGTGATAAAGGATATGGATGAAACTCCAGATGAAAAGATGCATAGGGCGAGGTATGTGGGAAGGGGCACAGAGCTTCCATGCTCTCTCTCCAAGCCCCTCCCCATGCCCACCGACCAGGAATCTCCCTGAGCCCCATAATTTAGACATTTTTATGGAGGCTTCATCATATAGGCATGATCCATCATTAACTCCATCTCTGGCCCTTCTCCCCTCCCTGGAGGGTGGCAGTGAAGCTGAAAGTTCCAAGTTTCTAATCATGGCCTGGTCTTTCTGGTGACCAGTCCCACCCAGGAGCCCACCCAGAGCTATCTCATTATACCAAAAAACACTCCAATCAACCAGAAAATTAAAAGAGATTTAGGAGCTTTGGCCTCCAGAAACCAGGGGGCAGAGACCAATATATACATATATATATATTTTTTCTATTCTTTCACAAATATTATTATCATTATTATTATTATCTTGGCTGCGTTGGGTCTTTGTTGCTGCGCGTGGGCTTTCTCTAGTTGTGCGAGCAGGGGCTACTCTTTGTTGCGGTGCGCAGGCTTCTCATCGCGGTGGCTTCTCTTGTTGTGGCATGCAGGCCCTAGAGCGCATGGGCTTCAGTAGCTGTGGCACGTGGGCTCAGTAGTTGCGGCTCGCGGGCTCTAGAGCGCAGGCTCAGTAGTTGTGGCGCACGGGCTTAGTTGCTCCGCGGCATGTGGGATTTTCCCGGGATAGGGATGGAACCCGTGTTCCCTGAATTGGCAGGTGGGTTCTTCACCGCTGCGCCACCAGGGAAGTCCCACAAATATTATTTATATACCATGAATTTACACTTTTAAATGTACAAATCAGTCGTTTTTAGTACATTCACAAAGTTATGCAACCATCACTCCATCTAATTCTAGAATAGTTTCATCACCGAAAAACAAAAACAAAATCTGTGTCCACTACAGTCGCTCCCCACCCCCTTCTCCAGCCTCTGCAATCAGGAATCCATTTTCTGTCTCTGTAGATTTGCATGCTCTGGACGCTTCCCATCAACGGAATCACACACTGTGTGTCCTTCTGTGTCTGGCTTCTCTCACTGAGCATCATGTTCTCAAGGTCCATCCATGCTGTAGCAAGTGTCAGTGCTTCACACATTTTCATGGCTGAGTGATGTTCCCGTGTATGGAAGGACCACATTTTGTTTATCCATTTATCTGTTGATGAATATTTGGGTTGTTTCCACTTTTTGGCAATTTGGAATAACGCTGCTGTGAACATTCATATACAGGTTTTTGTGTAGACACATACTTTATTTCCCTTGGGCATATACACAGGAGTGGAATTGCTGAGTCATATGATAACTCTGTTCAACCTTTTAAGGAATTTCCAGACTGTTTTCCAAAGCAGCTGCACCATTTTACATACCCATCAGCAATGTATAAGTGTTCCAATTTCTGCACCTCCTCTACAACACTTGATATTATCTGTCTTTTTGGTTCTAGCCATCCTAGTGGATATGAAGCAATACCACATTGTGATTTTGATTTGCATTTCCCTGGTGGCTAATGACATTGAGCAACTTTTAGGAGCGCATTGACTATTTGTATATCTGCTTTAGAGAAATGTCTATTCAGCTACTTTGCCTATTTTTTTTATTGAGTTTTTAAAAATTTTTTGAATTGTAAGAGTTCTTTACGCTGTCTAGATAGAAGTCCTTTTTCAGATATCTAGATGCAAATATTTTCTCCTACTGTGGGCTGTCCTTTCATTTTCTCAGTGGTGTGCTTGGAAGCACAAAAGGCTTTCCTTCTGATGATGTGGCATTTATCTAAATGGTGTACATTCTTGGGAGTTCCCTGGTGGCCTAGTGGTTACAAGTTGGCGCTTTCACTGCTGTGGCCCGGGTTCAATCCCTGGCCAGGGAACTGAGATCCCACAAGCTTCATGGAGCAGCCAAAAAAAAAAAAAAGGTGTACATTCTTGTGCATGCTTTTTGGTGGACAAGTGCTCTCATTTCTCTTGGCTATGTATGTGGGAATGGAATCACTGGGTCATGGAGGTAAGTGATTGCTAGATTTAGGCATTGATGCCAAACAGTTTTCCAAAGCGTTGTACAAATTGACAATCCCAGCAGCAATGGGTGGGAGTTCCGGTGCCCACATGGCAGGTGAGGAAGCTTGCCCGGGTAACTCAGAAGGTCAATGACAGAGGAACAGCCATCTGGCTCAGAGCCAGAAGACACCTCTGCTTCTGCCTTTGAAAGGTAGAGTCCCGAGGGTTGTGTCTGGCTGGTGTCTGGGTGAGTGATTAGGCACCTCCAGCCCCCAGACACACCAGTTAGGCTGCCTCAGGCCCCTGGTGGCCAGGGAGGAGAAAGCAGCAAAGTACGCATCATCTTGCATCACCTGCGGTACTGATAACCACAGGCACCAGGTCTGCTGGGAGGGCATGGAAGGGCTGGTAACTCCTGTCACGGCTTTGGTGTGAGCTGGGCTGCCAGGGAGTTGGTTCAGGAGCCTGGAGGGGTCATAGCTAAGGCTCCACCAGGAACTCAACTCAACAATGTGATCCTGGGCCTTGGTTTCATGAATTGTAAAGTGGGGTTACTGTAGTCCCTGCTTGCCTAATTTCATGGGAAGAAGGAAAGGCAGCGCTGACAGGAAAATAAAAAGAAGGAAGGGTAAAGGTGTTAATTATATGGACATTAATAATGACAATAGGACTTTCCTAGTTGTCCGGTGGTTAAGACTCTGCGTTTCCACTGCAGGGGGCAGGGGTCTGATCCTTGGTCGGGGAACTAAGATTCCTCAAGCCGTATGGCGTGGCCAAATAATAATAATAATAACAATGGGCAGACTTACTGAGCACTTAGTATAAGCTTTGCCTACGGTGCCTCGATTAATTCCCTTTATGAAGTTCATATAAAAATCTGAGGCTTAAAAATAGATAACTAATGAGAAACTGCTGTATAACACAGGGAACTCTACTTCACTTTGCTGTACAGTAGAAACTAACACAACATTGTAAAACAACTATACCCCAATTAAAAAAAAAATCTGAGGCTGAGGACTCTCCAAAACACAGCCACTAAGGGTCAGAGTCAGGATTTGAGCCCACTTCTATTTCTACCTTCAATATTCCTACAGAGGAAGGCTCTCATTGGTCCAGTATGTCACCGCCCAATGCCCCTATTGGCTAGAGCTCCAGGCTACCTGATAGGCTGCTTCTCCAAACATATGGCTGGCAGCTTTGGGAGATCCAATCCCTGTCAAGGAACTATGGTCACGTGACAGGGTCACGTGATAACAAGTATGGCTACACCGGCCTCAGGAATTGCCCGGGACCATTTTTCCAAAAAGGCTGCCCGTATATTTCTGGGTTGGAATGCCACCTAAAATACAGGACTGCCCAGTTAAATTTGAATTTCAGATACATAGTGAATTTTGTTTAGTATAACCATGTACTATTCAATATTTGGGCCATATACTACAAAAATTATGGTTTATCTGAAATTCAACTTTAACTGGGAATCCTGTATATTTATTTGCTAAATCTGGCAATCCTAATTCTGGAAACTCTCTACTGCAGACGGTTCACAGGGAGGGAAGGGGAAAGGGACTAAATATCTGGATTGTTGATCCTGTCTCTACCTCCTCCCACCCACATTGCAGCCTCACCTTTCCCCAAGACCCTTCCTTTCTTTCCTCCCGCGAAGAGGACAGTTGAAATATGTCTCATTTCTCTCTCCTCTTCCATTCTCACAACATCCACGGAAGTTCACTGGAACAAATTTACTGACCCCATTATGCTAATGAAAAAACTGTGTCTCAGAACAACTGAATGTCTTGTGGAACATTACACAGAAAAAAATCAGTCTAAAGACCTGGACTTAGCAAAGGCTAATCCCCACTTCCTTCTCTGTGTTGCAGAAATGGTCCTTCGCCACCCCCATTCCCTTCACTGGTAAAACCCATCTGATAAAGACCTCCCGGGACACAATTTTGGTCTCTGAAAGTTAGGCTTAATAACTTGCTGCAGCAAGAGACACCACCTAGTAGGGCAAGTATGGGGTGTCTCCCCAAACAAAAAAAGCAAAAAGACAGAGACATATTATAGGATTTGGGGAAATGTAGAGTTTAGGTAATATTTACATAAAGTGGAGTTTGTTAGGCTCAAAGCTAGGCAGAGCTATGTGTAAAGAGGTTGGCATTAAGCTTGGGCTGATGGGAATTCCCTGACAGTCCGGTGGTTAGGACTCTGAAGTTTCACTGCCAATGGCCTGGGTTCAATCCCCAGTCAGTGAACTAAGATCCCACAAGCTGCACAGTGTGGCCAGAAAAAAAATAATAATAAAATAAATAAATATATATATATATGTATATATATGGCTGAGATGAGGATGCAGGGTCCTGTTTCCTTGGAAACTACCAAATGGAATGTGGTGTCTAGACAACCTTTACTTGAAGCTCCACACCTGGGCTGCAAAACCAGGCTGCTTCTCTGGGTCAAAGTGACCTACAGGGCTCACACCCTCCAGGCAAGAGCAAGATGTTGCATTCTCACTAACAGGACTCAAAACAGCAATGGCAGTCTATAATTTTAGAGTACAGTGTGGTCCAGCACTATATTCTCAATGTGATTAACAAAAGCCATTTATACGGACTCACATCACATATCCCTGCCCCATAACATGGAACACTTAAAAGTTCATGACACCCAGCACCCAGATTTTGGTTTCTAATACCATTCTCCAATAAAAGGAACCAGAGCTTTGTGGAGAAATGGCTGATTCTAGGCTGGGGCAGGAAATAGAGAAGATGAGCCTGGAGCATCTTGTGCTACAGAAAGTAAGTGTTAAGAAATCTACCACAGTTGGGACTTCCCTGGTGGCACAGTGGTTAAGACTCCGAGCTCCCAATGCAGGGGGCCCGGGTTCATCCCTGGTCAGGGAACTAGCTCCCACATGCCACAGCTAAGAATTTGCATGCCACAACGAAGGACCCTGCCTGCCACAACTAAGACCCAGTGCAACCAAATAAATAAATAAAATCAATATGAATAAATAAATAAATAAGACTCCGTGCTCCCAATGCAGGGGGCCGGGGTTCAGTCCCTGGTCCGGGAACTAGATCCTGCATGCCGCAACTAAGAGCCCACATGCCAAAACTAAGACCTGGTGCAGCCAAAAAAAACCACAAAACACTACCACAGTGATGGGAGTATGTTGTAGAAACACAGAAACCAACTGAAGGAGTTCCCAACGCCCAAAGCTAGAACAACTTTTGCTGCAAGATAAAGCAATACTGGATTATAACCCAAAAAATAACATAAATATCCATGACTCCATATTGTTATAAATAAATGATTAAATAAATAGGAGATTAGACAGACCTCCCAGGCAGCAGAATTCAAAATAATTTACGTAAATAGTCATCAAGGAAAGGAAGCATAATTCCCCACTTCTTAAGTATGGGCTGTGTGCTATTTACAATAGCCAAGACATGGAAACAACCTAAATGTCCATTGACAGATGAATGGATAAAGAAGATGTGGTACATATATACAATGGAATACTACTCAGCTATCAAAAAGAGTGAAATAATTCTATTTGTAGCTACATGGGTGGACTTAGAGATTATCACACTAAGTGAAGTAAGTCAGAAAGAGAAAGACAAATACCATATGATATCACTTATATGTGGAATCTAAAGTATGGCTCAAATGAACCTATCTATGAAACAGCAACAGGCTCACAGACATAGAGAACAGACTTGCGGTTACCAAAGCGGGGGGCGGGGGTGAGGAAGGGAAGGATCGGAAGTTTGGGGTTAGCAGATGTAAACTGTTATATAGAGAATGGATAAACAGCAAGGTCCTACTGTATGGCACAGGGAACTATATTCAATATCCTGTGATAAACCACAATGGAAAAGAATATGAAAAAGAATGTATGTACATGTATAACTGAATCACTTTGTTGTACAGTAGAAATTAACCCAACATTGTAAATCAACTATACTTCAATAAAATAAAATTTTAAAATTATTTAATTTATTTATTTTTTTGGCTGCATTGGGTCTTCGTTACTGCGCAAGGGCTTTCTCTTGTTGCAGCGAGCAGGGGCTACTCTTCGCTGTGATGTACATGCTTCCCTTTGTGGTGGCTTCCATTGTTGCGAAGCACAGGCTCTAGGCACGTGGGCTTCAGTTGTTGTGGCACACGGGCTCAGTAGTTGTGGCTTCCAGGCTCTAAAGCACAGGCTCAGTAGTTGTGGCACACGGGCTTAGTTTCTCCGCGGCATGTGGGATCCTCCCGGACCAGGGATCAAACCTGTGTCCCCTGCACTGGCGGGCGGATTCTTAACAACTGCACCACCAGGAAAGTCCCAATAAAATAAATTTTTTTAAAAAGTATGTGCTGTGCATTTTTACTTCTTTCAAAAGAGTGTGGGCTGGAAAGACTGTGGGGAAGAGTACATTTAGAGTGGAGAAAACTGACAAACACACCTCAGCCAGGTGACCAAGACCAGCATCCACAGGGATAAGTCATGTGGATGGCACAGACCCTTGATACGACATGATGAGAAGTGCCCTTCACCTCTGCAGTGTCTTCCTTCCTGAAAACCCATCACCGCAGCCTAATCATCAGAAAAACACCAGACAAGCTGCATTTGAGGGATATTCCAGAAAATTTCCAACTACCACTCCTCAGAACTGTCAAGGTCATCAAAAGCAAGAATTTCTGAGAAACTGTGTTAGCCAAGAGGCACTTAAGAGAATGGGGGTGACATCTAAGTGTCATGTGGTACCCTGGATGGGATCCTGGAACAGAAAAAGGACACAGAATTGGCAAATCCATAGAGACAGAGAGTAGAACATAGAATGGTGGGGGCCAGGGGCTGGGGGAGGGCTGGGGAATCACTGTTTCATGGGGACAGAGTTTCAGTTTGGGAAGATGAGAAAGTTCTGGAGATGGATGATGGGGATGGTTGCACAACAATGTGAATGTGCTTAATGCCATTGAATTGTCACTTTAAAATGATTAAAATGGTAAATTTTATGTTATGTGTATTTTACCGATTTAAAAAATTTTTTATTTTATTTAATTTATTTATTTTTGGCTGCACCACGTGGCAAACGGGATCTTAGTTCCCTGACCAGGCGTCGAACCCGTGCCCCCTACAGTGGAAGCCCAGAGTCTTAACCACCGGACCGCCAGGGAAGTCCCTACCATAATTTTTTTTAAAAGTACATCTGGAGATTCCAGGGATCCTATGTGGCTGACCAGATGGCTTCTGGAGGCTGCCATGAGGTCAAAATAGCAGAACAGAATTTGTTTTTTGTTTATTTTCCCTTTGTTTTTAATCAGCATGCTCAGACCAACTGGTATAATTTGAAGCCCAAACCTGGACACTTGACCTTGTCTAATTCCTAAGAGACGTGTCAGTAAAGGGCGCTCTTTCTTCAGTTACAGATCTCCCCTACTGCACATCCATTGAGAGTCTCTAAGTGCAAAAATATTTAGAGGTTCCAGGAAAGATCCAAGATATGGGCTGCCCTAGAACTTGAGGATGACCCCAGCTTGAGACCAAGTAAGAATCTGGAAATAAGGAGGCCTGGGGTGTAGTTAGCAAGACAAAGCAGGAGCTAGAACTTCAGAGACCCTCAACTCTCTCTAGAGACAAACTGGTGGTGGTGGGGGGGCATTTCAGTACCACGGAGAGCGCCAAGCTTCCCAGAAAGAGACAAGAGCCCAGATCCTGCTGAAGTGGGGAGGACGCAGCAGCCTGGACTAAGCGGGCAGAGGAGATGCAACCTCAGACCCCAGGGACTTTATGGGGAATGCGGAGTGCCCTAAAATAGCTCCGCCTACTTTACTTAGTGACAGACCGGGTTTCCACTTTTCTAAACCCTGCATTCAGCCCTCCACTGCCTTCCTCCTGTCCACAGGAACTTGGGGCCCTGATAATCACAGCTCTGGTGAATAGCCTGCGTTCTGGAGTTAGAACACCCAGACCAACCACTGACTAGTCCCTTGTGACCCAAGCAAGTCACGGAACCCATGGGATGTTTTATAAAGTATGGTAGGCAGGTAAAAGGGCCTCCCCACAAAAGATGTCCACATCCTACTCCCCAGAAGCTGTGAATACGTTAGGATAAAAAGGAATTAAATAAACAACAAGGTTCTACTGTATAGCACAGGGAACTATATTCAATATCCTGTGTCAAATCATAACAGAAAAGAATATGAAAAAGAATATATATACTTTTCTGAACAGCAGAAATTTTTAAAAATATGTATGTATGTATGTATGTGTTTGTTTGTTTGTTTGTTTGTTTTGGCTGCGCCGTGTCCTAACTGGCACATGGGATCTTCAGTGCGGCATGCGGGATCTCTTAGTTGCAGTATGTGGGAGCTAGTTCCCTGACCAGGGATTGAACCTGGCCCCCTGCATTGGGAGCTCGGAGTTTTACCACTGGACCACCAGGGAAGTCCCTGTACAGCAGAAATTAACACAACATTGTAAATCAACTATACTTCAGGGACTCCCCTGGTGGTGCAGTGGTTAAGAATCCACCTGCCAGGGGCTTCCCTGGTGGCGCAGTGGTTGAGAGTCCGCCTGCCGATGCAGGGGACACGGGTTCCTGCGCCGGTCCGGGAAGATGCCACATGCCGCGGAGCGGTTGGGCCCGTGAGTCATGGCCGCTGGGCCTGCGCGTACGGAGCCTGTGCTCCGCGGCGGGAGAGGCCACAGCAGTGAGAGGCCCGCGTACCATCAAAAAAAAAAAAAAAAAAGAATTCACCTGTCAATGCAGGGGACATGGGTTCGAGCCCTGGTCCGGGAAGATCCCACATGCCGCGGAGCAAATAAGCCTGTGTGCCACAACTACTGAGCCTGCACTCTAGAGCCCGCGAGCCACAACTACTGAGCCCACGTGCCACAACTACTGAAGCCCCCGTGCCTAGAGCCCGTGCTCCGCAGCAAGAGAAGCCACCGCAACGAGAAGCCCACGCACCGCAACGAAGAGTAGCCCCCTCCCGCTGCAACTAGAGAAAGCCCACGTGCAGCAATGAAGACCCAATGCAGCCAAAAATAAATTTAAAAAAAAATCAACTATACTTCAATAAAAGTTTTTTAAAAAGAATTAACGTTATAGGTGGAATTCACATTGTGATTTAGCTGACCTTGTTGAGAGACCAACTGGGGATTTTATCTTAAACGGGGAGTTTATCCTGGTTTATGCTGGTAGATACAAGGTAATCCCAAGGCTCTTGAAAAGTGGGAAAAGGCCAGAGGGATGGCAGCATAAAGACTCAGCCTGATGTTGCTGACCTTGAACATGGAGGAAAGGGCCACGAGCCAAGGGTTGCAGGCAGTTCCCAGTAGCTAAAAAGAGGAAGGGAATGGATCCCCGCCCCCAGACCCTTTAGAGAGGGATGCAGCCCTGATGACACCTCGATTTTAGCCCAGTGTACTAGTCAATGTTCTCCAGGGAAACAATATATGTATGATAATGAATTTGTGTTGTTTTAAGCCACTAACTTTGTGGCCCTTTGTTACAGCAGCTGTAGGAAACGGATATGAAAAGAATGTCTCCCACGGGGGTCCTTGAAGGATCGAGTGAGGATTGTGTGTAAAGTGCGTGGTGAAGCCCAGGCACGCAGTAATCACTCAGTAATTGGAGGTGTTTTAGTTGCCTAAGTTCCCAGTAGCAGGGAACTCAGAGACTCTGGGCTCCGGAGGGGTCGGCAGGCTGGACTTTGGCCCAGCAGAGCCAATGTGATTCTTCTGTTCTCTGCAGCCCTTGCTGTCCCTCTGTTGCAGGAAGGGGGACCCCTTCCAGGGCCCAAGAGTGGGCTCTTGCCTAAGACTCAGCAGTGAATTGTCCGAGGAGACACACGTGCTGACAGAGCAAGAGACTTTATTGGGAAGGGGCACCCAGGCAGAGAGCAGCAGGGTGAGGGAAGCCAGGAGAACTGCTCTGCTACAGGGCTCACAGTCTCGGGTTTTATGATAATGGGGTTAATTTCCGGGTTATCTCTGGTCAATCATTCCTTTTTAAAAAAAATATTTATTTATTTATTTTGACTGCTAGGGGTCTTAGTTGCAGCGTGCGAGATCTTTAGTTGTGGCATGCGGGATCTAATTCCCTGCATAGGGATCAAACCCAGGCCCCCTGCATTGGGAGCACAGAGTCTTAACCACTGGTCCAGCAGGGAAGTCCCTCTGGGAAATCATTTTGTCTCAGGGTCCTTCCTGGTGGCACGTGCATCACTCAGAGGAGATGAATTCCAGCAAGAAGGATTCTGGGAGTTGGTAGGACATGGACTGGTGTCTCCTCTCTCCTTCTGACCTTTCCCAAGTTCTTCCAGTTGGTGGTAGCCTGTTAGTTCCACATCCCTACCAGGACCTCCTGTTGTAAGATAACTCATGCAAGTGGTTACTTTCGTGTCTGGCCGGGACGGCTGGTTTTGGTCAACGGTTCCCTTAACACCTCCAGAGACTTTATTTATTTATTTATTTATTTATTTGTTTGTTTGTTTGTTTTGGCTGCACCGCATGGTATGTGGGATCTTAGTTCCCTGACCAGGGATGGAAACTGCGCCAGCTGCAGTGGAAGTGCAGAGTCTTAACCACTGGACTGCCAGGGAAGTCCACCTCCGGAGACTTTAAAGTAGGCCTTGAAGAGCTGGCAGCTCCACCATTTCACTTCAGAGGGAAATTTGGCAGTTCGGCAGCTGATTCCAAGGGGAGGGTGTTCTGATGCATTACATCAGGGGCTGGCAAACTTCCTGTAAAGGACCAGGGAGTAAATGTTGTTGGCTTTGCAGACCAGGTGGTCTCTGTCCGATGGTGCAACTGTGCTGTTGCAGCGGATAAGCAGTCACAGACAGTGTGTAAACAAATGGGTGTTCTGATAAAACTTTATTTACAAAAACCAGAGGTGGTCAGGATGAAGACCCTGTCTTTAATCAATCCCCCTTAGGGGAGAAAGCGTGGGCACTTAAAGCCTCTCCAAATGGCCTCAAGAGGTCTGGAGACTTCCATCCTTGTCCTCTTACAGGAACATCAGAATATACCGTACTGAAGTCTGGTTTGCCTACTGGAGGACCAGGATCAGAGATGAGCCAGCCCAGCTGAAGCCCTCTAGAGCAACCAGCCTGCCGCCCGCAGGCTAAATGAGCACATATATGTGAGTGACCCCTGGCAAGACCAGCAGGGGAACAGCTCAGCTAGGCCCAGTCCAAATTGCTGATCTACACACTAATTATTAGAGAAATGCAAATCAAAATGACAATGAGATACCACCTCATACGAGTCAGAATGGCCATCATCAAAAAGTCTACAAACAATATGGGGCTTCCCTGGTGGTCCAGTGGAAGCACCCTTCTATCACAGAGGGTGTGGGTTCGATCCCTGGTCAGGGAGTTAAGATCCCACATGCCTTGTGGCCAAAAAATCAAAACATAAAACAGAAGCAACATTGTAACGAATTCAATAAAGACTTTAAAAATAAATAAATAAAAAAAATTTTTAAACTCTACAAACAGTAAATGCTGGAGAGGGTGTGGAGAAAAGGGAACCCTCTTGCACTTTTGGTGGGAATGTAAATTGATACAGCCATTAGGGGGAACAGTATGGAGGTTCCTTCAAAAACTAAGAATAGAACTACCATGTGACCCAGCAATCCCACTACTGGGCATATACCCTGAGAAAACCATAATTCAAAAAGACACATGCACCCCAATGTTCATAGCAGCACTATTTACAATAGCCAGGACATGGAAGCAACCTAAGTGTCCATCGACAGAGGAATGGATAAAGAAGACGTGGCGCATATATACAATGGAATACTACTCAGCCATAAAAAGAAACGAAATTGAGTCATTTGTAGTGAGGTGGATGGAACCTAGAGTTGGTCATACAGAGTGAAGTAAGTCAGAAAGAGAAAAACATATGCCGTATGCTAACGCATATATATGGACTCTAAAAAAAAAATGGTACTGGCTATTGTAAAAAATTGTCCTGGCTAATAATTAGTGTGTAGATCAGCAATTTGGACTGGGCCTAGCTGAGCTGTTCCCCTGCTGGTCTTGCCAGGGGTCACTCACATATATGTGCTCATTTAGCCTGCGGGCGGCAGGCTGGTTGCTCTAGAGGGCTTCAGCTGGGCTGGCTCATCTCTGATCCTGGTCCTCCAGTAGGCAAACCAGACTTCAGTACGGTATATCCTGATGTTCCAGTAAGAGGACAAGGATGGAAGTTTCTAGACCTCTTGAGGCCATTTGGAGAGGCTTTAAGTGCCCACGCTTTCTCCCCTAAGGAGGATTGATTAAAGACAGGGTCTAGAGTTCTCAAAACATACACCCGTGCCCCACTGACCCCAGGCTTGATGATGCATAGCAGTTATCTGCTGCTGCGTACAAACCAGCACACAACTTAGAACATCCATCGTGTAATACGCTCCTTGACCTGCAGATCAGCAATTTTTAAAAAATTTTTATTGGAGTAGAGTTGCTTTGCAGTGTTGTGTTAGTTTCTGCTACACAGAACAGAAAACCACAAAAAAGATGAAAAGACAACCCTCAGAATGGGAGAAAATATTTGCAAACGAAGCAACTGACAAAGGATTCATCTCCAAAATATACAAGCAGCTCATGCAGCTCAATATCAAAAGAACAACCCAATCCAAAAATGGGCAGAAGACCTATATAGACATTTCTCCCAAGAAGATATACAGATGGCCAGCAAACACATGAAAGGATGCTCAACATCACTAATCATTAGAGAAATGCAAATCAAAACTACAGTGAGGTATCACCTCATACTGGTTAGAATGAAAGAGAAAAACAAATATAGTATATTAATGCATATATGTGGAATCCGAAAAAATTGGTATAGACGATCTTATTTACAAACCGGAAATAGAGACACAGATGTAGAGAACAAAAATATGGACACCAAGGGGGAAGAGGGGGGTGAGATGAATTGGGAGATTGAGATGGACATATATACACTATTGATACTATGTATAAAATAGATCACTAATGAGAACCTACTGTATAGCACAGGGAACTCTACTCAGTGCTCTGTGGTGACCTAAATGTGAAGGAAATCCAAAAAAGAGGGCATATATGTATACATACGGCTGATTCACTTTGCTGTACAGCAGAAACTGACACAGCAGTGTAAAGCAACTATACTCCAATAAAAACTTTTTGAAAAATTGCTGATCTACAGAGCAAGGAGCGTATTACATGGTGGATGTTCTAAGTTGTGTGCTGGTTTGTATGCAGCAGCAGATAACTGCTCTGCATAATCAAGCCTGGGGTCAGTGGGGCAGGGGTGTATGTTTTGAGCACTCTAGCGGGAGACCGTGTAAACACACATGGCAGAGCGTGGGGATGTACACAGTCCTCTTGTTGGGAGAGACACGGATATTTGGGAATAGCAATTTACTCTTCCCTTCCAGGTACCATGTGTGGTGTGTTTCTTGTGAGCCAGAAAGAGCCCATCATATGCAAGCACACTGTATGTACGTGTGTGTGTGCAAATATGAGTTTCTTCTGCACACCTCTCAGTACCTTGCTTTTTTCGTAGAACGTGTTGTGTCCATCTTTCTCCATGAGGACATCTGTCCAAAGTTACATCTGCTGGATGACCTTCACCTTGACATACAGATTTCTCATCCTCCTTCCCTGCTGAGACAGATGCATCCGTGCTCCCAGTCTTGCCAAGAATGAGCTCACTGACCCCAGTACAAAGGAAAGGAGGCATCGGGAATGCATCAAGAGGACGCTGAGAGGGGTCCAGATTTCTGGGGCAGGAGCTCTGCCTGCAAAGCTGGTTATTATGATTGTATTTGCTACCAGTGTTTTTCCTTTAACTGTGATAAAATATACATAAACATAAAATGTACCATCTTTACCATTTTTAAGTGCACAGCTCACTGGTATTAAGTACATTCCCATTGTTGGGCAACCATCCCCACCATCATCTCCAGAACTTTCTCATCTTCCCAAACTGAAACTCTGTCCCCAGGAAACACTGACTCTCTGTCCCCCTCCCCCAGCCCCTGGCCCCCACCATCTACTTCCTGTCTCTGTGGATCTGACTCTCTAGGACCTCGTGTGAGTGCAATCAGACAGTATTTGTCCTTCTGTGCCTGGCTTATCTCACTGAGCATCCTGTCCTCAGGGTTCATCCATGGTGTAATGAGTGTCAGAATTTCCTTCCTTTGTAGGGCTAAATAATATTCCATTGTATGGAGGACTGCATTTTGTTTGCCCACTCATCTGTTGATGGAAATTTGAGGTGTTTCTGCTCTTTGCATATTGTGAATGGTGCTGCTATGAACATGGGGGTACAAATATCTGTTTGAGTCCCTGTTTTCCATTCTTTTGGCTCTCTGCCTAGGAATAGAATTTAGTGAATCATATGGCAATTCTATGTTTAACTTTGTGAGGACCCACCAAACTGTTTTCCACAGTGGCTGCACCATTTTACACTTCCACCATCGCAGACCTAGTTTTATTTTATTCTTTTCTTTCATTTTTATTTGAGGTATGATATACATACAAAAAGGACACAGATTACCAAGTGACCAGTTTAATAAATTTCTATCTATAATCTAACTATCCATCTCTTTCTCCAAGTAACCAGCCCCCAAGAAGTCTATACGCCCATTCTCAGTCACTATCCCCCAGAGAAAACCTCTGTCTGACTTCTAATTTCATCAGTTTCTCCTGTTTTGGAACTTCATGTAAATGGAGTTCTAAAGTATGTCCTCTTTGTTGTGTGTGACAGCCTTCACCCAACCTTTCTATTTTGAGATTCATCCAGGCTGCTGTGTGTAGTGGTATCCCCTCCTTTGCAATGCCGGATATGAATGTACCACAGTTTATTCACCCGCTGTCTTCTTTTTTTTTCTTTAATATTTATTTATTTAGGCTGTGCCAGGTCTTAGTTGTGGCACGCGGGATCTAGATCCAACCTGCGCCCCCTGCATTGGGAGCATGGAGTCTTAACCACTGGACCACCAGGGAAGCTCCTCACCCGTTGTCTTCTGAAAGGACATTGACATTATTTCCAGTTGCTGGCTACTGTGAATAGAACCACCATGGAAGTTCTGGTGCACGTCCTTTAGAGGGGAGTAGACATGTTTCTCTTGGGTGTGCCCTTTGCAGGGGAACTGCTGAGACCTGGAGTAGTAATGTCAGCTCTGGTGGATCCTGCTGGACAGTTTTCCAAAGTGGTTGCTCCAATCTGCACTCCCACCAGGAAGATACGGGTGTTCCAGTGGCTCCCACCTGAACCAGCCCTCTGCGTTGTCTGTCTCTTTAATTTTGGCTCTTTGAGGAAGAGGAATGTCCACCCGAGGGTTAAAAGATGATACCGGGGACTTCCTTGGTGGCGCAGTGGTTAAGAATCCGCCTGCCAATGCAGGGGACACGGATTCAAGCCCTGGGCCGGGAAGATCCCACGTGCCGTGGAGCAACTAAGCCCATGCGCCACCACTACTGAGCCTGCGCTCTAGAGCCCACAAGCCACAACTACTGAGCCTATGAGCCACAACTACTGAAGGCCACATGCCTAGAGCCCGTGCTCCGGAACAAGAGAAGCCACTGCAATGAGAAGCCCACACACCACAACGAAGAGTAGCCCCTGCTCTCTGCAACTAGAGAAAGCCCACGCGCAGCAACGAAAACCAAACGCGGAAAAAAAAAAAAAAAAAGGACGATACTGGCCAGGTGATCAAGGGTAAATTCGTTTGTCATAAGTCCCATTGATGGTGTGTATCTTTGATGTGACCGAAGGAAAATGGCATTTTTATCTCTGTCTGGATCTTCTGCTCCAAACCCCGTAACTCCAGACCAACCATAAGAAAAACATCAGAAAACAAACAGAGGGAAAAAATACCTGACCAGTCCTCCTCAAAACTTTCAAAGTATCAAAACCCAGGGACGTCTGAGAAATGTCACAGTCCAGAGGCGACTGGGACAGAAAAAGGACCTTAGGGGAAAACTAGGGAAATTCTAATAAAGTGTGGACTTTAGTTAATAATAATGTATCCATCTTGGTTCCTTAGTCGGATAAACATGTCGTACTAATGTGTTGGAAATAGGGGTACTGGGTCAGGGTCCACTGGCACTCTGTACACTCTGTACAGATCTTTGCAACTTTGTTGTAACTCTAAGCTATTCTAAAATCAAGCGAGTACTAAACATATTGAATATAGTTCCCTGTGCTAGACAGTAGGACCTTGTAGTTTATCCATCCTATGTTTGATAGTTTGCATCTGTTATTGAACATGCCTGAGTTTCTTTTCATGGTCACATTTTTGCTCTCTGGATGTGTCTTGGAATCAGTAGCAAAGGAGAGTTGCCAGCCCCTGGGAAGATGTGGCTGGTTTGCAGGTGGCTTGCTCTGGAGCTGAAGACCACGGTGGGAAGTCTGCAGCCTCGGGCTGCACTTAGAACCATGGGAGGGGATGGGCCAGCTCAGTTAGGGATGGAACCTATAAATAAAACTTTTTTTCTTTTCCATTATGGCTTATCGCAGGATATTGAATATAGTTCCCTGTGCTAGACAGTAGGACCTTGTAGTTTATCCATCCTATGTTTGATAGTTTGCATCTGTTAACCCCAAACTCCCAATCCAACCCTCCCTCACTCTTTCTCCCCCTTGGCAACCACAAGTCTGTTCTCTATGTCTGTGAGTCTGTTTTTGTTTCGTAGACAAGTTCATTTGTGTCGTATTTTAGATTTCACATATAAGTGAGATCATATGATATTTGTCTTTCTCTGTCTGACTTACTTCACTTAGTATGATAATCTCTAGGTCCATCCACTTTGTTGCAAATAGCATTATTTCCTTCTTTTTACGGCAGAATAACGTTCCATTGTATATATGTACCACATCTTCTTTATCCATTCATCCATCAGTGGACATTTAGGTAGCTTCCATGTCTTGGCTATTGTAAACAGTGCTGCAATGAACACTGGGGTGCATGTATCTTTTCTTTCTTTCTTTTTCTTTTTTTTTTTTTTTGTCACACGGCATGTGGGATCTTAGTTCCCCGACCAGAGATGGAACCCATGCCCCCTGCACTGGAAGCGCAGGGTCTTAACCACTGGACCACCAGGGAAATCCCAGGGGTGCATGCATTTTTTCGAATTAGAGTTTTCTCTGGATCTATGCCCAGGAGTGGAATTGCGGGACCCTATGGCAGCTGTATCTGTTCTCTGCACGTCTCACATCAACAACCTGCATTCCAAACCTTGCTCTGAACGTCATCTTCGGGGAACCCAACCTGCGACAGGGACGTTGACAAGAAGAAATGGCTCAGGGAAAAGCTACCTGCACAGGGAGGAGATAGAGGCCATCACCCCTGGGGTGCAGCGGGGGGAGTGGGCAGAGATTTGTCATTTCACCCCCGATACTCATCTCAGCCCTCCTGGCTGCCCCACTCTAGGTCACCTCGGGATACAGAGGTGACCCGGAGAGAGTCCCTGCCTGTGCAGGAATCTGGGGGCACCAGCGGGTCTGAATAATGTTAGTGCAGGGTCTCCCCCGCGGCACTGGGGTTATTCGGGGCAGGTCATCCTCTGCTGGGGGCCCCTCCTGGGTACTGTGTGGGGTTGAGCGGCATCCCTGGCCCCACCCATTTGCTTCCAGGGGCCCCAACCCGCCAGGTGTGACAACCACAGATTTTCCCCAGACATCACCGAAGAACTGGGTGAGGCGGGGCAGGATGGCCCTGGGGGAGGACAGCTGTGTTGAAGCAACCAGCGTGGCCCAGGGCAAGGTCTGCCCCAATCCCGTCAGCGCCTGCATTTAGAACTGCCCCTTCCCTCTCCCACCTCCCCTTCAGTGGTCTCTGAGACATCATCCCCATGTAATAAATCACACCTTTTCAGTTTACTGTTTGCTGCCCTCGCTAGAACGTGAGCTCTTTGAGGACAGGGATGCTGTTACGTCCCCAGCACCTAGAAGAGTGTCTGCTGTGTAGTAGGTGCTTCATAAATACTTGCTGAATAAAGGAGTTGAATGAATGACGGTTACAATGGAAGGAAGGGGGAGATTCCCTTTCCGGCTCTCGGGGGTTGGGAGATCAAGTGAAAGATCTGTCCTAAATAGGCTGACCAGCCTTCTGGGGTTCCCCGGGACTGTGGGTTTCCCCAGAGTTCCAGCGCTCAAACCTGAGCGGTCCTGGGCAAACTGGGGGCGGGTGTTGCTCACCCTATCTAAACACAGTAACAATTCCAACTGCAATAGCAATGGCCAATGACCTCTATGGTCTTATTGACCAGGCACAGTTCTTTACCTGGCGGGGAAGGGTGGGCCGGGATTGAAATTCTGGTGATCCAGGGCGGGTGAGGGCACACCTCGGGCTTGTGTAGGGGAGTCCAGGAAGGTTCTGGAAGAAGTGACAGTGACACAGGAAGGAGGGAGGAGTCTAAGGAAGAACGAACGTCGCACAGGATAACGTGTGTCAATGGCTCTGGGCCCAAGGTCACACCTGACCAGGGCTTGCTTTTTTCTTTTTTCTCATTTACTTTTTCCCACATGGATATGCAATTGTCCTAATGCCATTTATTGAAAAGTCCTTAATTTCCCCACTTTCTGTCATATCAGGTTCTCATATATCTGTTTCTGGACCTTTATGCTATATACCATAGAGCTATACATCCCATCCTTGCACCACTAGGGCTGTTTCATCACTGTAACTTTATTTTTTATTCATTTATTTTTGGGGCCATGCTGTGCGGCATGTGGGATCTTATCTCCCTGACCAGGGATCAAACCCGTGCCCCCTGCAGTGGAAGCTCGGAGTCTTAATCACTGGACCTCCAGGGAAGTCCCCAGGGCTTGCTGTGACATCCATCGAATGGTGGCCGGTGGGAGCAGCTGTCTGTGAGCCATCCTGTGCAGAAATGCAGGGTGGAGGGGAGGATAGATGAGCGGGAGGGGAAGAGGCGGAGGAGGGAGGGAGGGAGGGCGGGGGAGAGACAGACAGAGAGTTTCCGGAGACAATAGCTCTGGCCGTGTCCTAGGGCTTGAAAGCTGAAAATAGCTCCTAGTGCCGGGAGCCTTGGAGCCAGAGCCTGGGAGCCAGGGTGACTGGCTCTCCTCCCTGGTGTGTGTGTGTGTGGGGGGGTGGCTCTGGGCTTCTCAGGCTGAGAATGGGGTGTACAGAGCAAGGACGGAGCAGGCACCCTTCTCCCTAGGACCTCTCAGGCCATCCTCAGCTCACAAAGCTGAGCCACTCCTGGCCCTAGGAGTGGGGGGCTTATCTTCCCTGTCCCCTGGATCATACCCCCCTCACACACAACTTCCCCTTGTGTGCTCCCAGCAACCAAGAGAATCTGTTTGTAAAAGATTTGGGGGAGGGGGGTAAACATACAAACAAGAGCAGAATGGATACTTTTTCAGAATGTGAATGGCTTTGTGTAACCCCAGCCCCACCAGGGTAACCGGTCCTGACCTCTAGCACCCTTGACGAGTCAGCCTTGGTCTGGGCTTGCGGACCCACGGAAGCTTCCTCATCCCCTCCTTCAGGCCCCGTCTCTCCCTCGGCATCTTTGTGAGAAGCACCCGGGGAAGTGGGACTGCTAGGCTGTACTGCTGCTAGAACTCCACCTGGGCTCCACCAGGCTCCAGCCCCCCGCCCTGTGCACCTCTCTGACCCTGAGGCACCTCAACTGGTAGGAGCGGCATCACCTTCCCTCCCGGGACTTGTGACACTTAAGGGAGACACCAAACGGACAAGCGTTTGGCTCCCTGGCTGGCAAAGAGCAGGTGCTCAATTGTCATGTGTCCGTATCAGTGAGGGTTCTCCAGACGAACAGAATCCATAGGGTGTGTGTGTGTATACACACACACATACATATTTACACACATACAAAAATATACAGCTGTGTATATATGCAGTATGCATACACACATATACACATATAATGTATACAATACACACATACATATATACACACATATATATAATGCACAGTTTGTATATATACAGTATGTATACACACATAGACACATAATATATACAATACACACATACATATACACTATACATACACACAAAAAAGTGCATATTTTTATATATACATTATGTACACATACATATAACATATGCAACGTACACCCCTAGGTACATATATATCATACGTATATACACATACAAAGATATTTAGGTGTGTATAAATACACGATACATACATACACATATAATATATGCAATACATACACGTACATACATATAGACACACATTCAGATCTACATATAAAAGCATATAGCATAAAAATATATATGTTCTGTATATATAAATTCATCATATATATACATACATATATAAGATAGATACACATACATATATACAATGTATACACACACATACACACCTATATGGAAATATGCGCATGTACATACACATATAAATATATACGAAAGTGCGTATAAATATAGTATATACATATATACATATAATATCTATACAACATATACACATACAGGTATACAACATATATACACACCTATATATAAATATACACTGTATACATACATATATACAGTGTACATATACTGTATATATACATACCCATATATCAATATATGGGTGTGTGTATATACAGCATGCTCACATTTATAATATGTATACTATATATAATATATATATACACACACATACATGTATACAATATATACACACAAATATATACGCTTGTATGTATACTGTGTATAGTACTTACACATATACTACAAATGCAGGCACATATAAACATATGTATATACATATATATATAACATGTATACACACATATACAAGTTAATAGGCTTGTTTATATTCAGTATTTTTACATATATAGTTTTGTTTTAAGGAGTTGACTCATGTGACCGTGAGGCAGGCAAGTCAGGGCAGGACTCTGGGCTGGAGACACAGGGAAGAGCTGATGTCCCAAGGCCATTGGAGGAACAGTTCCCTCTTTCTAGGGAACCTCATTTTTCTCTCCTGTCCTTCAACTGATGGACGAGGCCCACCCACGCCGAGGCATTGTACCATAGAGCTATATGTCCCATCCTTGCACCACTAGGGCTGTTTCATCACTATAACTTCAATTTTCATTCATTTTGGGGGCCATGCTGTGCGGCATGTGGGATCTTATCTCCCTGACCAGGGATCGAACCCGCGCCTCCTGCAGTGGAAGCTCGGAGTCTTAATCACTGGACCTCCAGGGAAGTCCCCAGGGCTTGCTGTGACATCCATCGAATGGTGGCGGGTGGGAGCAGCTGTCTGTGAGCCATCCTGTGTGGAAATGCAGGGTGGAGGGGAGGACAGCTGGAGCGGGAGGGGAAGAGGCGGAGGAGGGAGAGAGGGATGGCGGGTGAGAGAGAGACAGTTTCTGGAGGCAGTAGCTCTGGCGGTGTCCTAGGGCATGAACGCTGAAAATAGCCCCTAGTGGCAGGAGTCTTGGAGCGGGAGCCTGGGAGCCAGGGTGACTGGCTCTCCTCCCTGGTGTGTGTGTGGAGGGGTGGCTCTGGGTTTCTCAGGCTGGGAATGAGGTGCAGGGAGCAGGGACGCAGCAGGGACACTTCTCTCTGGGACCTCACGGGCCGTCCTTAGCTCACAAAGCTGAGCCACTCCTGGCCCTACGAGTGGGGGGCTTATCCTCCCTGTCCCCTGGATCACACCCCCTCACACACTTCCCCGTGTGTGCTCCCAGCAACCAAGAGAATCTGTTTTTTAAAAGATTTGGGGGAGGGGGGTAAACAAACAAACAAGAGCAGAATGGATACTTTTTCAGAATGTGAATGGCTCTGTGTAACCCCACCCCCAGGGTAACCACAGTCCTGACCTCTAACACCCTTGATGAGTCAGCCTTGGTCTGGGCTTGCGGACCCTTGGAAGCTTACTCATCCCCTCCTTCAGATCCCGTCTCTCCCTCTGCGTGTTTGTGAGAAGCACCCGGGGAAGTGGGACTGCTAGGCTGTACTGCTGCTAGAACTCCACCTAGGCTCCACCAGGCTCTAGACCCCCTCCCTGTGCACCTCTCTGACCCTGAGGCACCTCAACTGGTAGGAGCGGCATCACCTTCCCTCCCGGGACTTGTGACACTTAAGGGAGACACCAAAAGGACAAGCGTTTGGCTCCCTGGCTGGCAAAGAGCAGGTGCTCAATTGTCATAAGTGTCCGTATCAGTGAGGGTTCTCCAGACAAACAGAATCCATAGGGTGTGTGTGTATATACACACACACGTACATATGTACACGCATACAAAAATATACAGCTGTGTATATATGCAGTATGCATACACACATATGGTATATACAACACACACATACATAAATACACACATATAAAATGCATAGTTTGTATATATACAGTACGTATACAGACATATACACATAATACATGCAATATACATATACACTATACATACACACATATAAAATGCATAGTTTGTATATATACAATACGTACACATACATATAACATACAATAGACACACCTAGGTACATATATATCATACATATGTACACGCATACAAAGATATATAGGTGTGTATACATACAGTATACATACATACACATATACTATACATACACATATAATAAATGCCATACATACACATACATACATATAGACACACATATACACCTACATATAAAAGCATATAGCATAAAAATATACATGTACTATATATATAAATACACAGTATATATACATACATATATATAAAATATATACACATACATATATACAATGTATATACACACATACACACCTATATGTAAATATGCGCATGTATATACACATATAAATACATACACAAGTGTGTATATATACAGTATATACATATATGCATATAATACCTATACAACATATACACATACAGGTATACAACATATATACACACCTATATATAAATGTACACTGTATAGATACATACACAGTGTACATATACTGTACATATACACACCCATATATAAATATATGCGTGTGTATATATACAGCATGTTTATTTATAATACGTATACTATATATACACATACGTACATATATACACACAAATATATAGGTTTCTATGTATACTATATATAGTACACATATACTACATACGTACACATATATAAACATATGTGTACATACATATATGTGTATGTACATACTTTATATTCAATATATATGCATGCGTACATACATATATATAATATGGATACACACATATACAAATTAATAGGCGTGTATACATTCAGTATTTTTAGATATATAGCTTTGTTTTAAGGAGTTGACTCACGTGACTGTGCGGCAGGCAAGTCAGGGCAGGACTCTGGGCTGGAGACACAGGGCAGAGCTGATGTCCGAAGGCCATTGGAGGAACAGTTCCTTCTTTCAACGGAAACTCATTTTTCTCTCGTCCTTCAACTGATTGACAAGGCCCACCGACGCCGCGGCATTGACAATCTCCTTTACACAAAGTGGACCGATTTCAGTGTTAATCTCATCTGAAAAATACCTCCTGGCCATATCTGGAATGATGTTTGTGGTTGCCGGGGCCCCGCGCAGTGCGCACATGAGATTAACCATCCCCGTGACGTGATGACACTTTTCTTCCCTGAGTATTGTCACTACTATTCCAATTAAAATGGCGGCGCCATGAGGGCAGGGCATTTCCTTTTTTGCCAGTACTGAGCGTCCAGGGTCTGGGGCCTAGCATAGGCTAAATACACGGCATTCTTGTGAACAGAAGCCGGGATTCCGGCTGTCACATTTAATGAGGAATTACAGTCTTATTATTGAGGGGGGAGGAAATGTCACGGTACGCCAAGAGGGGGACTCGAACCCACCACCGCAGGCCCCGAGGGGTCTCCCCGGGTCCCCACGTCGGGCCGGTGGGGGTGGCCGGGGGCAGCCGAGGACGTGCGTGCGTGCGTTCGTGCGTGCGTGAGAGCGGGCGAGCCCACGGGGCGGGGCTGAGGGGGGGCGCGCGCGGAGCGGCGGGCGGGGCAGCGGGCGCGCGCCGCCTCTTCGCGCCGGGCCCCCCCGCGCGCGCGCCGCGAGTGGTTCAGCCCGGCCCCCGGCTCATTGTGCTCGCCTCACGCCGGCCCAAGATGGCGGCGGCGCTGGAGGCTCCGGGCCTGTGACCACAAAGAGGGAGCCGGGGGCCGGACGGGAGTGCGGCGGCGGCGGCTGAGACCCAGGCCAGGCCCCCTCCCCTCAGCCTCCCGCCCGCCCGCCTCCGCCCGCCCGCCTGCCCCGCCCCCGCCGGCGGCGCCCCGCCCCTCCCCCAACCGCCCGACTAGCATGGTGCGGCGGCCGCGCGCGCAGACATGGGGGAGAAGCTGGAGCTGAGGCTCAAGTCGCCCGTGGGGGCTGAGCCCGCCGTCTACCCGTGGCCGCTGCCGGTCTACGTGAGTGCCGCCCGTCCCCTCCCCCCGGACCCCCGCCCCTCTTCCCCCACGGCGCGCGCTAGGCCCACCGAGAAACGGAGCGACTCGAGTCCCCAGACCCTCTTTGGACCCTTCTTCCCGCCCCGCCGTGGTTCTCCGCGGCCGTTTCCAGACCCCGCGCGCAGGGTGGACAGCGGGGAGCCGGGGCCGGCCGGGGACGCAGACTCGGCCGCAGGGGCCCCGCGCTTCCGAGGGGCGCCCGAGCCGGGCTGCCGTTGGCTCTGCCGGGCTGGGGACCCCGGTCCTCCCCGGCCTGGACTGCCGGCGGGCTTGCCCTTCCGTACGTTATGATATGACATGTAGGATTTCTTTTTCCTGGTAGTTTATTCTTGGCGCTGTCAACGTGCTTAGCTTTTTTATTTTTGAGGACACTCTTTTCTCCCTCTTTCCAGTTTTTTGTGTTTTTGTTTTAGTTAGGCAGTTTGTTCCTCTGATCTTGAGTGGCAGGACTGGCTGGACTTTTGGAAAGGAGGCATTCTGTTCCCTGATCTTGAGTGGGTGGGCTGGCAGGACCCTTGGAACGGAGGAGTTCTGTGCCCTGATCATGAGTGGGTGGGCTGACAGGACCCTTGGAGAGGAGGCGTTCTGTCCCCTAATTTGAGTGGGAGGGCTGGCAGGACGCTTGGAGAGGAGACGTTCTGTCCCCTAATTTGAGTGGGTGGGCTGGCTGGACCCTTGGAGAGGAGGCATTCTGTCCCCTGATTTTGAGTGGCCTTTGGAGAATGACAGGCCGAACGGAAATTTACACAGGCGTCCCGATGATTCCAGAAATGCAGGGTGCCCGGCCGGGTGGGCGCCCGGCCTCTCGTCCCCGGTGGCGGTGTGGTGCGCGTGTTCGTGTCCCAGGGTCCACGCTTGGGCCCTGCAGCCCACCTTCGGGAGGGAAAGCGCAGCGGGCGCCGTGGGCCGGCGCCTTTGGGGCGCTCATTCGCGCGCTCGGCTTGCTGGGGACCGGCCTCCAGGGAACCTGGCGGGGTAGCCCGCGCGCCCCGCCCCTCGCGCGGGCTCCGTGTGTGTCAGTTTGTGGAAACTGTGTCGCGGCCGGGGGCGGGGTCGGGACGCTGGGACCGCCCGGGAGCCGACGTTGGCTCCGGGCCGCGGTTCTCCCGGTTCTCCGAGGTCGGAGGGTTTCCAGCCCGCCACTGCGCACCGGCGCTTTCTATTTTTGCTCTTCCTGCGCCCGGAGGCGCGGCTGAGCCCGGGCTCTGGCTTTTCCGGTTGGGTAGCTCCGGGTGGCCCTGGTGGGCTGCCTGAGCAGTGAGTAGGGCGGGGAGACATCCCAGGGCACGGAAACTGAAAGTGGGGAGAACCTTCAGAACTCCAGCTGATACACTTGCCTCGCCTCCCCCGCCCCTCTTACTGCACTTGTCGTGTACCGGTTGGCTGGCCGGCGCATTTTTCAAAATGTAATAATTTGTTTATCCTTAGTAGCCGTGAAGCGTAGTTCACTTGTAGTGCACAGTTCTAGGAGTTTTGACAGATGATCGCCATCAGGCGGCAGAGCAATCCCGTCATCCCATTTGCTGCCCTTTGGCGCCAGCGTGCTTCTAGCCTCTTGGCCACTAATCTCCTCTCTGTCCCTAAGGTTTTGGCTTTTCCAGAAAGTCAGATAAACGGAACAACAGTCTGTAGCTTTTTGATTCTAACTGCTTTGGCTCAGCAAAACTTATCAGAGATTCATCCCTGTTTTTTTTTTTTTTAAATATTTATTTATTTAGTTATTTACTTGGCTGTGCTGGGTCTTAGTTGTGGCACATGGGATCTTCATCGCCGCGTGCAGGATCTTTTAGTTGCGGTGTGCGGGATCTAGTTCCCCGAGCAGGGATGGACCCCGGGCCCCCTGCTTTGGGAGCGCGGAGTCTTAGCCACTGGACCACCAGGGAAGTCGGTCATCCCTGTTGTTGCGGGTATGAGAAGTCACCCCTTTTTCTTGCTGTGTTGTATTCCATTTTCCATTTGTCCATTCGCCTGCGGGTGGCAGGACTTGTGGGATATTTCCAGTTTTGAGGGGATCGGGAATAAAGCTGCTGTAAACATCCCAGGGCAGGTTTCAATGGGAACTTGGGTTTTTACCTCACTTGAGAAAATACTCAGGAGTGGGACTGGGGTCTGTGCTAAGTGTATGTTTAACAAGCCTTCTGCATCTTAGAAATTGGTATTTTTGAGTATTGGAAGAGTTTAGAAATCCACTGTGACCCAGCACCCAGGCACTTGAAACGAAGATGAAAGTTCATCTGGAGATGGTCACGTTGTCCCCATCACCGTCTTTTATTCGAGGCAGAGCAAGGCCACAGATTTGTAACCCTTGTAAGAAAGGCCTCATGTGTCCAGGCCCTGGCAGGACCTGGCTTTCTAGCGGTGGGCGGTTCTGAACTGGAGAGCGTCTTTCCCTTGCTGGCCGGACCTCGCTTGGCAGGGTGCGGGGTGTGCTGCCTGCCTGGCCGGGCGCTCTTCCTGCGGTCAGCAGCCGTTCCTGGTGTGTCTGTCCCACTACCAGGCAGGCGGTCAGGGGCCCTAGTGAAGTGCTCAGCGAGCCGCAGCCTTCCTAAAGCTTTGCGGGTAACGTCTGCTACCCTCCCATTTCCCCGCTGAGGAATTTTGCTTTCTCATGGGAAGTGAGGGGGCGGTACTTTATAAGAGTTCATATTTTGTGATGACTCGATGCTGAATACATTAAGAAAATGGGCTCCTTCCAGAAGCTTAGCTTTTCAGAAGGTCAGATTACTCATGTGACCGCACGTTTGAAATGACTGAGCTTGTTTGTTCATTGATTCATTCATTCTGCAAGCACCTCCTAGATATTTACACTGAGTGTTCCAGGGGGCGCAGAGAACAGTAGACAGTATTCTTATTCTCAAGAAATTTATGAACGAAGGACGGTTACCATAGAGCTATATGTCCCATCCTTGCACCACTAGGGCTGTTTCATCACTATAACTTCAATTTTCATTCATTTTGGGGGCCATGCTGTGCGGCATGTGGGATCTTATCTCCCTGACCAGGGATCGAACCCGTGCCTCCTGCAGTGGAAGCTCGGAGTCTTAATCACTGGACCTCCAGGGAAGTCCCCAGGGCTTGCTGTGACATCCATCGAATGGTGGCGGGTGGGAGCAGCTGTCTGTGAGCCATCCTGTGTGGAAATGCAGGGTGGAGGGGAGGACAGCTGGAGCGGGAGGGGAAGAGGCGGAGGAGGGAGAGGGGGAGGGCGGGTGAGAGACAGACAGTTTCCGGAGACAGTAGCTCTGGCCGTGTCCTAGGGCATGAACTCTGAAAATAGCCCCTAGTGGCGGGAGTCTTGGAGCGGGAACCTGGGAGCCAGGGTGACTGGCCCTCCTCCCTGGTGTGTGTGTGTGTGGGGGTTGGCTCTGGGCTTCTCAGGCTGGGAATGGGGTGCAGGGAGCAGGGAAGCAGCAGGGACCCTTCTCTCTGCCACCTCACAGGCCATCCTTAGCTCACAAAGCTGAGCCACTCCTGGCCCTAGGAGTGGGGGGCTTATCTTCCCTGTCCCCTGGATCATACCCCCCTCACACACAACTTCCCCTTGTGTGCTCCCAGCAACCAAGAGAATCTGTTTGTAAAAGATTTGGGGGAGGGGGGTAAACATACAAACAAGAGCAGAATGGATACTTTTTCAGAATGTGAATGGCTTTGTGTAACCCCAGCCCCACCAGGGTAACCGGTCCTGACCTCTAGCACCCTTGACGAGTCAGCCTTGGTCTGGGCTTGCGGACCCACGGAAGCTTCCTCATCCCCTCCTTCAGGCCCCGTCTCTCCCTCGGCATCTTTGTGAGAAGCACCCGGGGAAGTGGGACTGCTAGGCTGTACTGCTGCTAGAACTCCACCTAGGCTCCACCAGGCTCTAGACCCCCTCCATACATATAACATACAATAGACACACCTAGGTACATATATATCATACATATGTACACGCATACAAAGATATATAGGTGTGTATACATACAGTATACATACATACACATATACTATACATACACATATAATAAATGCCATACATACACATACATACATATAGACACACATATACACCTACATATAAAAGCATATAGCATAAAAATATACATGTACTATATATATAAATACACAGTATATATACATACATATATATAAAATATATACACATACATATATACAATGTATATACACACATACACACCTATATGTAAATATGCGCATGTATATACACATATAAATACATACACAAGTGTGTATATATACAGTATATACATATATGCATATAATACCTATACAACATATACACATACAGGTATACAACATATATACACACCTATATATAAATGTACACTGTATAGATACATACACAGTGTACATATACTGTACATATACACACCCATATATAAATATATGCGTGTGTATATATACAGCATGTTTATTTATAATACGTATACTATATATACACATACGTACATATATACACACAAATATATAGGTTTCTATGTATACTATATATAGTACACATATACTACATACGTACACATATATAAACATATGTGTACATACATATATGTGTATGTACATACTTTATATTCAATATATATGCATGCGTACATACATATATATAATATGGATACACACATATACAAATTAATAGGCGTGTATACATTCAGTATTTTTAGATATATAGCTTTGTTTTAAGGAGTTGACTCACGTGACTGTGCGGCAGGCAAGTCAGGGCAGGACTCTGGGCTGGAGACACAGGGCAGAGCTGATGTCCGAAGGCCATTGGAGGAACAGTTCCTTCTTTCAACGGAAACTCATTTTTCTCTCGTCCTTCAACTGATTGACAAGGCCCACCGACGCCGCGGCATTGACAATCTCCTTTACACAAAGTGGACCGATTTCAGTGTTAATCTCATCTGAAAAATACCTCCTGGCCATATCTGGAATGATGTTTGTGGTTGCCGGGGCCCCGCGCAGTGCGCACATGAGATTAACCATCCCCGTGACGTGATGACACTTTTCTCCCCTGAGTATTGTCACTACTATTCCAATTAAAATGGCGGCGCCATGAGGGCAGGGCATTTCCTTTTTTGCCAGTACTGAGCGTCCAGGGTCTGGGGCCTAGCATAGGCTAAATACACGGCATTCTTGTGAACAGAAGCCGGGATTCCGGCTGTCACATTTAATGAGGAATTACAGTCTTATTATTGAGGGGGGAGGAAATGTCACGGTACGCCAAGAGGGGGACTCGAACCCACCACCGCAGGCCCCGAGGGGTCTCCCCGGGTCCCCACGTCGGGCCGGTGGGGGTGGCCGGGGGCAGCCGAGGACGTGCGTGCGTGCGTTCGTGCGTGCGTGAGAGCGGGCGAGCCCACGGGGCGGGGCTGAGGGGGGGCGCGCGCGGAGCGGCGGGCGGGGCAGCGGGCGCGCGCCGCCTCTTCGCGCCGGGCCCCCCCGCGCGCGCGCCGCGAGTGGTTCAGCCCGGCCCCCGGCTCATTGTGCTCGCCTCACGCCGGCCCAAGATGGCGGCGGCGCTGGAGGCTCCGGGCCTGTGACCACAAAGAGGGAGCCGGGGGCCGGACGGGAGTGCGGCGGCGGCGGCTGAGACCCAGGCCAGGCCCCCTCCCCTCAGCCTCCCGCCCGCCCGCCCCCGCCCGCCGCTCCCGCCCGCGGCGCCGCGCCCCTCCCCCAACCGCCAGACTAGCACGGCGCGGCGGGCTGCGCGCGGAG
>NC_041215.1:22468914-22532096 GCF_002837175.3 Physeter macrocephalus | reverse complement strand
CGCCCCCGCCCGCCCGCCTGCCCCGCCCCCGCCGGCGGCGCCCCGCCCCTCCCCCAACCGCCCGACTAGCATGGTGCGGCGGCCGCGCGCGCAGACATGGGGGAGAAGCTGGAGCTGAGGCTCAAGTCGCCCGTGGGGGCTGAGCCCGCCGTCTACCCGTGGCCGCTGCCGGTCTACGTGAGTGCCGCCCGTCCCCTCCCCCCGGACCCCCGCCCCTCTTCCCCCACGGCGCGCGCTAGGCCCACCGAGAAACGGAGCGACTCGAGTCCCCAGACCCTCTTTGGACCCTTCTTCCCGCCCCGCCGTGGTTCTCCGCGGCCGTTTCCAGACCCCGCGCGCAGGGTGGACAGCGGGGAGCCGGGGCCGGCCGGGGACGCAGACTCGGCCGCAGGGGCCCCGCGCTTCCGAGGGGCGCCCGAGCCGGGCTGCCGTTGGCTCTGCCGGGCTGGGGACCCCGGTCCTCCCCGGCCTGGACTGCCGGCGGGCTTGCCCTTCCGTACGTTATGATATGACATGTAGGATTTCTTTTTCCTGGTAGTTTATTCTTGGCGCTGTCAACGTGCTTAGCTTTTTTATTTTTGAGGACACTCTTTTCTCCCTCTTTCCAGTTTTTTGTGTTTTTGTTTTAGTTAGGCAGTTTGTTCCTCTGATCTTGAGTGGCAGGACTGGCTGGACTTTTGGAAAGGAGGCATTCTGTTCCCTGATCTTGAGTGGGTGGGCTGGCAGGACCCTTGGAACGGAGGAGTTCTGTGCCCTGATCATGAGTGGGTGGGCTGACAGGACCCTTGGAGAGGAGGCGTTCTGTCCCCTAATTTGAGTGGGAGGGCTGGCAGGACGCTTGGAGAGGAGACGTTCTGTCCCCTAATTTGAGTGGGTGGGCTGGCTGGACCCTTGGAGAGGAGGCATTCTGTCCCCTGATTTTGAGTGGCCTTTGGAGAATGACAGGCCGAACGGAAATTTACACAGGCGTCCCGATGATTCCAGAAATGCAGGGTGCCCGGCCGGGTGGGCGCCCGGCCTCTCGTCCCCGGTGGCGGTGTGGTGCGCGTGTTCGTGTCCCAGGGTCCACGCTTGGGCCCTGCAGCCCACCTTCGGGAGGGAAAGCGCAGCGGGCGCCGTGGGCCGGCGCCTTTGGGGCGCTCATTCGCGCGCTCGGCTTGCTGGGGACCGGCCTCCAGGGAACCTGGCGGGGTAGCCCGCGCGCCCCGCCCCTCGCGCGGGCTCCGTGTGTGTCAGTTTGTGGAAACTGTGTCGCGGCCGGGGGCGGGGTCGGGACGCTGGGACCGCCCGGGAGCCGACGTTGGCTCCGGGCCGCGGTTCTCCCGGTTCTCCGAGGTCGGAGGGTTTCCAGCCCGCCACTGCGCACCGGCGCTTTCTATTTTTGCTCTTCCTGCGCCCGGAGGCGCGGCTGAGCCCGGGCTCTGGCTTTTCCGGTTGGGTAGCTCCGGGTGGCCCGGGTGGGCTGCCTGAGCAGTGAGTAGGGCGGGGAGACATCCCAGGGCACGGAAACTGAAAGTGGGGAGAACCTTCAGAACTCCAGCTGATACACTTGCCTCGCCTCCCCCGCCCCTCTTACTGCACTTGTCGTGTACCGGTTGGCTGGCCGGCGCATTTTTCAAAATGTAATAATTTGTTTATCCTTAGTAGCCGTGAAGCGTAGTTCACTTGTAGTGCACAGTTCTAGGAGTTTTGACAGATGATCGCCATCAGGCGGCAGAGCAATCCCGTCATCCCATTTGCTGCCCTTTGGCGCCAGCGTGCTTCTAGCCTCTTGGCCACTAATCTCCTCTCTGTCCCTAAGGTTTTGGCTTTTCCAGAAAGTCAGATAAACGGAACAACAGTCTGTAGCTTTTTGATTCTAACTGCTTTGGCTCAGCAAAACTTATCAGAGATTCATCCCTGTTTTTTTTTTTTTTAAATATTTATTTATTTAGTTATTTACTTGGCTGTGCTGGGTCTTAGTTGTGGCACATGGGATCTTCATCGCCGCGTGCAGGATCTTTTAGTTGCGGTGTGCGGGATCTAGTTCCCCGAGCAGGGATGGACCCCGGGCCCCCTGCTTTGGGAGCGCGGAGTCTTAGCCACTGGACCACCAGGGAAGTCGGTCATCCCTGTTGTTGCGGGTATGAGAAGTCACCCCTTTTTCTTGCTGTGTTGTATTCCATTTTCCATTTGTCCATTCGCCTGCGGGTGGCAGGACTTGTGGGATATTTCCAGTTTTGAGGGGATCGGGAATAAAGCTGCTGTAAACATCCCAGGGCAGGTTTCAATGGGAACTTGGGTTTTTACCTCACTTGAGAAAATACTCAGGAGTGGGACTGGGGTCTGTGCTAAGTGTATGTTTAACAAGCCTTCTGCATCTTAGAAATTGGTATTTTTGAGTATTGGAAGAGTTTAGAAATCCACTGTGACCCAGCACCCAGGCACTTGAAACGAAGATGAAAGTTCATCTGGAGATGGTCACGTTGTCCCCATCACCGTCTTTTATTCGAGGCAGAGCAAGGCCACAGATTTGTAACCCTTGTAAGAAAGGCCTCATGTGTCCAGGCCCTGGCAGGACCTGGCTTTCTAGCGGTGGGCGGTTCTGAACTGGAGAGCGTCTTTCCCTTGCTGGCCGGACCTCGCTTGGCAGGGTGCGGGGTGTGCTGCCTGCCTGGCCGGGCGCTCTTCCTGCGGTCAGCAGCCGTTCCTGGTGTGTCTGTCCCACTACCAGGCAGGCGGTCAGGGGCCCTAGTGAAGTGCTCAGCGAGCCGCAGCCTTCCTAAAGCTTTGCGGGTAACGTCTGCTACCCTCCCATTTCCCCGCTGAGGAATTTTGCTTTCTCATGGGAAGTGAGGGGGCGGTACTTTATAAGAGTTCATATTTTGTGATGACTCGATGCTGAATACATTAAGAAAATGGGCTCCTTCCAGAAGCTTAGCTTTTCAGAAGGTCAGATTACTCATGTGACCGCACGTTTGAAATGACTGAGCTTGTTTGTTCATTGATTCATTCATTCTGCAAGCACCTCCTAGATATTTACACTGAGTGTTCCAGGGGGCGCAGAGAACAGTAGACAGTATTCTTATTCTCAAGAAATTTATGAACGAAGGACGGTAGGTGATCTATGAACACAGAAGGTCAGCCGAGGTGTAGTGCCCCGTGTATGGGACCAGCTGAGGTCCCAGAGGGTGGGGCTGCCATGTTTGCCCTGGGGGAGGTGTGGGTGGCTTCTCTGAGGAGGGGACACCCCCAGGAGGAAGTACAAACAGCCACAGCCGTCCGCACGCGGAAG
This sequence comes from Physeter macrocephalus, assembly GCF_002837175.3. Taxonomy (NCBI): domain Eukaryota; kingdom Metazoa; phylum Chordata; class Mammalia; order Artiodactyla; family Physeteridae; genus Physeter; species Physeter macrocephalus. The sequence continues at coordinate 22,528,822 of NC_041215.1, read as the reverse complement.
TGTCCAGCCTCCAAAATGGGCTTTTGCGCAATTGACAAATGGGAGGGTGGGGTGCAGGGCGAGTTTTGTTCCTTCTGTGACTGAGAGTTCCCAGATATCCACTTGTAGCTCACAGCAGCATTTCTAAAGCAGCATGGCCCTTCTTTTGGTGGGAAAACCGGGTCTCAGCTCAGGAGGGAGCAGGTGGTATCTTCGGCTGCCTGATGGCTGGGCAGGAGCCTGCAAGGGCGTGCAGTGGTCCTTCCCCTCCGTGACTCACTGAGGCTGTGGGTGTGGAGCGGCCCCAGCGTGACTGTCCCCGCCTGCTTCTGGCTTCCTCCTGAGAGCCCACGAGTCTCTGATGAATGCCTGCTGAGCAGTCGTGCCCTTCACTCGACTGTGAGTAGTAGCTGAAGTGGGCGGCCGAGTGAGCCATCCCTCCCTGTGACTCAGAAAATATTTTCTGACTTGATCTCTGCTGGTGTGCGTCCTGCCTAATCTGAGCTCAGGTGGAAGGCAGGTTAACCCTTTGACGGCTTTCTGTGGGTGAAGTAGCCTCTTTAAAGAGGAAGGGATCACCGGAAAAGCCTGGTATTCCGTCCGTATGTGGCTGTTAGCTTTTGTACTTTGGTCCCTAACATCCAAATGCCGCCTGTGTACTCTCTTCCTGGTGGGAGGAGCCAGAGGTGGCCAGCCCTTTGGATATTCACTAGGCAGGAGGTGGTGGAGCTGCAGGGGACCCGCCCCCAGTCTACCTCTAGGAACTGCATCCTTTTTTCCTTAATTAAACTTTTTATTTTGAGATTATCGTAGATTCTTGCACAGCCGTCAGAAATAAGACGGAGACATCCCATGTTTTCTTTACTCAGTTTCTCCCAATGGTGGCATCTTACAAAGCTACGCACCGATGTAATGTTTTCGTTGGCATTGGTACAATCAAGATACAGAGTGTTTGGTGTCCCTTTTGAATTCGGGGACCTGTAGGGTGCGACTGGCTGTGTCTGCGCGTCCCTGGGTCCCAGGCCCGGCGCACGTCTCCCAGGAAACCCCTCTCCTCCCTCTTTCTTTCTACTGTGTTCTCCTTTCATGGTCCAGCGCTCTTCCCCAGTGCGTGTGCCTTGTCTCCCTGGCCGTGGGATGACAGTCCTGTTTTCTTCCTCCCACTCAGGGCACTGCCTGGAGGCCTCTTTGGCATCTTCTCTGTCCCTTCAAGCTGTCCCTGCTGTTCCCACCAGCCGGGTCTCCTGCCGCGCCCAAGGCGTTGAGCGGTCCCAAGGGTGTTCACAGAGGACGTGTTGGGTGTCTGTGCGCCGTGCTCCGCAGCTCACGCGTGGCTCTGTAGTGCCTCCCTCACCGCCCGCCTCTGTCGTTCCTTCCCAGATTCTCTCTCCCCACACATGGCTGCTGTCGCAGTACCTGGCCCGGGGCTCTGTTCCTCTGCGCCCCTGTGTCAGACTGGGCCCTCTTCCTGTCCACGCGCCTGGCAGGGCTGCCGAGTCACAGGTTCCCGTGAGCTGCAGTTGGGAGGTCGGAGGCTGTGTGCTTCATTGAGTATTGACCTTGGATGACGATGCCTCTTCATATCTTGAGGGGCTTCCGTTTGAATCCCCTCACTTAGTCATGGGGTGCGCGGCCGATGCCCTGAAAGCGCGTTAGACTCACACCAGGTGCACGGGCAGCCGCTGTGTGAGAGAGGTTACCTCTGAGAATGATTGTCCCTTAAAAACCTGATGCGTCTTTTCCCAGGTGGGGAAAGGGTTTTGCAGGCTGTGTGCTGGGCTCCAGGGGGCTGCCACGGGGTGGTGCCCACGGGGACGGCGGGAGTCGTGGGGCTCGGGGCAGGGAGCTCTCAGGAAGGATCTGCACGTCGCGTGGTGGTGGTGGCTCATGTTTCCCCTGGGCTGCAGGTGGCTCCCTGGCGTCTGCTCTGTGCTCACCCTGCGGACTGAGTGAGGCTCCCACTGGGGAGCAGGTGCTGGGGCCGCAGGACACGCTGGGCCCACACCTGGTCTGGGACGGACACCAGGTGAAGGGGCGGGACAAGGGGAAGAGGAGCCGCGCTGGGTCTTGTAGGTTTTGTGTCTTTTTAAATAACAGCTTTGTCAAGATAGCATTCACACACCACAGAACTTACCCATATGAAGTGTACAATTTAGTGGCTTTTAGTATATTCACAGAGCGGTGCAACCATCACCTCTAATTCCAGAACATTCCATCAGCGCAAAGGGCCCTCAGTCCCCTGCCCCAGCCCCTGACACTAGGAACCCACTCTCTGTGTCTGTGGATCTGCCTGTTCTGGACGTTTCCCATCAATGGAATCACACCCTGTGTGTCCTTCTGTGTCTGGCTTCTCTCCCTGAGCATCGTGTTCTCAGGGTCCGTCCACGTTGTTGTGAGTGTCAGGGCTTCACCCCTTTGCGTGGCTGAGTGATGCTCCCTTGTGTGTGGACCAGGTCGTGGGGTCTTGAGGCCCCTGGAGAGGTGTTCGTTTGGCTTGGTCCTGGGGTGGGGCGATGTCAGTTGCACTGATACGGTGCTCACAGGACCCCTTGCTGGAGTGGGAGACAGTTGAAGGCTGGGGGCGCGGCTCGCCTTGGCCTTTGAGACCGCGGGGTGGAGGCCGTGTTGCCGCCTGTCGCTTGGGGAGCCCCGGGCGAGTCCTTCTCCAGCTGTGCCCCCTCGGAAGGGCCTCCTCCATCCCTGGGCTTTCCCTCCCTTCCCGTCACGGCCTCGGCCTCGGCCTCGGCCTCGGCCTCAGGCCGGACTGCTCTGTGGCAGTAAAGCATTTCCTTTGGTGAGGGCAAGAAAAGTTCTGGTGGTGAACTTTTGGTCGTCGCGTTCCCCCGTCCCACCGGAGTCACTGCACGACAGCCCCTCCACGCGGACCCCCAGCGTCAGGTGCTCAGCACTTGCAGGGGTTCCTTGGGTGGCTGGGCGGCCTGGGCTGTTACAGGTGGGCTAGTTTGGATTGAAGCAACTGAAATGGTCTTGTCACCCCTGGAGCCACCGTGGCGCCCCGTCCTCCTATGGACACACCCATGCCCGTCCTGCAGAAGGACGGCAGCCCGGACAGCAGGGCGTCCCGGCCGGTCCTGGCTCCGCGCAGACTGGCTTCCGTGAGCTGCGGACCCAGGCGTGGAGCTCAGGCTCAGGGTCAGGTCTGGAAACCTCCCGCAGGTGCGGCAGTAGGTGAGGGGGCACACGAGCCACACGCGTGCCCTCCTGGGAGCCATGTGACGAGTCAGAAGGAGGAGGTGAGGTAGGTTTTCATAGCGTTGTACATAACCGAGTATAGCCCAAATACTACGTTCTCAGCGTGTCGTTTTAAAAATTAGTAAAGGGCAATTTTACTTCGTGTGTGTGTGTGTGTGCGCACGCGCTCTGTCTTAGAAATCTGCATGCATCTCGTGCTCACAGCACACGCCACTGGAGTGGCCCAGCGTGCACCATTGCCCCTCGTCCAGGTGGCCAGGGGCCGCTGTGGGCACAGTGAGGCTCTAGACCCCTCTCCCTCGTGAGGGCTCCTTCCCTGGACCCTGGTCGTCGGGGCCCCTGTGTACACAGCGGGTCCCACCCGCCTGGGTCAGGGCCACGGGCCCACCGTGTCCTGCACCGTGTCCGTGGCCCGGGAGCCACGGGCCCACTCCCTCTTCTCGCTTCCTCCTCCAGCTGGACTTTGGCCTCATGGGGTCCCGGCAGCTCCTTCCTGTTTTCCCATGTTGACTGTTCCTTGCAGTGCCGGTCTCGCGGGCAGGGTTTTGCGATGCGGCTGGGTCCTGAGACCAGCCTGGTTTGTCGCCTGGCCCTGCGGGGAGAGGGCCGGGTCGGCGGTGGGAGGAGAGCCTCCTTCCTGGCTCTCTCCTTTGCATCGCTTTACCAGGCGGTTCGCATCTTTGGCCTGGCTTGTCCTCAGGTACGGTATTGGGCCAGGCAGCACCCCCTTGCTGGGGGCCTGCGGACATCCGGGGCTGATTGTGGACGAGACCCGTGTGATGCTCCACAGCCAGTCTCTCTGCCACCCCCCCTCCCCCGCCGTGTGAAATGCACTCATTTTCAAGTGAAAACCTGTTTGCTTCTTGAATACTCAGGCCTACCGCAGGCGCTGGCCCTCCGCCTCCCCCTTCACCCCCTGCTCCCTCTCCCTGGCGAGTGGGTGCTCCCCAGCGGGGCCGCAGGCTGAGAGGTGAGGCTGAGCGCCTTCTCTGGGCCTCGGGGCCCTCTGATCACCCGCCTGGCTTTCCTCCCAGACTGAGAGCCTTCTGTGGATTTTCCACGCCTCCAGCCAGATCTCTGCTCTCAAAGCCCTGCCACTGAGAGAGGCAGACAGACAGCCGGCAGATCTCCCGCCGTGTTCCATCTCCCCTGCCTTTGACTCTTCCCGCTGTGCTTCTCCACTTTGGGGAACAGTGCATGCGTCACATCCTGGCTGCTCTGTCCCACTTGCCTTGGCCCCCACCCCAGGTCTCCGGAGGTGTGCAGAGCCTCAGGGAAGAAGGCAGCGACCCCCAGCCCGCAGGCAGTGCCCCCTGCAGCCTGCTGGGGAGTGGGGACCGCGGGCAGAGGCCCAGGGTGCTCCCCGTCGGCCCCTCCTGGGCACTTCTGCCCCCAGCAGACAGTGATACAGAGTGTGGTCGGTCCCTGCTTGCTTCAGGCCGGTGGTTCTCTGAGCGGGGCCCCTGGGCCAGCAGCTTCCCCACCAGCTGGAACTGGTTAGGAATGCGGGTTCCTGGGGCCCAGACCTGCTGACTCTGAAACTTTGAGGGTGGGCCCCAGGACTCCACTCTGACCAGGGATTCTGATGCTCGTCCCGGTGTGATGCCCCTGCCTCGGAGGCCCCCTGGGTCCTGGCATCTTCCTGCTACAAGTGGGAAGAGGAGGACGGAGTCCACGTCTTGTCTCCTCCCCAGTCTCTGCCCCCTGCCTCTCGCCGGGTCCTCCAGGGACGATGTCTCCAGATGTCATGCCCCTGTCACTGTGAACCAGCCTGCGTGCTCAGGGGTGGGCCGTGCCCTGGCAGCCAGCACCCAGGAGGCCTCCTGTCCAGGCTCCTCACGCCAGGCGCGGGGCCTCCGGGGACAAGCAGGGGCAGAGCCAGACCTGTGGGCGTCCGGGTGGAGTTCCTGTTCCCACACCTGCCCTCACGGTCAAGGAGGAGGCACGGGGCCTGCCGAGTGGGACAGCCAGACTCCCCAGCCCCATGGGCGGCCCCCGCCCTCACCTGAGCTGGGCAGGGGAGGGGAGCGGACAGGACGGGCTTGGTGGCGGCTCAGGCCTGATGACAGCCTCTGGCTTCCACAGAGGGTGCTTTTTCAGGCGGGAACGGTTGTGCTTATTGCGGCTGTTTTCCCAGGATCCCGGAGTGAGGCCGCCGGCTCTGTGGTGAGCAGCATTCCACTGAGCCTCTGCGCGGCTTCCTGCGGAGGCTCTGACACCTTTAGCGAGAAGAGCGTGGGTTAGTCACTGACTCAGCGAGCAACCAGCGCCGGCCCGGGGATGTAGCTGGGACGGGGAGGCCGGGTGTCCCGTGCAGCGAGACCAGGGCTGGCCTCAAACCCCGGAGTTCCAGGGTTCCCCCGGGGGAGGAGGTGTGGGTGCTCCTAGGCGCGGGCTTCCTCAGGGCTGTTCTCAGTCGGACCTTTCTGGGTCGGCTTCTGGCGTCGCTCTGTTCTGAGGGCCTGTGAAGCAGAAGAAGAGGCCACAGCCGAGAAGCTGTGAGAGCTTCTGAATCATCATTGGTGATCAGGGCATCTTAAATCATACGACTCAGGACGGTCGTTGGAAGCTGACCAGTCCCTAGAGCAGCATCCTCAGATCGTAGGAGGCAGGTCATAAACTGTTTCCTTCCTTTCGTTCTGGTTTGAAAGCTTGGGAAAGCTCGAGTTCATCTCATCACAGATGAGACCACATTCACATTCCAGGCCCCTGTCTTCCCAGGTCTGCGTGATTCGGTCTGAGACGCGGTGGCTCAGCCAGGGCTGCGGCCCACGCGCCGCGAGGGCCCCTGCCGCCTCTGCAGGAGGAGCGTCTCTGGGGTGCGTCCAGCCTCCTGGCGGGGCCGAGGGAGGGAGCGCAGTCCGAGCCGGCATGGGGCTGCCATGCGGCTCACACTCAGGCACACGCGTGTGCTCACGGGGTCCTTTCAGAGCGCGCACCCTGTTTTGTAACTCCACGGTGGTGACCGGAATGAGACTCTCCTGGGTACTGTCACGTCCTCCTGTGGCTCTAAGACTTGTTCTCACGGGCCGTGCTCGCAGGGTAGTGTATCGGCCTAAATGCAGACATGAATTTAGCAGCTTGTGACGACGCACACTGATGACCTCCCGTGGTTTCTGAGGGCAGGGATTCAGAGCAGGCGGGCCAGGGGATTCTGGCTGAGGGTCCTTCAGGAGGCTGCAGAAGGGGCTTGGACCGGGCGGGATGCCTGGCTTCCAGGAGGCCCCTCCCATGGCTCCTCTGCACGTGGGCCCCGCAGGGCTGCTGAGGCTCCTCGGTGCGCGGGGGCCGGCTCACCTCAGGAGGAGTGTGACTTGAGACAGCGTTGGTGGAAAGTTCTAGACCCTCCTCCTCATCCTGTGACTATCTCAGCGCCTTGTACACTGTGCTGTGTGCGTTTGTCTCTGAGCAGACCCTGCGGGACAGCTTGGCGTCTTCTCTGCTTTCAGTGGGTGCAGGAGCCCAGGGAATTCAGGGCTGCCAGGACTGTCTGTGTGGACTCACTGAATGTTGTGGAGCAGGAACAGAGTCTGTTGGCCGTGTGAGTGTCTGAGATGCTCAGTATCTTCCAACTGAGGCGGGGGTGCTTCTAACGATACCGCGCGTTTCCTCCTGTAGATTTTTTTTCTTAATTTATTTTTGGCTGTGTTGGGTCTTCGTTTCTGTGCGAGGGCTTTCTCTAGTTGCGGCGAGCGGGGGCCACTCTTCATCGCGGTGCGCGGGCCTCTCACTATCGCGGCCTCTCTCGTTGCGGAGCACAGGCTCCGGACGCGCAGGCTCAGTAGTTGTGGCGCACGGGCCTAGTTGCTCCGCGGCATGTGGGATCCTCCCGGACCGGGGCTAGAACCCGTGTCCCCTGCATTAGCAGGCAGATTCTCCACCACTGCGCCACCAGGGAAGCCCTCCTCCTGCAGATTTTGTTGTGGTTTTTTGTTTGCTTTCGCCGCACCGTGCAGCATGTGGGATCTTAGTTCCCCAACCAGGGATTAAACCTGGGCCCTTGGCAGTGAAAGCACAGAGTCCCAACCACTGGGCCACCAGAGAATTCCCTGTTGTCATTGTTGTTGTTGATAGCTGTTTTGAGATGTAATTCCCACACTCTTCACCTCATCCACCGAAAGCATGCCGTTCCCTGCTTTGTAGTGTATTCATTGAGTGCAGTTGTCACTACTACCAATTTTAGAACATTCCATCACCCCAAGAGGAAGCCCCATCCCCATTAGCGTCCCTCCCATCCCCCTCCCCAGCCCCTGACAACCAGGAATCCACTGTCTGTGTCTGTGGATCAGCCTGTTCTGGACGCTTCCCATCAATGGAGTCACACCCTGTGTGTCCTCCTGTGTCTGGCTTCTCTCACTGAGCGTCGTGTTCTCAGGGTCCGTCCACGTGGTAGCGAGTGGCGGGGCTTCTCTCTTTTTCACGGATGGATAATATTTCAGTGTGTGGAGGGACACATTTGTTTATTCGTTCATCTGTTGATGGACATTTGGGTGGTTTCCTCCTTTTGGCGGTTGTGAATCACGCCTCTGTGAACATTAATAATGTTCAGGGGTTTTTTGTGTGTGGTTTTTTTTTTTTTTTGGCCGCGTTGGGTCTTCGTTGCTACGCAGGGGCTTTCTCTAGTTGTGATGAGTGGGGTCTATTCTTTCTTGCAGCGCGCGGGCTTCTCATTGCGGTGGCTTCTCTTGTTGCGGAGCACAGGCTCTAGGCACGTGGGCTTCAGTAGTTGCAGCACGCAGGCTCAGTAGTTGTGGCGCACGGGCTTCGTTGCTCCGCGGCATGTAGGATCTTCCCGGACCAGGGCTTGAACCTGTGTCCCCTGCATTGGCAGGTGGATTCTTAACCACTGCGCCACCAGCCACCAGGGAAGCCCAATGTTCAGTGTTTTGTGTGGACACATGTTCTCATTTCTCTTGGGCAGACACCAGGAGAGGAATTGCTGGGTCATTTGCTAACCGTTTAACCTTTGAGGAGCTGCCAGACTGTTTTCCAAACCCAACTGTCCTCACTGTTTTCTGAGGTTTGCCAGGAGGCCTTGGGGCCGATCAGTGGTTCTTCCCAAGGGTTTCTGGGTCAGCAGTCGTGCTGATGCTGCGGGTCGGTTCCCCCATTTCGGGAACCACTAGTTTGCAGGGCTGTCCTGTGCTGGACCGCACGTGCTCCATCTCCCGCCCCTGGCCTTGTCTAAGTAATATGAGTTCAGTGGATATTTACTGCTCCATCCTTGGTAAGTTGGAGGATGTTATTAAGAACGATAGAAGATTGGTTTTTTTCCTTTGCCTTAAAAAATAAGACTCTGGGCAAAGGGTCACATATCGTAATTCTATTTACAAACGTCCAGAACTGGCAAATCCACAGAAACAGAGAGTGGATTAGTGTTGCCAGGGGCTGGGGAGGGGATTGGGGCACGTCTGCTAATGGGGTGATGGGATGTTCTGGAACTAGATAGAGGTGATGGTTGCACAGCTCTGAATGTATTAAAATCCACTGAACTGTATACTTAAAGCGGGGGCCCATTTTGTGTGAATTATATCTTGGTAGGGCTGCTGTTGCCAAGATGAGGCTTAGGACACAAAGGGTGTTTCTGGAGTTGTTTGACCTGTTAGGAATGCTGCGCCATGGGGGGCCCTGCCCTGGGACCTTCTGGGCGTCCGTGCCCTGGCCCGCAGGGGCTCTGCCCGCGTTGCCGTCCTCCACTGTGAAGCGTGGAAATGGTGGCCTGGGCTGAGAGGTGCAGTCGCTGTCCCAGGGCAGGGCTGGCAGCTTTGGGCCTGACCATCTCACCTCCGGCTTCAGCCCATGCTCTTCGCAGCCCCTCCTCTAGCTGTGCATCCTCTTTGAGGCCCCTCCTCACCGCGATAGAAACCTTCACTGGCGGGGCAGAGATGCAGTCTAGAGTTATAGACCGTCCACACGACGCGTCGTCCTCGCTTGGTTTCTGCGCGGTCTTGGGTTAGCTGGCCGCCAAGACCCCGGCGAAAGGCCAGAGCGACCCCCGACGTGCTCCTTGGGGATAGCGGCGAGGCCAGCCTGCCGGGCACAGTGGGGCCAGGAGAACACCGCTGTGGCTGGGAGGGAGGACCGCTGCTTGCCTTCTCCCGGTGGTTGCACGACTGGTGTTTCCCCATTTTACAGATGGAAACCGAGGCCTGCAGCGGTTCAGGGACTCAGAGCCAGGCCTGTGGCTTCCAGGCTGCAGGAGTGCCTGGGGGAAGTCCTGGGGAAGGAGGGTCGGGGGCTTAGACTCCGTCCCGGTCCCTTCCCCGCAGCCCGCTGGGCGGCAGGGCACTGCAGGAACAGGCGCTCCCGAAGCCAGCGTGTCCCACGTGGCAGGACATGGCCCCAGCGCTGTGGGTAGGGCTCTCTGGTAGGTCCCGCGGGTCGGGAAATGAGGCGGGGAGTCCTGGGGGCGGCAGCACCCGCCTCCATTGGTCGCCACCATCACCAGACGGTGGAGGGACGGCTCTAAACCCTGTCCCATTGTCTTTCAGGACAAACACCACGATGCTGCTCATGAAATCATCGAGACCATCCGGTGAGTGTGGCACCTGCTGGGGCGGGGCCTCGGGGGCGGGGCCTCGGGGTGGGCCAGTCCTGAGTTCCCAGCAGCCCCCCAGCTGTGCGCTCCCCCATTCCTCCATGCTGATCTGCGTCAGCATCGTCAGCATCGAGGAGGCTTGGGAAGCGGGACTGTGGGGTCAGGGGGTCAAGTCCTCTGAGTGTGACCCAGGACAGGTCTTGGTGCTTCGTGAGCTGGCTTCCTGTGGAAGAGGCTGGAAATCCTGAGTGGCCAGCTTCCCGAGGGACCTCCTCCCCTTTCATCTCATCACCTTGCTTTAGTCTTCTCCCGTGGGGTTTGGTGTGACCTTTGGGTTTGGGCTGCTCTTCCCTCTGTGAACCTGCCCTGTGCTGTGCAGAGGAGGCCGGGTGCCCAGGAGGCTGACCCGGGCGAGATCTGGGAGGAGGGCTGCCTGCTGTGTTTCTAGTGGGCTGTCTCCTCGCGTGGGACCTGAGGGTCCGCGATGGCCTCCAAAGTGCCCTCGGGGGCCCATGTGCGGAATCCTGCGACCGCTCTTGGCTTTAGATGCTCCACGTGTGTGACCATGGCCCTGGCATCTCGCTGCATTGTTCCTTAAAATCCTTAGCTGTGTAGCACACGCCATTATATCCACTGGAACCTGGGGCGGACGGGCTGGCAGTGCCCCAAGCAGGAGTCAGGATGGGGGTCTGGGCTGTGATGTGAGGCCCCGTCCTGCCCCTGGTGGCTGAGTGGCCTCAGACTCCCTGAGATTGTTTTCTCTGCTCTTGGGACTGAGCAGGGCCTCCCGCGGGATTGTCTGGAAGACTGAGTGAAATCATGGGTGTGAGTCTCGCAGGGTGGGCTTGTCCAGGGGTGGTGCTGAGAATTTGGGATCTACTTTTTTTTGTTGTTAATGGTGTAATCTATCATAAAAATAATGGTTTATTTTTTTTAAAGACTGCTGGTTAGGAAGTGGGGCTGTGTGATTAGGCGGGGTGCGCTGAGTCGGCCAGCCTGGGTTCTCACCCACTCCCCGGAGCTGAGCGAGCTCTGGGGGCGGGTCGGCCTCCCCACCTGCTTCCTTTCTGCAGGGAGGGGGTGTCCCTGCAGTGCGGGGTGTCAGGACTGGGTTTGCAGTTGTCCAGCCAGGCCTGGTCCTCTCCCGGGTTGGTGGTGCCTGCCAGCCTCAGGCCTGCTCCTCATCTCACAGGCGACTTCACCTCCTTCCCTCGTGTCCCCGAAGGTGGGTTCTGTTCACTGGCAAAGACAGTAGTTACCTATTGTGTTTTTCCTCTTATTTTACTTTTTATCCTGGAGGATTTCCGACATGCCCAGAGGTAGGCAGTGGGTGTGATGAGCCACCCAGCCCAGCACTCGCTGACTCTCAGCTGCTTTTGTTTCACCTGTACCTCCATCCACTTTCCTCTTTTCCGTGTTAGGGTTTATTATGACACAGTCAAGGTGTGGTTGAAGTGCAGGAGACTGCACGTGTGGAAAGTGTACAGTGGCCGACGTGGATGCGTGGGTGTACCCATGTACCAGTGTACAGAGGAGTCACCCCGTGTTTCCCTGTGCCCTCTCTCGGCCACCTCTCCCTCCCTTCTGTCCCGGGCAGCCCAACCTGCTTTCTGCCGCTGTGGATTACTTTGCATTTTCTAGAATTTTACATTTTTAAAAAATGTAACAATAGTTTTTCCTTTTTATTCGTGAGGAGTGCATCATTGCAGGATGGACCACAGTTTGCTCATTCGTTTACCAGATAACAGACATGTTTGGGTGGATCTCGATTTTCGGCAATTGTAAATGAAGCTGTTGTAAGCATCCCGCAGAGGTTTTTGTGTGGACACATCTCCCTTCCTTCTTCGTAAATACCCGGGAGTGGGATTGCTGGGTTGTGCTTGAAGACAGGCTGCCAAGGTGTTTTCCAAAGGGGCCGCCCCACTTGACGCTGCAGGCAGCAGTGCAGGACCGCTCCCGTGGCTCCCGTTGTTGGCAGGTGATGTTCACTGGGTTGTTTTTGCTGGTCCTGTTCGAGTCGTGTGGTGGTATCATTGCGGTTTTAATGAGAGTTTTCCTAATAATTGATGACGTTCATCTTTTGCCTGGTTTTAAAAACTGGTTGTTTTTTAATTATTGAATTTTGAGCATTCTTTATCATTGTGATTTATCCTTTATCAGGTTTGTTTTTTTCTGGTCTGTGGCTTGTCTCTTCATGCTCATGACATTGTCTTTTAAAAAGCAGATATCTTAAATTTTGATAGAAGTCCAGTTTATCACCTTTTTTTTTTATAGTTTGTGGGTTTTTTGCATGCTAAGACGTGTTTGCCTAACTTAAGGTCACAAAGATTTTCTCCTATGTTTTCTGGAAGTTTTATAGTTTGGGTTTTACATTTACATCTTTTCATCCATTTTGAATAAATTTTTACATGTGGTGCAAAGTATGGGCTCAAGTTTATTGTTTTGCATGCCAGACGTCCAGTAGTTCCAGCAGCATTTGTTGATGAAACTGTCCTTTCTCTGTGGAATTTCCTTGTCACCCTTGTGAAGGATCAGTTGACAGTGTACCAGGTGGTTTATTTCTAGACTCTGTTCTGTGCCGCTGATCCATGGCTGTCTCCTTTGGGCAGTACAAAACCTTGATTACCACAGCTTTATGGTAAGCTTTGGAATCAGAGTCAATCCTCTATCTTTGTTCTTCTTTTGAAATGTTGCTTTGGTTATTCCATCTCCTTTGCATTTCCATGTAAATGTTAGAATCAGCTTGTTGATTTTTGCACAGTTTAGTTAGGAATTGAATCTGTAGGTCATCTTGGAGAGATTTGCCATCACTGTTGAGTCTTCCAATCCATGAACATGGTATACCTGTGCACTTACTTAGGTCTTTCAACATTTCTCTTGGCAGCTCTGGCATTGCAGTGTGGAGGTCTTGGACAACCTTTTGTTAGGTTTATTCTTAGCTCATTCATGCTTTTGGCACTACCATAAGTGGGATTGTGTGTTAAATTTTATGTTCTATTTGCCTTCTGCTAGTGGGTAAAAATACTGTTGATTTTTGTGTATTAACCATGACCTTGTGCTTAATTCATCAATCCTAGTGGTAGTTTTATAGATTTCCTGGGACTTGCTGTGGAAATAATTGTATCACCTGTAAGTGGGGACAGCATTACTTCTTCCTTTACAGGCTTCATGATTTCATTTCTTTTTCTGGACCTTATTGAATTGCCTTGGACCTTCAAGACTGTTTTGCAATGAAGTGGTGAAATCTGGTATTCTTGCCTTTTCCCTGATCCTGGTGGGAAAGATTTAGTCTTCCACCACTGAGGTGATGTTAGCTGTAGGTTCTTCACAGATGCCCACTATGAGTTTGAGGAATTCTCTACTATTCCTGGTGTTATTTTCCCTAGGTGTGACAGTGGCATCCACTTATGTTTAAAAAAAAAAAAGCTGTAATTATCACAGTTAAATACTGAAATATTTATGGATGAAAACGTCACGTGTGGTCTGCTTCCAAATAGTATGGAATGGGTGCAGAAAAAGCATTTGACAAAAAAGTGTTCCTGGTAAGAGCTCTGAGTACAGCAAGAGGCATGTGGCATCCACATGTCTTGCCATGATGACATTAACTTGGATCACGTGGTTGAGTTGGTGTCTTCCAGATTTCTCCAGTGTAAAGTTACTGTTTTCCCCTTTTTAATTAATGAAAATCGTGGGGGAAATATTGGGTTGGCCAAAAGGTTCATTCGGGTTTCTGAACGAACCTTTTGGCCAACCCAACACTTGGAGGCTGTGCAGATATCCTGTTTCTTCTTGGACTTTTGCTTCTGATTTTAGCATCCAGAGGTGGGTCTCACCTGCAAGGACTAGTTACTGGGGCATTTGAAAGATGCTTTTTTGGGGGGGGGGGCGTGCTGCGTGGCATGCGGGATTGTAGTCTGAACCCATGCCCCCTTCAGGGGCAGCGCAGAGTCTTAACCACTGGACCGCCAGGGAAGTCCCAAAAGGTGCTTTTCTGTTTCCGTCATTCTCCCCCCATTTATTAATTGGAACTCTTCTGTGAGGAAGGGCTGTTCCTCCGCAGGCATTGACTTCATTCTGTGGGTCATACCCCGCTGCTGCATTACTTGTTTTGCTCCTCAGGCTGTTCCTGTGCTGGCCTGGGGGGCTCTTTGGGTTTGTGCCCAGTCCCTTTGACTTGGCCCCGCCCACTCTGAGCACATCCTCACTTTCTGGAGCTGCCAGATGCTCCAGAGTCATCTTGAATTTGCTGTGTCCCAGCCCAAGAGTCGGCCACTGCTCCAGAGAGCTCTGGTTTTTCCCCTGGAGAAGAGTTTGTGCTGTTTTTTGTTTTTGTTTTTATTTTTAATTAATTAATTAGTTAATTTTTATTTTTGGCTGTGTTAGGTCTTCGTTGCTGCGCGCAGGCTTTCTCTAGTTACGGCGAGTGGGGGCTGCTCTTCATTGCGGTGCGCAGACTTCTCGTTGTAGTGGCCTCTCTTGTGGAGCATGGGCTCTAGGCGTGCGGGCTTCAGTAGTTGTAGCTTGCGGGCTCTAGAGCACAGGCTGAGTAGTTGTGGCGCACGGGCTTAGTTGCTCCGTGGCATGTGGGATCTTCCTAGACCAGGGCTCAAACCTGTGTCCCCTACATTGGTAGACAGATTCTTAACCGCTGCACCACCAGGGAAGCTCTGTGCTGTTTTTTGAGAATGGGTTGTTTGTCTTCTTACTGAGTTATAGGAATTCTTAACATATTCCGACTGAGTGCCTAGTGAGATAACGTATTATGCATAGTGTGGCTGATTGCAGCTTTAATGGTATCTTGATGAGTGGAAGTTTTTAACTTATCAATTTATTCTTTGATGGTGGGTCATCTGGGTCATATCCAGGAAATCTTTGCCTGCAGAGTCATGCAGTTATTCTCCTGTTTTCTTCAGGAAGCTCTGTGGTTTTAGCCTTTACATCCAGGTTTAATATCGATTGTGAATTAATCTTTGTTTATGTCTGATGAGGGTTTGTGTTTATGGGGGTCAAATTTTTTTTTCCATTCAACATTCGATCGTTCTGGTCTCATTTGTTGAAAAGATGTTCCTGTCCCCATCAAATTGCCTTGGTGCTTTTGTCAAAAATCAGCTGTTAAAATTTAGTCTATCTGTGGATTCCATGTCCTGTACCATTGATCTGTTTGTTCACCTCTCTGCCAATACCACACTCTTGGTTACGGTAGCTTTACATTAAGTCTCAAATTAAGGCAGTGTGAATCTTGCAACAGTGCTGTTATTTTTGAAGACTATTTTGGCTATTCTAGATTCTCTGCCTTTTTATGTCAGTTTGAGAATCAGCTTGTCTGTTACTCAGAAGAAAGCCTACTGGACTTTTTTATAGGAAATATTTTGCAGTTCAGTTTGAGGAGGAGATTTAACAATATTTAGTCTTGTATTCCATGAGCATTGTTTGTTTTTATATTTACTATTATGTTGTCTTTAATTTTTCTCAGTGATGTTTTGTTGTTTTCAACGTAGAGGTCTTGAAAATTTTTTCATTAAGATAATCCCTAAGTATTTACGTTTCAATGTTGTTTTTTTTGTTTTTGTTTTTATTTATTTATTTATTTATTTATTTTTGGCTTCGTTGGGTCTACATTGCTGCACGCAGGCTATCGCTAGTTGTGGCGAGCAGGGGCTACTCTTCACTGCGGCATGGGGGCTTCTCATTTGCGGTGGCTTCTCTTTTTGTGGAGCACGGACTCTAGGTGCGCGGGCTTCAGTAGTTGTGGCTCGCAGGCTCAGTAGTTGCGGAACGCAGGCTCTAGGGCGCGTGAGCTTCAGTAGTTGTGGTGCACAGGCTTAGTTGCTCCGTAGCATGTGGGATCTTCAGTAGTTGCAGCACACAGGCTTAGTTGCTCCACGGCATGTGGGATCTTCCCAGACGAGGGCTCGAACCCATGTCCCCTGCATTGACAGGTGAATTCTTAACCACTGTGCCACCAGGGAAGTCCTGTACCATGTTTTTAGATTCCACAAGAAAGCATGGATATATGTATATGTATAACTGATTTACTTTGCTTTACAGCAGAAACTAACACAACATTGTAAATCAACTATACTCCAATAAAAATTAATTTTTAAAAATTTATCATTTCTTTAGAATAAGTACGAGGATTATTTGGTACAAAAGTGAGAAGCAATTTCTTCTACAAGTCCAAATAAGGTACCTGTGGTTAAGTAACACATGTTTCAGCATCATCCTTACCACAGAGACAGTGATTTCTGCAGAATTTTTGCTTATGCTCTTAGAGGCAAGTTATTTAGCATCTCTGCCTCAGGTTTCCTATTTTCAAAAGGGGAATAACATGGCCTAGCTGCTCTGCGGCATGTGGGATCTTCCCGACCAGGGCACGAACCCGCGTCCCCCGCATCGGCAGGCAGACTCAACCACTGCGCCACCAGGGAAGCCCGGCAGGTGGGTTTTTAACCACTGGGCCACCAGGGAAGTCCACGTTTTAATGTTATTTTAAGTAACATATAAAATTGTTCCCTTGGGCTTCCCTGCTGGCGCAGTGGTTAAGAATCCTCCTGGCAATGCAGGGGACACAGGTTCGAGCCCTGGTCCGGGAAGATCCCACATGCCGCGGAGCAGCTAAGCCCGTGCGCCGCAACTACTGAGTCTGCTGCGCTCTAGAGCCTGCGAGCCACAACTACAGAGTCCGCCTGCCACAACTACTGAAGCCCACGTGCCTAGAGCCCGTGCTCCGCAACAAGAGAAGCCACTGCAATGAAAAGCCCGT
This sequence comes from Physeter macrocephalus, assembly GCF_002837175.3. Taxonomy (NCBI): domain Eukaryota; kingdom Metazoa; phylum Chordata; class Mammalia; order Artiodactyla; family Physeteridae; genus Physeter; species Physeter macrocephalus. Next base: position 22,512,329 of record NC_041215.1, on the reverse strand, counting down.
GCACCGCAACAAAGAGTAGCCCCCGCTCACTGCAACTAGGAGAAAGCCTGCGTGCAGCAATGAAGACCCAACACAGCCAAAAATAAATAAATAAACTTATTTTTTTAAAAAAATTGTTCCTTTTTAAAATTCTTTGTTGCTGGTATTTATAAATATAGTTGACCTTTGTCCTGTGATCTTACTGAATTCGTATGAGTTCTGGTAGGTCCTCTGTAAATTCCTTAGGATGGTCTCTGTATTGAGTCGTGTGTGTGAGTAGGGACAGTTTTGCATCTTCCTTCCTGGCCTTTATGCTGTGCATTCCTTTTTCCTGCCTTGTGGTGCTGTCCAGGACCTGTGGTAGAAGGCTGAAGGTCCCTGCCCATCCCATCCTTGGGGAGCGCAGATTCGCACCGCCAGCTTGGTGCTGGCTGTGGGGGCCCTTGCCTTCTGTGCTAGGGGCCTCCCAAGGGAAAGCAGGTGTGCTGGACAAGAGCTCGCCAGCGGTGAAGGCGCTCACCCTGAAGGCCCAGGTGGAGAGGCTCTGATGACCATGGGGGCAGTGACTCTAGGGGCCCTTGGGTCTGAGGGAGCCGGGGGCTGGGGGAGATGACACACGGAAGCCAGCACTGTTCAGCTGCCCTGGTGACTGTGATCTTGGGCGGGTCTCACAGGGAGGGGAGCCAGACCCCTGACGTGGGAGCACCGGCCACCAGTGGCTAGGGCCGGTGTGTGTGTTTGGAGGGGCCTGGGGTCTGCACGATGGAGAAAACTACCTGCTGCTGGGTGAGGCAGTCTCGCTGGATGACACAGGGACCCGGGCAGGCACAAGAGAGCCGGCTCTCCTTCCTCTCCAGGCCTGTGGTCTCCTTGTGCCCCTCCTGGCAGAGCCCCAGGCAGCAGCGGGCTTGTTGCTGAGAGACAGCAGCTCCACCACGACCCCATGCCCTTCATCAGGTGGAGGGTGGCTCTTGCCATTTCTGGTTTCCTGAAAGTTTTTATGTGAATAGGAATTGAATTTCATCGTGTACGTTTTCTGCATCTGTTGAGGCGATCGTATGACTTTTTTTCTCTTTTATTCTCTTAATGAGGTAAATTACAGTGACTAGTTTGTTTTTGTCTTTGTTTTTATTTTGGCCGTGCCACACGACACGTGGGATCTTAGTTTCCCAACCTGGGATTGAACCCGTACCCCCTGCAGTGGAAGCGCAGAGTCTTAACTACTGGACCACCCGGAAAGTCCCTATAGTGACTAGTTTTAGCATGTTAAACAACTTTTCATTCCTGGGATAAACTCTACTTGAATAAGATATATTGCTGACTTCAGTTTACTAATATTTCGAAAGGATTTTTGTGTCTGTGTTTTGTGAGGGATACTGGTCTGTAGATTTCCTTCCTCGTGATGACTTTATCTTTACAAGGCTTTGTCTTTCTCTGGTTTTGCTGTCAGGGTACCGTTGGCCTCTTAAAGCTGAAAAGGATTAGTGTTACTTCTCCAGTGATTCATAGAATTCACCAGCGAAGCTACCTGGGCTTGGAGTTTCTTTGTGGGAGGTATTTGATTAGGAAGTCACGTTCTGTAATAGGTATAGGGCTATTCAAATGTTCTGTTTCTTCTTCTGTCAGTTTTGGTAATTTGTGTCTTTCAGGGAATTTGTTCATTTCTCCCAAGTTGTTGAGTTTATTGACATGCCGTTTTTCATAATATCCCTTATTTTCCTTTTATTCTCTGTAAGTTCTGTAGTGATGACTCCTCTTTCACAACTTTTCTCAAGATTGTATCAGGATCCAATCAGGGTTACACCTTGGGATTGGTGGATATATTTTTGTCTTGCAGTCTGCAGGTTCCCCCTCCCATCTCTTTTTTTCCCTTGCAGTGTTTTTTTGTTTTTGTTTTTTGGGATCTTAGTTCCCCAACCAGGCATTGAACCCAGGCCCTTGGAAGTGAAAGCTCTGAGTGCTAACCACTGGCCTGGCCCACCAGGGAATTCCTTCAGTGTGTTTGTTGAAGAAGCCCCGTTGTTTGTCTTAGGATTAGTTAATTCTTCAAATAATAGTTGCCTTTCATTTCTGGTGGATACATTGCTTTTCAGGCTCCCTGATTTGAGCTGATTTGGTTTCCTAGACCCTGTAACACATTGAGTCCATTTAGCTCCCAATGGACAATATTGTTGGAACTTGAAGCAAGGTAATACTTCTGTAATTCATAAGGACAGCATCATTGTAATGACGGCATTGTAAACTTCACAGCTTTTGTTTTGAAGTAACACCTTCCTTCACTCTTTCACATTTTGAGTTGGATAGCAGGGTGTTTTGTTTTTGTATTTGTAAACAGTGTTTAAGAACAGTGTTGAGAGTAAAAAATAGAGCACTAATACTAGTTTTCTTTGTGTTTCAGGTGGGTCTGTGAAGAAATCCCAGATCTCAAGCTTGCTATGGAGAATTATGTTTTAATCGACTACGACACCAAAAGGTAAGCCGGGTTCTGCCTGGGCTGCGTCTCCACTTGGGACTCAGCGGGCTCAGCGTGTGTGGACACAGCCTATAATTAGATCTTCCTCGATGCTGCAGGCTGATGGGAAAGTTCCTTTTAGAGTTTCCTTTCAGAGCCAGCATTGAGTTATTTTGGTAGGAAATGTTTATCCAATATTGGCAGAGGCTGTCAGAGTGAGGACATAATTGGAAACTGCACGTTGCAGCAACTGGGATTGGTGTGTGTGTGAAACTACCCCAAGTTAGGAGTCACTCTTCACGGCAGGCAGCTGCCAGCGCCAGCGGCCTGGCCTGGGGAGCCTTGGTCCCTGCCCAGCTCTGGTCAAGGTCTCACTTGGCTTTGGCCACATCTAGCAGTTTCCTACAGCCACATCCTGGGTCTCCAAGGAGAGTCCTGTGGGTGGGGAAGGGCGAGGCCATGTCTGGAATGCCTGCCTGGAATTTTTTTTGTTTTTCTTTGAGAAATGCTCCTGCCTGTCTCCATCCTTGGCAGGCTCGAGGTGGCATGCAGGCTCGGGCTTAGGTAGCTGCTCGTGGCAGAGAACGCGGCCCCGAGGCACCCTCAGGCCCCGCACAGGCCCTGCTGCCAGGCCTGCTCACGTGGGCTCACTTCCGCGTTTGGAGGACTTGTGGTCCTGGCCGGCCTTCCCAGCCTCAGTCAGCCCCTGGTCCCACCCCTTTGCCTCCCCTCCTCCCCGTTCAGTCATCAGCACTTGCTGTTGTGACAAGAGGCCACCTGTGCTGGCCCCTCGTCCAGAGCAGCCAGACCCCCACAGCGTCGGCACGGGTGGCCGCACGGGCTCGGGTGGCCAGCGCATCCGTGGGTCCTGACCCCTGATGAGGACGCCTCCTGCCCCTGGGGTGAGGGCGCCTGTAGCCGCTGACCTTGAATGATGGTCTCGAGGTTCGTGCAGCTCACATCTCATGACGGTTGAGTGCCATGGGCCTGGCCTAGAGCAGCTGGGGTGCTAAAAGGCGCTTTTGGTGCGGGGTGCTTGCAGGTGGGGGTTTGGTGTTCTTCCCTCCGTGTTCAGCTGGTTGAGGAAAGACTGGAAGGACGTGGGGCTGGGAGAGGGCAGGGGGCAGTCTGACGGCGCCCACCCCAGAGATCCGTGCGACCTCAGGGTCTGTGACAGCAGGGCCGGCACAGAGGGCCGAGCTCCTCTGTCGGGTGGATCCCGGCAGGGATCAGGGTGCCCAGGTTCCCCTGAGCTTCCGTGTTGCTCATCCTCCCAGGAAAAGGTCTCTTCCAGGGTGTCGCCAGAGGCTTTGAAGGAGGTGTAGAAGTCAGAACACAGGGAAGTGAGGTTGTGAACTAGTGTGTTGTTTTCTCCCTGAGGCCCGCGTAGGAAGACAGGAGCTGGAGATGGACTGGCCATCGCGTCCACCCTTCCATTTCGAAGAGTGGGTGCCTGGGGCCAGGGACAGGCGTGTCACTCACAGACACTGCACTCGGGTGGCTGCTGGGCCATGCTCCCTGGGACCCCACGGCCCAGTGCTGGGCTGGACCCCTCGCGCCTGTGCACGTGGTTAGCTTCCCTGGAATGTGGGTTTCCTGCCTTGTTGCGGCGTGTCAGCCTGTTCCCAGCGTGTTGGAGCCGCGTATCCCTCTCTGTGTGTCTGTGTGTGAGTTTCACAGGCTTCAGCCGCGCCTGCTCTTTCCTGCTCGAGATCTCTGGCTTTTCAGCTGCAGCTGCCATTCTAGGAAACTGAACTTGCCATATGGTTACAGGTCCCAGTTGAATTCTTTTACTTCTGTTAGGAAGGAAGGAAGGTGCACTTAAATTCCCAGAGCCCTTCCAGGGCCAGGGTCGAGGGCCGGGGGGTCTCGAAGATGCAGGTGGGGAGGGGCTGCGGGGGGTTCTCCCTGCACCCCCGTGTGCGTCCTTGGGTTCCCCTGGGTCCTGGTGTCTCACTGGGGAGCAGCTGTCTTGCTGCCCTGCCTGTAGGGGGTGTTGGACGAGCCCCCAAGTGACAGCCCCTCCCCTGTGCAGCGCAGATACCAGGCACAGCCCCTCACTGTGGGTGTCGGGCAGGTCATCCTCCGCGGGGCCATCCGAGGCAGCCCCCGCCCCATCTCTCAATGCCAGTGGTGACAACCACAAATGGCCCCAGATACCGCTCCGGGGGTACCCCTGGGTTAGGGGATTCCGTTGAAAACTCATTCCCTTGGTGTTTGGGAGAACCTAGTCTTCTTAAAAACTCCCGACAACTCCCTTGTTAGGTGTCTAACACAGGCTGCTTATATCTGTGAGAGTGTCAGAAACTTAAAACAGGTGTAGTAAACAGAAGTGATGTCGGCATGAGAGGGGAGGTCCTGACCCTACTCTGCAGAGCCAGGGTGTCGGCCGTCATCCCCTTCCAACCGACCAGCAGAGCCGGAGCCCTTTCTGCCTGCGCGTGGCCCTCGGTGCCCTGGCTGTCCCCCCGCCCACTCAAGTTAGGCCGAGGGGTAAACATGGAGGCTCCCCCCGCCCCACACCCTCCCGGCTAGGACAGGGAAGGGGCGGCCCAGCCCTGGGGCGGTGGGACTTCGTTGCATCCACGGGTTGGGGGTGAGGCGGCCTTGGTCCCGCCCGCCTCTCTCTGCGGCCTTTCCTCACCCAAAGCCTGCAGGGCGCTGCTGCCCGAGGCTTTGACCCGTGAGCCGACCCCTCCGCACTGGTCTTGAGGCCCCATGATGCCCCTGGACCTCTGCCCCCTCCCACGAGGCCCGGTGGCTTATTCCGAGCTCGGCAGCGGCCAGCAGCTATCCCCTGCCTCTTTCAGCTTCGAAAGCATGCAGAGGCTCTGTGACAAGTACAACCGTGCCATCGACAGCATCCACCAGCTGGTATGTGGTCTTCACCCGCCCCTCGGGCCCGCCTCCTCCTCTGGGCCCACGCTGTGCTTCAGGACCCCATTGCCTGTCGAGTCGCCTGGGTGCTTCAACCTGGCGCCTGAGGCCCTGGGAGTGCAGAGCCTGCAGCACCCCAGGGCGTTGGACCGTGCAGTGGGGAGGGGGTGGGGAACCACAGCCGCTGTGACGCAGACGGTTGGGACTGAGCCGGCCTCGTTACTTCCGAAGGGGTCCCGGGCCCTGGGGTGCCCGCGGGGGCCACGGCAGGCGGGCGGGTGACGGGGAGCCTTCCTGGGGCTTCTCTGTCCTTCACCCACCCCTCGGGTGCTCTGGGCGTTGGGACAGACCAGCTAGGAGAGGGGAGCTATGCTGGGGAGTTCACACTGCTTGGGTCCAGGGGTGCACATGTGTGCACGCGTACCCCCGCACGGGTACATGCATGCATGCAGGTTCATACTACACACATCCACACACAGGCTCACACACACGCTCCCGCACACATGCATCACCATTGGGGGCAGTGGCACGGCTGGCGGGGCGGGGCCCAGGTGGACCGACTGGCGCCCCCTGTGCCGCAGTGGAAGGGCACCACACAGCCCATGAAGCTGAACACGCGGCCGTCCACGGGGCTCCTGCGCCACATCCTGCAGCAGGTCTACAACCACTCGGTGACCGACCCCGAGAAACTCAACAACTACGAGCCCTTCTCCCCGGAGGTATACGGGGAGACCTCCTTCGACCTGGTCGCCCAGATGATCGACGAGATCAAGATGACCGAGGACGACCTGTTTGTGGACCTGGGTAGCGGTGAGTGTGGGCCATGCCCCTGTGCCCGCTGGGAGGGGTCCGGGGCAAGTACTAGGCAGTGGGGGGGGGGCCCGACCCTGCAGTCCCGAGTCAGCACACCCCTCTCCCCACCTGGCAGGCCGCAAATCAAGCCCGCCTTTCCGGTGCCCAGAAACCTGCCCCTTCACTCCTGCTAAGCCAGCCTGAGAAGGTCTGTGGGCTCCGCTCAGCCGCCAGCGCTGAGCTGCGGCTCTGCTTCCCGCCCCCCGCTCCCCCAACCCCCGTGCCTGCTCCTGCTGAGAGGAGAGCCCTGCTCCCTGGCCTCGTGGCCGCACTCCCTCCTGCTCCCTCCTGGGCGTACTCCTGGCTCTTGGCCCACAGGTGGGCCCAGGGACCACCGAGGTGGACCAGCCCCCACCTTGCTGGCGGTCCCTCCCCACTTCGCGCACTCACCAGCCCAAGCGGCCCCCCTACTTGCTCACAGGGCGTCCTTCTGCACAGATGCACACGTGGCACTCCATGCTGCCTGAGTAAGCATTGGGCTGACTGGTTCCTGGTGGGACCCATGAGGTCACGGGCTGACGGGGGCGCTGTCTGGCATGTCGTTGGGCGGCTCCATCAGGAACCCCCAGCACAGCCCGCTGGGGCATCTCTGCCATCCCATGTGACCTGCTCACAGACCCGAAAGTCCCGTCTCAGCCGGGCAGGGGCCCTGCAGATGGGGCGAAGATGGCTTCTTTCGTGGTGTCATCAGCAGTTTAAGTCCTTTTTAAGTGTACGACTCATATTTTAATAAGAATGCACGTACTTCAAAGGTCATTTCTCTAAAAGCCTGTAAAACTCCCCTAGTGTCAAAAGGCTTATGATTTCTGAGAAGCGCCAGCCTCCTCAGGCCGAGCTCTCCACACCTTCCCCCTGTCCCCTGGGAGGGACCGCACATCCTCTCCCCTGTTTACCCCGCCGTTTCTGAATAGAGGTTTGTTTTCATCATTGGAGTACATTCTATTCAAATTGGGAAATCAAGGGGCTCCTGACACTTTATTTAAAGTGCAACTGATCTAAGTTCAAGGAGAGACCATTTAAAAAGCTTCCTTTTGTCGTGAAGGCTAAATGCCCGCAGACTCCGCCTACATCCTGCTGGTGTGTGCGGCGCGGGGCTCTCCCGCCCCTCTCTGAGCCCATTTCAGACTCGGCTGAGGATGCGAGCTGGCTGTGTAGTGGAACCGTGGTGTGTCCAGGGCGGGCGGGAGCCTTCCCGAGGGGTTCCTGGGTCTCGCATAGCTGGGTCTGTGTCTGGACAGTTAATGCCACGTGGGGCCGTGGACCAAGGACGGATTCTGGTTGGGGGGCCGTGGAGTGTTGTCCTTGGATGATGAAGTGGAACCCAGATGGCTGTCCCCTGATGGCGGCTCAGCCCACGGCCTGAGGCATTTGAACACATTCTGTGACCTCGGAGAGCTCTCGGGCACCTTCGCTGAGAGACCGTGGCCTCTGCCTGGTGACCTTGTGGCCATCGCCCTGGTGGCTGGGGTGTGGCCCCTGTCACAGGGCACATCTGACACCTGCTGCTGTCTCTCTCCCTCTCTCTCTCTCTCTCTCTCTCTGAAGGAGTGGGCCAGGTTGTGCTGCAGGTCGCCGCGGCTACCAACTGCAAACATCACTATGGTGTCGAGAAAGCTGACATCCCGGCCAAGTACGCGGAGGTGAGCGCTTCTGGGCCCCGGGCATGGTTGCATCTGTCACTTTTCTTTCTAACCTTGGTTTGTGGTGGCCTGTGGGGCAAGGGCGTGGCCTGTGCCAGGGGTCAAGGGGAGGGGAGTTCCCCCAGCGCCGTGGGGTCAGTTAGCGTCATCCTTGTGCCAGCGTCTGCCTGGGGGGCGGCAGGGTCTGGGGAGAGCACACGTCTGAGCGGTGTCGTCCCCACAGGAACGTGTTTAGAGTTGTGGTTCGCACGCCCGCTGACTTGGGTTCCCTGCGGTCGGAAGCCTTTGCCAGGAACCCCGGAGCGGGCGGGCAAGGGGAGGGAAGGGGGCTTGGGGAGCCGTGGGTGCCATCCCGGCTGCCTGGTTCCTGACGGACTGTCTGGTTCGGCTCCCTTGCAGACCATGGACCGAGAGTTCAGGAAGTGGATGAAATGGTATGGAAAAAAGCATGCAGAATACACAGTGAGTGCCACCGCTCCATGCCCCGTGGCTGCTGGTGCAGTGCCTGCCCTGAGCCTCCGCCCCCGGGGGCGGGGGCAGCTCCCCCACCCAGAGCCCCCTCCCCACCGCTTTCCACCCTCTGCCGGCCACTCTCATCCTCCCTCCTGGGGGTCCTTGCGGGCGCTCAGAGAACAGAGGTGGCCCACGTGGCGTTTCTCTTCCGCAGCCCCCCAGGCACCGGCAAGGCCTCGGAGCACCGGCTCTTTCAGAGGCAGCGCCCCTCCCAGGTCGGCAAGTGGGGGCGGCAGGGTGCGGGCGAGGCGGCCTCTGCCCCGTCCGCGGGCCGGCTGAGGGCATCTTTCTCCTGCTTGCCCCCCGCAGCAGCGTGGGGCCCAGCGGATGAGTCCCCCGGCTGTCCCGGTGCCGCCTGCCCCTCTGCCCCTCACTCAGCATCGCTCAGCCCGGCCTTTCGACGCCGAGGTTCCTCGGGTCTCGCTCCTGGATCCTGGACGCTCTGGCCTCTCTCTCTGCTCCTCCTACCCAGGGTGTCCGCGTCCGCATCCTCGGCTCGAGTGCGTTTCTGTGCTCAAGGCTTCATCAGTCTTTCTGCCAGGTTTCGGTTGCCTGTGGACGCAGGGCCGCCATGCAGCCACCATCCCCCTGGGACGCTGCTGGGGCATCGCGGGGGCGGGGTCTGCAACCGGATCTTCACCACACCCACCACTTCCCATCTCACGCCCCCCAGGTCACTTAGACCCCAGCTGGCTGTGACGTGGTCCTGATGCCCCCTCCCGGACTTCCTTGCCGTGCTCGCTGCTCTCCCTGCGCCGTCCGGCGGGCAGGGTTGTGGGGCCAGAGTCAGCGTCCCCGTCGCCTCGGGGACCCAGAGTGGGTCACGTAATTGTAGGTGGGAGGCAGATGGGGGCGCAGGAGAGGGGGCTCCAGGCTCTTAGAACAGCCTAGCCATTTCTCCTTTCATGGGTCGTGCTTTCGGTGTTGTGTTTAAAAGCCAAGCCTCAGCTCACCTAGATTTACGTTCACGGTATCGTATAGGAGTTCTGTGGCTGTGCGTTTTGCCTGTAGGTTTGTGGTTTCTTTCTGGTTACTTCTTTTGGAGGGCGTGAGGTCTGCGTCTACATTCATTTCTCCGTGTGCAGACATCCAGCTGCTCCGCCCCATCTACTGCAGGGCTGCCTCTCTCTGTTGAGCCGTCTTTGTTGATTCGTCCGAGGCCAGCGGCCGCTCTGCTCTGCTCCGTCCCACGTTCTCCCCGTGTGCTCTCTCAGTGGCACCGCAGTGTCTTGACAGCTGCGTCTTCGTGAGAGTCAGTCCTGAACCGCGTGGCATCGGGCCTCCAGCCTCGTTCTCCTCCTTCAGTGAGGTGCTGGCCACACTGGGGGGTTTGCACTTGACTTCTGTCTGCGCTGTGCTGACGTACAGCCATACATTCATCCTGCAACCTTCCTGTAGTTGCTGTATTAGTTCCAGGGTTGTCGTCGTTGTTGTTGATTCTTTTGGATTTTCTACATAGACGATAACATCACCTTTGAACAAAGGCAGTTTTACGTCTTCCTTCCCAATCTGTACCCTTTCCTTTTCTTGTCTTATTGCATTAGCCGGGGCTTCTAGTATGGTGTTGAAGAGCAGGGATGAGAGGGCACATCCTTGCCTTGCCCCGGATCTTAACAGGAAAGCCTCGAGCTTCTCACCATGGGTGTGATGTTAGCTTTCAATTTTTTTGTGGATGTTCTTTTTAAAGTTGACGAAGTTCACCTCTGTTCTTATTTTTCTTCTGAAAATCTTGATTGTGAATGGGTATTGGGTTTTGTTAAAGCTGCTTTTGCATTGTGTGATTTTCTTTTTTGGCCTGTTGAGGGGACAGAGTACAAAGGTTGATGTACTTCCACGCCCGGCGTAAATCCCACCTGGCCCTGGGGTATACCTCCTATTATGTTGAGGGTATTTGCAGCCAAGAGGGATGCTGGTCTGTAGTTTTCCTTTCTCGTGATGCCTGACCTTGGCATCAGGGTGCTGTGACCTCGTGGTGTGAGCTCGGCCGTGCCCTCTCTGCTTCTGCTCTGCTCTTCTTGGACCAGGACTTGCACATCTACGGGCTGGGCCCAGCTCCCCTCCCCTTTTTCCTGGTGGGATTTCATGTGCGATTCTCTCCCCTCAGTGAAAAGCAAGAGGTGTATCCTCTGGCCTCCTGTGTCCCTCCTGCATCTGAAGTCCTCTGGTGTTCATTGCTCAGGCTGAGGGCAGTCAGTCCAGATGGTTTCTGTTTCCAGGAAACTTCTTCTTGCCCAGTCCCTTAGATCCACCGGCATGCTGCTAAGAGTTCCTAGATGGTTTACCGTTTTCCTAAGACCTCGTGACCTCCTAAAACATAGGTTTTTAAATTTAAGAAGTGCCTCCTGCTTCTGGTGAGAGGGCCAAGCAGTTCAGTCCCGTAGCGTAGAAGTCTGCATTGACGCAGGTCCCAGGGATGCCCCGATGGATCTGCGGGCAGCCTTCGCTGCTTTATTCGGAGTGTGGTTCTAGCTGCTGGTACAATCCCCGCGGCTGGAGGGAGAGGCGGGGGTGAGGCTGGTGGGCTGCCCGCCCCGGCGGGTCACCTCTCCTCCCTTCCTCCCCTCGTCACCTTTGGGCGGCAGCACCTGGCCTGGTGGGTGTTTGGGGGTCAGTGGCACGTCAGCTGGCTCATTGGCGGGGCTCCCTGTGTGTAAACCTTCTTGCTCTTTGACCTTGTGAGGTCCAGGGCACTTGTCAGTTGCCCTTGCTCTGTGGCCTCGCGAGGTGGCTGCGAGCAGAACTCGGCTCAGAGGACTCTTGGTCACGGCCTTGGCGGCCGTGTCCGGGGCGGCAGCCAGCTGTGCCTCTGGCGTCCACGTGGCCCTGCTCCAGGAGGGTGTGGCGACAGTCCCTGCCCAACGCCTGGATTTGGCAGGAGCTTGCCGGCTGGGTCTGGAAAGGTGCCCCCACTGCGGCTGTCTGTGGCTGGGAGCAGGTGCCCTGGTTGGCGGGCAGGGTCCTGCCTCTGTCACTTAGTAACTGAGCGGGGAAACGAAGCCAGCAGGAAGGAGCCTCCGAGCCCAGTGTGTTTCCTGGCGTCTGAGCCGCCTCTTCGGTCCCTGCCTGGCCCTGCAGCCCACAGCTCTCCTCCCGTCAGAGCCCCTGGGCCCTCCCTACGCCCGGCTTCTGCCTACGTCTGTCACACCTCAGGGCGCCCCCTCTGCCTGGCGACAGCCGGGTGACCCCATGCTGTCGGCCCCTGGCAGTGGGCTTGGCACACAGGTTTCCCGTGCTTGGGGCGGTGGCAGCCTCACAGAAGTGCCGTGTGGGAAGGTGCCCCCGGCCAGGTCCCTGGGCAGGCGGTGGCAGCCCCTGTGCCTGTGTGGGCTGGGGTCCGTTTTCTCTTATGCCCGTGTGCGTTTCTCCACACTGGAGGTCTTGGTTACCTTGGGGCCAGTCACGGGTCCTTGGTGGGGGTGACATCTTCCTGCCACGGTTAACTCGGGCACACTGGCCCCAGCAACACAGAGCCGACTCGGCCAGTCTGTATCAAGAGGCGAATGGCGGCGGAGCCGGGACAGTGGCTGTTTTCTTGCCTTGAACGTGAGGCCACAACAGAGCAGTGGCGCTGTGGCTTGAAACGGTGTGGCTTGGATGGGTGAGCCCCCGTGGAGAGAGAAGCCGCATCAGGACGAGCCTGTGGGACCCCAGGACTCAGCAGACGTCGTCCTCACATTGTGGTTTATTCAGAGACAGGACGGAGCCAAACCAGCAGAGGGAAGAGGCGTAGGGTGGGCCCAGGGGACCAGGCGCAAGCTTCCAGACTCCGTAGGACGTGCTTCACTCCCCCAAACGAGACGTGACAGCACGAGCGAGGTGCGGGCCCCAGGGAGGCTCACGAGACCCAGTGCCCGGGGGCTGTGGTCTGCTCTCTTGGCCACAGAGACCGAGCCCAGGGTTCTCACTGGGGGCCGGTCAGCCGAGACCCCAGACTCCGGGAGGAGAGCAGGTGCCCGTGTGGACCCCGTGTTTTCCCAGAGAGTGTGTGCACAGGGAGCCCCCGAGGTCTGGTTCCAGACACCGAGCGGCCTTCCCAGGACACGGCCTCAGGCCTGCAGCTTGAGCTTTTTCCTGTGCGGCATCATAAGGACTTTGGACTTGGGTCAGTGCCCCGAGCCTGCTGGGCTGCGCGCAGGGAACCGTGGCAGCCTCACAAGGGGAGAGGACCCAGCGAGCAGACGCGGACGTCCGGGACGCAGACCTCCCACGGCACCCGGGTGTTTTAGGACAGCCGTCTCCCTTCTGCCCTGTGGGGCTCGGCCCCTCGTGTCCCTGGGTGCCTCCTGTGTGCTGCAGCCACTCTGCCTGGGCGCCGTGGCACTCACGGGCTCCTGCGCTTGGGGTCTCCCCTCCTGCCCGTCCCAAGACAGGCTCAGGGGCCAGCCCTGCCGGGCGGCGCTGTCCCATCACCACCTGGAGGGCCTCCGGTCACCTGGTGGCTTGTGGGATGCAGACGGGGGCCGCCAGCAGCCACCTCCACCCTCCCCCAGAGACGCTCTGTCTGTGGGTCCGCCTGTCCTGGACGTTTCCCATCAGTGGAATCACACCCTGTGCGTCCTTCTGAGTCTGGCTTCTCTCACTGAGCGTCGTGTTCTCAGGGGTTGCAGCGAGTGTCGGGGCTTCACCCCTTTTTATATCTGGGTGATGCCCCCGTGTGTGGAGGGACCACAGGGTGTTTATCTGTTCCCGTTCATGACGGACATGTGGGTCCCCACCTCTGCTGCTGTGGACAGGGGTGTGCAGGTTTTCCTGTGGAGGTCTGTTTTCACTTCTCTGGGGTGGACACCCAGGAGTGGGATGATAGCCTTTTTTTGAAGAATTACAAAGCCAGATTTCTTGGTTTGTTAAATGGTACAGTTCTGGGCAGTTAGGTTCATAAGGTCTGAGTTGTCTCAGGCAGACTTTGGCCTTGAGGCACAATGAGATTAGTCGGCTAGCAAAGATAGTGGTCAGAGCAGTGCCGAGGGCGGAGGGCGAGGGCGTAAGGACAGCCCTGCTGCCCCAGAGACGGGCGAGGTGGTGCAGGAGAGCTGCGCCCTCGCTGCGTGTGCTCTGTCCAGCACGACCGCCTCGGGGCGCCCCCTGCTGGCCCTGCATGGGCATGGCGTGGTCTCGGCCTCTCCCCGCCATCCCCTGGTGGGAGCCTGGCCCCAACGCCACCGCCCCTCCGCGGCCTCCCCACTCAGGGCCTCTGCTCATTCCATCTCTTCTTTGGGGGGCAGGCGGGGGTGGGGTGCAGAGGTGAGCGAGACCTCTGAGTGATGGGCTGTCCCTCTTTTCTCCTTTCAGCTGGAGAGAGGAGATTTCCTCTCGGAGGAGTGGAGAGAGCGGATCGCCAACACGAGGTACGGCGGGGCCAGAGTGAGGCTGCGAGGGCCGCGGGGGCCTGCTGGGCGGGGCAGGATGGCGCGGGGTGGCGCAGCTCCCCCTCCCCGGGTCGCTCCCCCTCCCCGGGTCGCTCCCCATCCCCGGGTCGCTCCCCCTCCCCGGGGGCACCCCAGCAGGCGGGGCCGGAGAGTGTGGGCAGGGCCCGGGTTCAGTGCAGGTTCCTGCTGTCGGGCCTCCCCGGGATGGACGGTAGCGCCGTGGCAAGCAGTCTCCAGGCTGACACCGCCGCGTGTCCTGAGCTTGCCGGCAGTGGCTCCTTCCCTTGTCCTGCCCAGGCCTGGGGCTGGGGAGCGGGCTGGACCCCGCGCTCGCGCACCTGGCGGCAGCAGTGGCAGCACCTGTGGAGCGCGAGACGCTCGTGTGGCTCAGTGGGGGTGGCCGGGCCTCGGTGACTGCGGGGCGGGTGTGTCACTCCCAGCTGTCTGGTGGGGGGCGGGTCACACCATTTCCCTTCGACCTCATGGTCTGGCCTCCGCCTGCCTTCTGCATGTGCTCGCTGCACGGCGCCCCGAGGCCCCACCACTGGGTTCTGTGCGGGCAGGTAGGAAACAGGCGTCCCTCGTTCACAAAGGCCTGTCCTTGTCTCGCTCTCCCGTGAGAATGTCTCACCTGATTTGGGCACGCCATCCCCCTTTTCTTGAGGGGACCGTGCTGACCCCGTGGGTGTCCCCATCAGACGGGGTTTGGGGGCTCTGGAGCAGCTGCCGTGGGGGCCTCTCCCGTCGGGGGCCCTAACCAGCAGCTGTGGCCCGGCGAGGAAGAGCTCGCCCAGAGCACCGTGAGGCCCTGAGGCCAGGCTTTGCCGGGGCCCCCAGACGGTGCCCCCAAGACGGCGAGCGCCCTAGGCGCTCTGCTTCCTGTTGGGGGTGTCCCCGCCCTGACCAGCTCCTCTGCGCTCAGGGGTCTTCATCCTGGCTTCCGCGGGCCTCAGGGAGCTTCCTTGTTTTCTCTCGGGTGACTCTAGTTCAGGCAGCCCAGGGTCTGTCCTGGCTTATCCCCTCTCCCCACCTTGGCCACCTTGAGGCCCTGGCATGCAGCCTCCCCAGGCTCCGTCCCAGAGCAGGGACCCCTCCAGGCCGGCTCCACTCCCTGTCGGAGCCTCCCCAGCTTGCCGCTCTCATCAGGGCTCTGCCCGTCGGCCCCAACCTGAACCGTACTGCATCTGGCTTTCTTTCCAAGCGGTCAGCAGCGAGAGAGCTTGGCTTACACCTTCAGTGCTTCTCCTGCTGCCTGTGTCCGTCCTCGCCCCGGTCAGATCTTCCGTTACTGTCCTAGTACCGAGATTCCAGACAAGTGGCATGGAACGGCAGACAGCTCGCTGCTCTCCCTCATGTTCAGATGGAGAAGGGATCCCTGGTGGGGGTCCTCCACGGGGGCAGGAGCCGGCGGGCAGAGGAGGGGACAGGTTGGGGGCCTGTGCGGGCAGCAGCCTCCCACCACCCGGTGGGCGTTTTCAGGCAGCGCTTCCTCAGGCCGTCGGGTGCCAGAGAACGTCTGAGAAACGGGAGAGGATGGGCCAGGCCCTGCCTCGGAAGAACTTGGCGCTGGGCCCTCGGGTGGTGGTGCGGTTTGATGGGTCTATGCTGCTTTCCTGCCTGGGTGTCCTTGCACCTCTCTGCTCAGGTGGCGCTTGAGCTGCCCGCTTTCCAACCCCGGGGCACCGGAGGGGCAGGTGGGCAGCCCGTTGCCCTGGGCCCGTGTCCGTGTGTGCCTTACCAAGGAAGCCGGCAGTCTGCTTGTCGCGGTGTCCGTGTTCACGGCACCCAGGGTGGCAGTCACAGCCTGTGGGCCCTGGCACCCGTCCCCAGGCCGGGCGGAGGTGGTGCGGGCAGAGCTGGCGGCAGAGGCGGTAGGCGTCATAGGCGCCGCGGCTCTGTACATGTGTGCAAGTAGAACCTCCTTTCACTCAACTGGAATATTATTTTGCAGTGTTATATTTGTGAATAACTTTGCCTTTGGTCCTGAGGTGGATCACCAGCTGAAGGAGCGGTTCGCAAACATGAAGGAAGGTAACGAACTCCCCTTCCCTGCCCTGTGCGTCCCGCGTCTGCGTCTGCTCGGGGCTGTGTAGCTGTGGCCCTGATCACAGGTGGTGGGGTCCTGACTGGCATCATCGGGTTTGGCCCTGGTGGAAAGGCCTCAGGCAGGGGGTCCTGTTCATCGTGGTTCTTACTGTCACCTAGGTTGTGGGCTGGTGCCTTGCAGCTCAGTGCGTGGCGTAGAATAGACCCGACGCCTCCCACGCTCAGGCCCCAGCTTGCAGCCCGCCGGAAGGACTGGGGCGGGGGCCAGGTTAGCAAGGGAGCTGCAGACTGTCTGGTTCGTTCGCGGAGACAGGGAGTGACTTCTTAGTTCGGGGACATCCTGCCTTCTCCTAAAGGATTCTTCACTGTGTATGGGAAATTGAAACTTGATTGGGTGTCCCCATGTGATCTGGAACCCTAACCTGGGGGCGCTGAGGGCACGGGGGTTCCCCTGGCCGGCCCCTGCGGCCTTTGCCGGCCGGGCCTTTCCCGTACTTGGACCCGGGCTGCCTGGCCAGCGCCGCCCCCGCTGCTTCCCCTTCCCCTTCCCCCTCAGTCCCCGGGCCAGTCGAGACCCGGACGCGGGAGGGGACCTCACCTTTCTTGTGTCCAAGTCTCGGAAGTGCTGCCAGAACTGCTCAGCACAGCTCTGGAAGGAGAAGGTCACGGGGCGAAGCTGAAAGCTGAGTCTCTGTTCTCAAGTCAGGGTCCATTTAGCATGTAGGAGGGGCGTGTTCTCCCGTGCTTATGAAAGCGTTTAGACTCACAGGTTACCTTGATGCTTTTGTGGAGTGAGTGCTGTTGGCATCTGGCCAGAGCCTTGTACGGGGGAGGTCTCGACAGGCCACGAAGAGTCCGGGAGGGAAGTGCCAAGGCTGAGCGCTTGGGACGACGGGAGCTCCTGGTGTCTGAGCGGACTCTCCCCTCCTCAGGAACGGGGTTGTTTGGTCTTCTTGTGTCCCGAGCTCCTCCCTCTGGCGTGGTGAGCCTGAGCAGGGTGGTCCCCAAGTGAGATCCCTCCAGGCCACTGAAGGTGCAGGGAGGGAGCCGCGTCGAGGTCTCGGCTTAGCCGCCAGGGTGTGTCGCGCCCACCCAGGCCCAGCAGCACACATGAGGTGTCCCTTAGCTGTACCCGGGGCATCCTCGTGCACATGGGGCATCAGACCAATGTGGACATCTGGGCGGGAGCCTTCTAAACAGCTGGGAGCTGACCAGTTTCTTTGAACCTAGTTTGTGTTCTTGTGCCCGCCCCTGGGTCCCACGGTGAGTTGGTCTCAGGCTCAGCGTGGGAGAGCAGGTCCGGTGTGTTCCAGGAAGAGGGGACGGAGGAGTGCCTGCTTCTTCAGGCTGTCCTCCCCAGTCCGTCTCCCTCAGAAAGCTGGGCGCTTTCTGTCCCAGCACCATCGATGGTCCTGACAAGCAGGGCAGCAGCTGGGGGACCCAGGGAGGGCCCGCGTTTCCCCTTGTCCTGTGCCCTCGCGCCTGCTTCTCACCTGCTGCTTTGTTTCTTCCCCGTGGGGAGGCCGGTAGCTTCCCGTGTGTGGTGAACACTCGGGATGACAGCGGCTCCGACTGTGCCCTGTGACGCGCTCTGCTCCAGGAGCGTGGGGGTCATGCCACCGCTGGTGGAGTCGCGGGCTTCTTTCCCTGGACGCCCAGTTGCACACGGCCGGGCTCTGGTCCTCGTCCAGGGGCTGTCGCCATCCGTGTGAGAGCTGCAGCCTCAGGTGCCCATCCTTCTCGGGGTCCTCCTGGCAGGACGGGACCGGTCTCCCGGGCCCCCCGTGGGCTATGACCTCAGCGTGAGGTCGGATATGCCGCCCCGCGTGCCCACGGCCCCGCTGGGCTCTGCCCGCTCCCCTTCCTGGGGCCTGGCCAGGGATGCGGCGCTGACAGTGTGTCCCCATGCTTCTCCAGTCGTGACATGAGATGGCAGGAGTCCCCTGTCCTGCAGGGAGGTCTCCAGAAAGCGTCTTCATCCTTGGGCTCACGAGGGCGGCTTCTCTGGCCGCCGCTGCTGCTCTGATTGCCACGTCATGTCTTCCCTGACGTGCCGCAGGAGCCCCGGCAGGGCAGACGTGCTGCGCTCTCTCCTGCTCCCTGTCCCCGCAGCCGCGGGGAGGCCCCCATGCTGTCCTGATCTCCTCTGTGGCCGGGAGACAGAAACGGGGTGTGTCCCCCAAGTTTTGTTAGGAAACATTTCAAGCAAACAGGAGAGGGGAAAGGATCACCCAGCATAGACGCAGAGAGTTTCCAGCTGCCCTCAGCACCGCCGGCTGCATGTGTGTTTGCGTGTGTGCACGTGCAGGTGAGCGTGAGCCTGAGCATGCGGCAGGGTCGCTCCTGATGGTTTTGTGGGAACGAGCGCCCTGCCCGGGCCCGTCTCCTGAGCACTCGGCGCCCATCCCCGCGCCCCACCCGGGAGAGGAGCGTGGATTCCTGCTCTGCCAGCTGCCACAGGCGCCTCTTGGGCGGTGCGGTCCCGACTCTCTAGCCTTAGGGCCTCGGGTCACGCCCCCTCTATCTTTTTGGATGCGGCCCACTGGGCATCTGGCCTCGTTGTCTCGTGGGATGTCGCGCCCGTTCTTCACGCGTCCCTCGTGGTCATCTTGACCTTGCCCTCCGCACCCCGTGGCCCACCTGAGCGCCCGGGTGTTGCACGCGGCCGGCTCGGGGCCCCTGGTGACATGCCCACAGAAGTCCCCTCAGGGCACCTGTTGTCCCGGAAGCCTTGCAGGGGGCACATTCCTAATTCGCGCGTCCTCCCTTCGACACTCTTCAGGTGTGCCCAGGGGACTCCCTCAGCCTCTGGCTGCTGTGACTTTGCTGGCACAACCAGCCGACTGCCCAAACTCGCCCCTGGCCAGCCCGGGACCTGGCATCGCTGCCTCCTGGGGGTTGGGGGCCTCCAGAGGCCAGGCTGGGGCTCGGGGAGCCGTGAGCGCGTGTGCCAGCAGAGGGCTCGTCCCGACTGCTTCAGTTTGCTCGTCACGCGTTTTCTTTGACTTTTATATTTGGTTCTGTATTTCCTACGCTGGAACGTTCCGGTGTATTACGTTTCCTGGCAGTGTTTCATACAGGATGGGGGAAGCGTCTGTAACCTGAGGGTGACGTCATCAATCGTGGTGAACTTCTCTGCAGGAGGCCGCGAGTCCTTGTGGTTCTTCTTTTCCCTACAATGACTGCACACATGCCGAGAGTTAATTGGAAAAACTGTTTTCTGTGCAGCCGTTCCCGACCTGACCCTTTCGCGTTCTGTCTGTGTGGGGTCAGGGCCCAGTTCTGCCTTAGGTTCTGTCTGTTCCTGTGGATCAGGACCCAGTTCTTCCTCCGGTTCTGTTTGTGTGGAGTCTGGGCCCGGTTCTCTCTGAGGTCCTGTTTCCCTGGAGTCGGGCCTCGTCCTGCCTTGGGTTCTGTTTGTGTGTGTGGATCAGGACCCGGTTCTCCCTCAGGTTCTGTTGGTTCTGTGTTAGGGCCTCGTCCAGCCTTAGGTGCTCTCTGTGTGTCCGGACCCGGTTCTCCCTCAGGTTCTGTCTGGCTCTGGGGTCAGGGCTGGTTCCGGTCCGGATCTGGTGTGGGTGTGGCACATCTAGACAGCGCAGAAGTTGTAGAGGGGGTGCCCAGCGGGCCCCACGGCGAGACCCAGGGGACTGTGAGGCCCTGAGTGCGTTTTGCAGGAAAGCAAATCGTGAGACGGGTCGGAGCTCTCAGGCGCCGCTTTGTTTGCTTTTAGCTGTGAGATTAGCTCAGGACTCCCGGTCTCTTGGCTCTTCTGTGTTCAGAGGGCTGGTTTCTCTGGAGGCTTTTGTGTCCTGGTGCTCTAACCTTCATCAGGCTCTTGCTCGTATCACGCGCCGGTGTCCGCACGGCCGGCACTGATCCCTCTCTGTGTTTCAGGTGGCAGAATTGTGTCCTCGAAGCCCTTTGCACCTCTGAACTTCAGAATAAACAGTAGAAACTTGAGTGGTAAGAGCTCTCGTGTTGCCGAGTTCTTAACACGTGCAATTACGAGCATCTGCCGTGGGTTAAAGCGGGGGTCGCCCGCCAGCAGTGGTGACGGGGCGGGTGCGGGGGGGGGCGTCCCGGGCGCTGTGGGATGTGGAGCGGCGGCTGCACTCACTCCATGCGGGAGGCCCCCAGTTGTGACAACCTCAGACGTCCCCAGACGTGGCCCTGGGCAGGACCGTGGTGCTGAGACCCAAGGGAGCAGTGACAAGCAGGGACAAGCAGCAGTGTGTGCGGGGTGGCGGGACCCTCAGATGCCGGGCATCCTCGCGGCTGCTTCGTTGCCACATCGGCCCCTGCGGGCCTTTGGAGCCCTCCCTGTGGGCTCGTCGCCTTTGTCCTTGGCCAGGCGCCTGGGTGCGTGGAGGGCCGTGGGCACCTCCCCAGCCGGCGGTTGGGACGTGCCTGGGACCTGAGCCCCGCCATACCCCTCCCCCTTGTGCCCTGGTGACCCCTGACCCCTGCGCCCCATTGTGCGCAGACATCGGCACCATCATGCGCGTCGTGGAGCTGTCGCCGCTAAAAGGCTCGGTGTCGTGGACGGGGAAGCCGGTGTCTTACTACCTGCACACCATCGACCGCACCATAGTGAGTGGCACCCCTTCCTCCCCAACCCGCCTCTTAGCTGACGTGGGTGGGCAGATGTCCTGCTCCCAACCCGGGGTCCTGAGCGCTCACCGCGCCCGTCACTGCCTGACGTCGGTGGGTCTGGGGTGTGGCTCTTGTCCTGACAGGGTTTTCCATCGCTAATGAGACGTTTTCTTTTCCTTTTCCATTTTCAGCTTGAAAACTATTTTTCTAGTCTGAAAAATCCAA
This sequence comes from Physeter macrocephalus, assembly GCF_002837175.3. Classification (NCBI taxonomy): domain Eukaryota; kingdom Metazoa; phylum Chordata; class Mammalia; order Artiodactyla; family Physeteridae; genus Physeter; species Physeter macrocephalus. The sequence goes on along the minus strand of NC_041215.1, from coordinate 22,491,783 downwards.
AACTCAGGGTAAGTTTGTGAATTTGTCTTTGATCTCTAAGCTGACCAGGGCCCGAGGCATCCCGAGTGGCCGGGCATGGGCCTGGGCGCTGGGGCCCCCGGCTGTGGCGGCCGTGTCTTGAGCAGCTTCACCCTGGCCACATTTCTTGAGAGATTGTGGGGGGAGATAGGTTGGAGTTACAACCTTTGAAAATGTCCCGCGGCCTTGTGGTCATCACTTTGTCTCTGAGCCTCGTGGGACGTCTGTCCCAGTGTCTTTCTCTTTGGAGGCTCAGACAAGCACGTGAGCCTTGAAGGAGCCCCCCGCACGGGCTCTTCCTGCCGCACTCGGGCCTCCGGGTCAGGGCATGGTGACGGTCACCCCCACCTGGAGACAGAGGACGGCCTTGCGGGTGGCCCTGTCCTCCCTCCTGTTGCAGTGGGTGTCCCACAGCCCCCACCTGTGGACAGCGCGCCCCTTGGTGGGGAAGTGGTTGTGGGGACCTTGGGACCGCCCGCCGCAGTGGGGGCCAGGCCAGGCCTTCCGGGGGGCCACCGGGTTCCCAGCAGAGACTGGGTGTGGGGTGCGTGCACTTCGCTTTCCCCTGGGGCCAGGGCTACAGGGCCCCTGCAGGCAGGAGGGTCTCCGCGGTGCCCGCAGTTCAGAGGACGAGCCCCCTGCTTGCTCCCCAGGAGGAACAGGAGGCAGCTCGGCGCCGGCAGCAGCGGGAGAACAAGAGCAACACGACCACCCCCACCAAGGTGCCCGAGAGCAAGGCGGCCGTGCCCGCCGACACCCCCATGGTGAGCGCCCCGCCCCCGGCCAGATGGGGCGGCCCCCGTCTCGGGGGAGGGAGCCAGGCTGCCTCCGGGAGCCCACGTTGCCAGCTGGTCCCTCACACGGTCTTCCGCTAGGACTCTGGTGCTGAGGAAGAGAAAGCCGGGGCGACCGCTGTCAAGAAGCCGTCTCCCTCCAAGGCCCGGAAGAAGAAGCTGAACAAGAAGGGCCGGAAGATGGCCGGCCGGAAGCGCGGACGTCCCAAGAAGATGAGCACCGCCAACCCCGAGCGCAAGCCCAAGAAGACCCAGAGTGCACTGGACCTGCTGCACGCCCAGACCGTGTCGCGGGCGGCGTCACCCTCGCCGCAGGGTGAGTGCCTCCTTGCCCCCGCCCCGCTGTGCTCTGGGGTCCCAGGGAGCCTCACCGCTGTCCCTTTTCCTGCCGGCCTGGGCAGAAGCCACTGCGACAGCGTCTGCGCTGAGTGCTCGGGTCGGGGCGGGGGGGGAGGTGCTCCAGTTCCAAAGCCTCCCGAGGGCTCCGCGGGTGTCCCGTGCAGAAGCCCTGCTCAGGCAGGGCAAAGTGTCGCGGTTCGGGGTCTGGTGGCGGCTTGGCTGGGCAGCTGGGGCGTCGTGCAGGGCCTGGCGTCTAGGGAGCGTGACCCGCTGTCTCCCCGCAGGCGCCCCCTACCAGCTACCTCCCAGCACGCAGCGGCGCCCCCCTGAGCAGCTGCTGCTGGCGCCCGCCCCGCCCGCCCTGCACAGGCTGCTAGGTGAGCCGCCCCCGTGGGGGGAGGCCGGGCGGGCAGGGCGGCTTGTCTGCAGACCCCCTGGGAAACCCACACTGCGTGGCCAAGCGCACCACCCCCAGGGCTCAGGCTCAGTCCTGCCAGGGCGCGCCTGGGCTTTGGGGTCAGCGGGGCCCGTGCTGCAGTCTGAGGCTGCGGTCCTGCCCCAGGGCAACTGAGGCCACGTCTGGGGGCGTTGTTAAGACTCGGGGGGGCGCTCCTGGCGTCGAGAAGGTGGAGGCCAGGGATGCTGTTCCACCACCCACGGTGCCCAGGGTGCCCCGCAGAGGAGGACCCAGCCCCGTGTCTGCAGTGTCAGGGAGACCTGTCCGGGATGAGCCCGGTGTCCCGAGGGAACAGGGCCCTGTCCTGCCGAGTCGAGCTCGTGCTCGTGTGGCTGGGCTGCCTTGAGATGCCTCGTCCCTTCAGAAAGTGGATGAAGGAAACTCCTGTACAGTTTTCTCAGTTCAACATCGGTAGCGTACGTTTACTGAGAAGACCGGCAGACTGGCTGACCACAACCCATGTGTCCTTGGGGAGAACGAAAACGCGGGCTGGGGATGGCAGGAGCTGTGAGGGTCCCCACGTGGGCGCGAGCCCCACCTGGCGGCAGGACACGCTGAGGCAGTGTGGGGACACGGGCCCCCGGCACGACAACGGCACCGTGTGATGCCAGCACCACTCGGGCCCTGGCGAGCCTGCACGTCTTTCTCAAACCCCACCCGCCTCCGCCTCGAGCCTCAGCTGGAGGGTTTCTGAGTTAAAACCTTGTCTTGGCTCCTCTCGTAGAATCCTTCAAGATTCAGTACCTACAGTTCCTGGCATACACAAAGACCCCTCAGTACAAGGCCAACCTGCAGCAGCTGCTGGACCAAGAGAAGGTGAGCCGCACCTGGTGCTGCCAGGCCCAGCTCCCCTCACTTGCGGGGCCTCATGGCCCCCGGGCTGCGGCTGGCCGGGCCCTGCTGCCCCGTTTGAGGCGTCCTCGTCTGGGGACAGTGTTCCCTGCAGCCTCGGTGGTGGAGCTGGGGTGGGGGGCTGTGAGGTGCGGCTGTCCTCGGGCCCGGTGCGGGCACCCCGGCTTTCCTGAGGGCAGAAGCATCAGGCTCTGTGGCTCCTGGTAACGTGGTGCCACGTTCCGGGGGGAGGCCCTGACGGGGGTCTGGCCAACCTCCTCACGGTGCGTGTCCGCCGCCGTGTCCGCCAGGCGGGCTGCGAGTCAGGCGGGGCGCCCGTCCCGGGGGCCTCGCGCTCACAGCCCTGCCCCGCAGGAGAAGAACGCCCGGTTGCTGGGTGCCGTGCAGCAGCTGTTCGGCCACTGCCAAGCTCAGAAGGAGGAGATCAAGAGGCTTTTCCAGCAGAAACTGGATGAGGTAGACGCCCCGCCCTGGCCACCCTGAGGCCGTGTAGACAGCCCTGGCGCGGGATGGGGGGCAGGCGGGGCCCAGGGCCCAGCCCGGACGTCTGGCCAAGATCCAGAAGGACTGGTGCCCTCCTGGTGCTCTTCACATTGAAAGTCTCCCTGATGGAGCAGCCTGGAGGTGGTCAGAGGGAGGCTTCCCGCCTCGCGATGCCCCTGGCGCCCCGTGAGAGCCCCCCTTTGCCGTCGTCTGTCCTCAGCTGGGAGTGAAGGCGCTGACCTACAATGACCTGATGCAAGCGCGGAAGGCGATCTCGGCTCACAACCAGCAGTTGAGGGAGCAGACAGAGCAGCTGGAGAAGGGCAACCGGGAGCTGAGGAGCCAGAGCCTGCGGCTGGTGCGCCCGGCGGGGCCCCCGGGCGGGCGGGCTCCCGGCCGCAGAGATGACTGAGGGCGGCCCCTGAGTCGGGCTCCCGGGCGCAGAGATGACTGAGGGCGGCCCCTGAGTCTGCGGCAGTGGGTCCTGGCAGCCCCCCTCCGTCCCCGTCCTCCCTCAGGATCTTCGCGGGGCGTCCAGGGGCCTCAGACGCCTCACAGCCACCCGCCCGTCCCCACAGCTCAAGGCACGGTGCGAGGAGCTGAAGCTGGACTGGTCCACGCTGTCCCTGGAGGGCCTGCTGAAGGAGAAGCAGGCCCTGAAGAGCCAGATCTCGGAGAAGCAGAGGCACTGCCTGGAGCTGCAGGTAGGAAGCCTGTCGGAGGCGGGGTTGGGGGGGGGGGGGCTCCAGGCTTCAGCTGGGGCGCTGGGACCAGCGTCCTAGGCCCAGTCCCCGCCGCAGCGCCCGGGCTTGCGAGCGCCGTTTCTGAGGCTGCCGCTGGTGGCCCTCGCTTGCACCGTGAGAACAGCTCGTGCTGACGAGGTGAGCAGAGGATGGTGCGGGAAGGAAGGACAGACAGATCAGCGCGCGGGTGCTGGCTTCCCGGAAGCCCGTCTACATGCCGAGGCCTCCTGCCGCGTTTGCCTCCCCCCAGCGAGGTTTCGTGATTTACGTGAAGCTTTCGCCGTTGCCCGGCCCTGGGGGCTCTTTCAGGGATGGGTTACTGCAGAATGGCACTGCAGTGAATTCCTCTGCACCCGAGGCTGCTCTGGAAGCTACGTCCCTAAAGACACGCGTCCCCCAAGTAGCCTTCGGAGTGGCTGTAGGTCCAGGGATACGGTGTCAAGCTGCCTTCTGTGGTGGCCCGGCCCTGCTGCCAGCCTGTGTGCAGGAGGAGTCTCAGGAGGCTGCGCGCTGGGTCCTGACGCTCCTGTGTAACCGAGAGGCTGCCCGAAGCTGTGGGCCCTTGATTCATTGTAGGGAGAGCCAAACTATGCCTCGGGCCCCCTGCCCCCGGGGCCCCCGCCCCCAGGGTTGATACCTTACCCTCACGGTGGTGGTGACAGCCACGGAGCCTGGGCCCCTCGCTTCCTCAGGTCGGTGTGTCTGCGCACCCGCGCTGACGCTCGTCTGCCCATCACACTAGCCGGCCCACGTCCCTCTCGCTCTCGCAGGACCGTCCCTGCCAGTGAGGCGCTGGGTGTGGGGCCTCTCAGGCCTGACGCCTCCTCTCATCCCCCAGATCAGCATCGTGGAGCTGGAAAAGAGCCAGCGGCAGCAGGAGCTCCTGCAGCTCAAGTCCTGCGTGCCGCCCGACGACGCCCTGTCCCTGCACCTGCGCGGGAAGGGTGGCCTGGGCCGAGAGCCGGAGGCCGAGCCCGGCCGGCTACACCTGGAGCTGGACTGCACCAGGTTCTCCCTGCCCCACTTGAGCAACATGAGCCCGGAGCTGTCCATGAACGGCCACGCGGCCGGCTACGAGCTCTGCGGTGCGCTGAGCCGGCCCTCGCCCAAGCAGAACACCCCCCAGTACCTGGCCTCCCCCCTGGACCAGGAGGTCGTGCCCTGCACCCCGAACCACAGTGGCCGGCCGAGGCTCGAGAAGTTGTCCGGCCTGGCCCTGCCCGACTACACCAGGCTCTCCCCCGCCAAGCTGGTGCTGCGGCGCCACCTGAGCCAGGACCACACAGCCAACAGCAGGGCGACCGCCAGCGAGCTGCACCCACGGTGAGCTCGTGGTGGGGGGCCTTCTGAGCGGGGGATCGTCAGTTTGGAAGAGAATCTTGGGGGTTGTTAGGCCCAGGTGCCCAGCTCTGAACACAAAACCGCGGCTCTGAGGGCTCCCTAGAAAATGACCGAGGACGTGTCTCGTTTCCAGAGCTGAGCATGCCAAGGAGAACGGCCTCCCATACCAGAGCCCCGGCATCGCCAACGGCATCAAACTGAGCCCGCAGGACCCTCGGCCCTCATCCCCTGCGGCCTTGCAGATGACGGGAGAGAAGGGCAGTGAGAAGGTGAGGCCACCACTCTTGTGAAAGTGCCCACGCGCGGGGTGGTGTAGGGCTGAGAGGGCAGGTGGGAGGCTGCCTGGCCGCGCCCTAGCCCTGGGGTGAGGCTGGAAGAGTGGGGTTGTCTCTGGGGAAAGGAGAGGCCGCGTTGAGCAGCAGGGGAAGGGAAAAGCCTGCTGCGCTCCTGTGATGGGGTGCGTGCTGGGGTGATGGGCGGGGGCCCTGGCAGGTCGGGAGGATCGCTTTGGGGTGGGGGTGACTTGTCACTGGTTGGAGGGCTGCTGTGTCCCTCGGGGCGGTGCTCAAGGCCCAGTTTCCTGGTCAGCGGGAGCAGGCCGGCCCGGTGGTGTGTCTGCAGGGCTTGAAGGAGCGCCCCTACGCCAGCAGTGGGGAGGCCATCACCAGCCTGCCCGTGAGCATCCCGCTCAGCACCGTGCAGCCGAGCAAGCTGCCAGTCAGCATCCCTCTGGCCAGCGTGGTGCTGCCCAGCCGCGCCGAGAAGGTGGTGAGTGAGGCCCTCGGCCTGGCAGCCTGGCGTCCCCAGGCACCGTGCGTCGGCACCAAGAGAGCCGTTGCTCTTGTTCTTTCCCCTCGAGGCCCTAGAGCCTTCTTGTTCAATTGCACGTGGTTAAGTTTTGAGCTCACCGTGATGCCCAAGAAAAACAGAATGTCTGACGTCCACTTTTAATTCCAGTAACGTTTTGCCACTTTTATCTTAGATCCTTTTAGTAAAAGGTGACGTGTGCAAACGGAGAGGGACTAAAACTTCCAGATTCTGTAGAAACTTCTCCCTTTCCTTCTAGTTCACATGTGCATTCAGCCTCACACTCATGGACTTGGAAATGACACTCGCTGTTCGTGTTTATGGAGATGTCACTCACACACAACTCACCCACCTAAGGTGTTCGGTGCAGTGGGTTTTAGTACATTCACCAGTCGTGTAGCCATCTCTAGTTCCAGAACATTCCATCCCCCCAAAAGGAAGCCCATCCCCACCAGCAGCCACCCACATCCCCTCCCCAGCCCCTGACAACCAGGAGCCCATTGACTGTCTCTGTGGGTCTGCCTGTTCTGGACGTTTCCCATCAGTGGAATCACACCCTGTGCGTCCTTCTGCGTCTGGCTTCTCTCACTGAGCGTCGTGTTCTCAGGGTCCGTCCACGCTGTAGCGAGTGTCAGGGCTTCACCCCTTTTCATGAATGAGTGATGCTCCCGTGCGTGGAGGGGCCACCTTGTGTTTATCCATCACCTGTTGGTGGGCATCTGGGGTGTTTCCACTGTGGGGCCGTTGTGAATCGTGCTGCTGAGGACGTGCGTGTACGGGTTTTGTGTGGGTACTTGCTGTTGTCTGGCTCCACGTAGGAGTGGAGCTGCCGGGTCAGATCATAACGGCTGCCCTCACCGCTCTCCCTGCCCATTTATCCCTGGCCCAATGCTTGCCCATTAGCCAGGGCCGTCCCTTAGAACCGAGGTCAGACACCTGTGCCTCACCTCGTGAGAACCTTCCCGTGGCTGCCCACCAGGTTCACACCCGGAGCGGCCACTTGCCCTTCCGTGCTCGCGGCCTCGGGCCCTTGGCACATCCTGTGGCGTGTGGCCGGCTCAGCTGACAACCTGCACTTCCTCTCCGCAGAGAAGCACCCCCAGCCCCGTGCCGCAGGCCCGAGAGTCCTCTTCCACGCTGGAGAAGCAGATGGGTGCTGGCGCCCACGGCTCCGGGGGCAGCGCTGCCGGGAGCAGAAGCCTCGCCCTGGCCCCCGCAGGTAAGGGCTCCTTCCCGTGCGAGGACCCAGAGGTGCCGGGTGGGCTCGGCACGTCGGCTGCACAGCGCGGCCCGGGGCTCGGGGGCTCCGAGCCGGGCTCTCCCGCTCTGCTCATCTCAGCTGGCTGTGCTCGGCCTGGGCCCATGCCGGTCCTCTGGGCTCCTCCTCAGAGAGCTCCGAGTGAGGCTTCTGGGCGGGGCCTGCGACCTAGAGGGTGCCTGTCGCCACTGCCCAGCCACGGAGCCCGTTGGGGGCGGTGGGCATGTGTGGTCAGGTTGCTTGCCTGTGTCCGCATGGCCTGATGCACGCCTGTTCTCCTGGGGGTAAAGAGCGCAGTGAGGAGGCTGCTGTTGGGACGGGTGTCCCGCCTCGGGCGCTGCTGCTCTCGCGTGGGGAGGGCGTCACCGCTGGCAGTGCCTGGGGTCTACCGGCTTGTGCGTGAGCTCCAGGGCCCAACCATCCCAGGCCCAGAAGTGGGAAGAGCACACAAGTGACGGCCCAGGGGCCCCCACTTGTCCTCTCCCGAACCTGGTTCCGTGGTGCCGTCTCAAGGTGCTGGGCCCTGAGCATGCGGAGAGCTGAGCTTCCTTGCGCTCCTCCGGGTTCGGCCAGGTGGGCATCCTTTCCCGGACGAGCTCCCCTGAAGGCGTGTCCTTCCCACAGGCTTCGCCTACGCCGGCTCGGTGGCCATCAGCGGGGCCCTGGCAGGCAGCCCGGCACCGCTCGTCTCCGGAGCCGAGCCCCCCGCCCCGGACGAGTCCTCCAGCTCCGGAAGCCTCTTCGCCACTGTGGGGTCCCGCAGCTCCACCCCTCAGCACCCCCCCCTGCTGGCGCAGCCCCGCAACTGCGGTTCGGCTTCGCCCGCCCCCCAGCTCTGTGCCAGTCCCCGGCTCGGCGCCCAGGGCCCGCTCCCTGACGCCAGCAAAGGAGACCTGCCCTCTGAGGCCGGCTTCTCGGATCCCGAGAGTGAAGCCAAGAGAAGGATCGTCTTCACCATCTCAGCCGGCTCTAGCAGCGCCAAGCAGTCGCCTTCCAGCAAGCACAGCCCTCTGTCCTCGGGCGCCCGTGGCGACGGCGGCCAGAGCCACGGGCAGGACAGCCGCAAGAGGGGCAGAAGGAAGCGGGCGGCGGCCGGGACCCCCGGCCTCAGCTCGGGCGTGTCCCCCAAGCGCCGGGCCCTGCCGTCGGTCGCCGGCCTCTTCACGCAGTCTTCAGGGTCCCCGCTGAACCTCAACTCCATGGTGAGGCTGGGAGTGGTGTCGGGGGCGGTAGGTCCAGGGCGCTCCAGGGGCCTGCTGACGGGCTTGTGCGTCTGACTCCTCAGGTCAGCAACATCAACCAGCCCTTGGAAATCACGGCCATCTCGTCCCCCGAGAGCTCCCTGAAGAGCTCACCTGTCCCTTACCAGGACAACGACCAGCCGCCCGTGCTCAAGAAGGAGAAGCCCCTGAGCCAGACCAATGGGGCCCACTATTCCCCGCTGACCTCGGATGAGGAGCAGGGCTCTGAGGATGAGCCCGGCAGTGCCAGGCGAGTGGGGCTGACGGGGCAGGTCCTTGTGGCCAGGACGCGGGGCAGGCAGCTTCCCGCCTGCCGCTGGGCAGTGGGCGCAAGGTCCCGACCTCACTGGGGTGCGTCCTGGAGCAGACAGGCCCCTTCCCGGATTGTTCACTTTAACTGTGTAAGAACCAGCCCGTGAAGGGCCCAGGCATCTGAGAGCCTCTCGCCACGTGCGTGTGGGGCAGGGCTGACCCCTGAGTCTGCAGCTCCCGGGGCGGCGGCGCGTGGCGGGTGTTTCTTGGTGGCAGAGAGAAGGGGAGGGCGGCCGCCACAGCGGAGAGCCAAGAGGCAGGCATGCAGGCTCCCATCAGCGCCTGGTGTCCACTCAGCTGACGGTGAGGAGTGCTTTCTTCCTGGGTTTTTTTTTTTTGATAACAGCTTTATTAGGTATCATTCACATACCACACCGCCCGCTTGAAACGTGCGACCCAGTGGTTTTTGACGTATTCGTGGGGTTGTGCAGGGGTTTTCATCGCCACAGAAAGAATCCCTGTACCCTTAAACACTGACTCCCCAGCCCGTCCCCCAGCCCCTGGTCCCCACCATCTACTCCCTGTCTCTGTGGATGTGACTCCTCTAGGGACCCCGCGAGTGGGATCAGGCAGCGTGTGTCCTTCTGTGTCAGGTTTATTTCATTGAGCGCCCTGTCCTCAGGTTCATTGGTGGTGTAGCAGGTGTCAGAACCTCCTTCCTTTTTAAGACTAGTATTCTTCTGTGTGTATATATCACGTTTTGTTTCTCCACCGTGTATCCATGGACGCTTGGGTTGCTTCGTTTTCAGCTGTTGTGAATCGTGCTGCTATGAACGTTCCTATACTACATGTGTTTTTACTTGAAAATGTGTTTTTACTTGAAAATGTGTTTTCAATTTACCCAGGACTTAGGCGTGGAATTGCTGGATCTCGTGTGGCGAGTCTGGGTTTAACGTTTTGAGGAACCACCAGACTTTTCCACGGCAGCTGCCCCATCTCACATTGCTGCCAACCATGCACGAGGGTGCCAGTTTCTCCACATCCTCACCGGCACTTGTTATTTTCTGGGTTTGTTTTTAGTACGGGAGCTATTTCTGTGAGGGGGTGGTGGTGTCGCCGCGGTTTTGACCTCATCTCCCTCATGGCCGATGACGCTCAGCATCATCTGTTCCTCAGGGAGGTGTCTGTTCAGGTCCCGGCCCCACTCTTGAGTCGGGTTGTCTCGTGCTACTGTTGTCATGTCGTGAGAGTTCTTTAGACGTCTAAGTACCGGATCCCTTGTCAGGTATGGGATCTGCAGCTGTGTTCTCCCGTCCTGTGGGTGGTGTGTTCACTCCATTGCTGGGGTCCTTGGAGGCACAGGAGTGTTCAGTGTTGACGAGGCCCCGTGTGTCGTGTATCTGTGTTTTCTTTGTTATTATTTTTTTTAATTAATTAATTTATTTTTGGCCGCGTTGGGTCTCTGTTGCTGCGTGCGGGCTTTCTCTAGTTGCGGCGAGTGGGGGCTACTCTTCATTGAGGTGCACAGGCTTCTCATTGTGGTGGCTTCTCTTGTTGCGGAGCAGGGTCGCTAGGTGCACGGGCTTCAGTAGCTGTGGCATGCAGACTCAGGAGTTGTGGCGCACGGGCTTAGTTGCTCCGCGGCCTATGGGATCTTCCCGGACCGGGCTCAAACCCGTGTCCCCTGCATCGGCAGGCGGATTCCTATCCACTGCGCCACCAGGGAAGTCCCTTTCTTTAATTTTATTTAATGCTTAATTTATTTATTTTGGTCGCCCCGGGTCTCAGTTGTGGCATGTTTAGTTGCGGCACGTGGGATCCTTAGTTGCGGCATGCAGACTCTTAGTTGCAGCATGCCTGTGGGATCGAGTTCCCCCACCAGGGATCGAACCCGGGCCCCCTGCACTGGGGGCGCGAGTCTTACCTGCTGGACCACCGAGGACGTCCCTGTGTTTTCTTTAGTTGCCTGTGTTTCAGTGTCTTGCTGAGTTACTCTTCCACGTACGAAAAGTACGTTGTGCGAGTTCTGGATTCTTTGGCGAGTTCTGTGTCTCTGGAGGTCGTAGTTCTTCAGGACGGTCCACAAAAATCCTGACACGTGAAGTACACAAAGCGTGTACTTTGGTGCAGCTACGGGTACAGCTTGCTGGGGAGTTAACGTGCTAGGTGCTACGCATCCGATGCCTCTGTGGACGACGCGGTCTCCTAGAGCTTGAGAGGACGTTAAGCACGGAGACAGTTCTGTCTGGGACTCGCGGCTGTCTCTGCGTGTTGGGAAACGGCATCCCTGCTCCTCCGCCAGGGCCTGGCTCTCAGCTGTGTCCCCCACCACAGCCATCATCGTGCCGGCACAGGCGCCACCGCACGGGCATGGGGGCGCCCGGGGGCCCTGACGGCGGGTCATGCATGGCCGGCTTACCGACCCCGCTGGGCGATTCGGTGTAAACGTATAGCGCTCTGGCGTGCCCGTGGATTGCAAACATTCATCATCTCTTTTTTTTTTTTCCTGATAGAATTGAGAGAAAAATTGCAACAATCTCCTTAGAAAGCAAATCTCCTCCGAAAACCTTGGAAAATGGTGAGTTCGGTGCTCCCGATGCCCGAGTCCTTGGTGGCCGGCCTCTGAGGAGCCACACGGGGCTTCCAGAGTGGTCCCTGGGCGGTGTGGGTGCCGCCCGGCCTCCTGGCCCCTTTCCCTGCAGACATGGCGGGCGCTCTGTGTGCTGCCTGGGTAGATTGGGCACGTGTGGTGCTCTGGGCCGACACGCCGGCCCTCCCGCACAAGCAGCCCTGCTCCCTGGGTTTCTCCCACGGCCCCACCCTCGCCAGGTCAGCCCCGTCCTCTGCCAAGGGGGCTTGTCTTGGGGGCAGGGGTCATTCCGAGCCGGCCGGGGTCTGGTCCCCGCAGCTTCCGCTCTGCCCCACCCGGCCCAGGCCTCACAGCCGCTGCCTCTTCTGGCAGGTGGCGGCCTGGCGGGAAGGAAGGTGCCAGCCAGCGAGCCGGTCAACAGCAGCAAGTGGAAGTCCACCTTCTCGCCCATCTCCGACCTCGGCCTGGCCAAGGCAGCCGACAGCCCGCTGCAGGCCGCCTCCGCTCTGAGCCACAACTCCCTGTTCGCTTTCCGGCCTGGCCTGGAGGAACCTGGTGCGGCTGATGCCAAGCTGGCTGCCCACCCCAGGAAGAGCTTCCCAGGCGCGCTGCCGGGGGCGGGCGGGCTGAGCCCCAGCAGCCATCCCGCCAGCGGCTTCGCCCTGGGCGGGGGCCTTGCGGCCGACCTCAGTTTACACAGCTTCAGCGATGGTGCTTCTCTCTCCCACAAGGCCCCCGAGGCGGCCGGCCTGGGCACCCCCCTGAGCTTTCCCGGCCCCCGGGGCAAGGAGGGCGGCGCCGCAGAGCCCGGCCCCTTCGTGAACAAGAGGCAGCTGGACGGACTGGCCCCGAAGGGCGAGGGGGGCCCACCTGTGTGCGGACCCGCGGACAAGGCCTCAGCGACACACGGCAAGGCAGGCAAGGGCCGTGACCGCGAGCCCGACGTCAAGAACGGCCACAACCTCTTCATGGCCGCCGCTGCCGCCGCCGCCGCCGCCGCCGCCACCGCGCCCCCCGGGGGCCTCCTCAGCAGCCCGGGCCTTGCCCCGGCGGCGTCCTCGGCAGGGGGCACGGCCCCATCCGCCCAGACCCACCGCCCCTTCTTGGGCGCCTTCACCCCCGGCCCTCAGTTCGCGCTGGGCCCCATGTCCCTGCAGGCCAACCTGGGCCCGTCCGTGCTGCAGTCCCTGTTCAGCTCCGTGCCCGCCGCCGGCCTGGTGCACGTCTCAACCGCCGCCACCAGACTGACCAACTCGCACACCATGGGCAGCTTCTCCTCCGGGGTGGCCGGCGGTGCAGTCGGAGGTAGGCAGCGCCCTCCGGCCGCGCGGGACCCGCTGGGGGACGGGCCGCGGGCCGCGTGCTGTCACCGGCGCCCTCCGGGACCGCTGGGTTTAACCACCGCTGTTTGCAGGTTCCCTTCCAGGGCCCCCTGAGGGGGGAGAGGCTGTGCCCGCGTATCCCCTTGGGTCCACTTTGCACCCGTCACCTCGTTCATTTTCGCGAAACGCAGACGTGACTGTCGTGTGGGCAGAGCGCTCAGGCGTGAGTCGGCCTGTGCCAGGCTCTCTGGTCTGACGGCGTCCCTCTCGCTCTCAGGGGAGCTGGAGCCAGACGGAGCTCTCTCCTTCCTCCTCGCGGAGGTCACCTGTCAGGCCTGACGCAGCCCGGGCTCTGGGCAGCCTTGAGGCCGGCGCTGGGGAAGAGCCAAGGGCCGCGGCGCCCGCCACATGCGCCGTGGCACCGTGGCGCGTGCGGGGTGGAGAGGAGCGCAGGGAGCTACAGCCAGCCCCCCACTGGGCACGGGCGCCGGGGCTGGGCTGGGGAGGGGAGGGGAGGGGAGCTGTCCTGCAGGTAATCCCAGCGCCTGCGCTCCCGCTGCCTGCGCTTCACCCTCACCTGTGCCGCTCGCACGCGGAGCTGGAGCTGCAGCCGCCGTCGGCTTCCCCTTCTCCGCGCGCCTTCCTTGGCTTGGCTGGCGATGCCCGCCTGTTGAAGCTGGGTTTTTCTCTCCTGTTTGCAGGTGCCTTTAACCACGCGGTGCCTCCCGCCTCCGCTCATCCGTTTGGAGCCAGTTTCGGCAGTGGGGCTGCATGTCGCAGCGCCACGCTGAGCCTAACCCCGCTGCAGGCGGTGGCCAGCACCCCGGCCTCTTCCTTTCAGGCCCCGTCCCCTGCGGAGCCGAGGCCGCCCCCGCCCCCTCCGCACCTGGGCCGGCCCCCTCCGGGGCAGCCCGCCCTCCACGCCCCGCCCCCTCCTAACGCCGCCTTGCCTCCGCCCCCTGCGCTGCTCCCGGCTAACTCTGAGCCCGTGCTCCTGCAGAACCTCGCGTCCCTCCCAGCTAACCAAGCTTTCTTACCTGCCTCCTCTGCTGCCTCTGTGCCGCCTGCTAACGCCTCTCTGTCCATCAAGCTCGCCTCACTTCCGCACAAGGTGTCCCGCCCCTCCTTCACGGTGCACCACCCGCCCCTGCCCGGGCTGGCCCTGGCCCAGGCCGCGCCCGTGATCCCGCAGGCCAACTCCACGGGGCCGCCCGCCGTGTGGGTTTCCCTTGGCATGCCACCTCCGTATGCCGCGCGCCTTGCGGGGGTTAAGCCGCGATAAAGACCTTGCTTAGCTAGCAGTTCGTATTCTGTAAGGTAAGGCTAGAGCTCGACCAGGCGGCCCATTCGAGAACCTGAACTGATCTTCCTTTGCAGAGAGCAGGCGGGCCCGCGGGGCTCCGTGGAGGGGCCCGGGGGCCAAGGCTGCTCTTCTGCGGTCGGGAGGTGCGAAGGCAAAGAGCCAGGGAGGCAAGGGGACCCGGGCCGCCAGAGCAGAGCAAGGGAGGGTGTGGCTGCCCCCACCCCCACCCCCGCTTCCGCCGCTGCCGGTGGACCCTCCCCCCAGGTCGCCCAGGGAGGGGGCCAGGAGGAGTCAGTCAGGGCTGGCGTCCTGGCCGGGTGGAGCCCAGCTTGAGCTTGCCGCCGCCTAGGCTTGGCGTCTGCAGCAGCCGGGGACCTGGGCAGCCCCGGCGTGGGGTCATGGGGGACAGCTCAGGATCCCAGCTTTGCCTTGTGTGCGCTCTTGGGCCCCTCAGCCCGTTTCCATAAACGCGCCTTATGTAGGGTTTGGGGGGAGCTCAACGCGTTTGTTTAAGGCCCCGGGCACACGGCAGGCCTTCAGGACGTGGGGGTCGCGTCTGTTGGGCTCCTTAGCTAGAGGGCCTGCCTGCAGGGGCCGATGGGCAGCAGGGTGAGTGTGGCGCCAGCCCCACAGGCAGGAATGCCGGGCCGGTGGCGGGGCTCTGTAGTTGTGGCCGAGGCCCGGCTCCTCCGGCTTCCGAGGCGCACGGCCTGGCCTGTGCCTTTCAGACCGTCTGTGTGGGGTCAGCGGAGACAAGCGTAGGAAGGGCCCACTTTCGGGAGCTGGACGGGGCAGGTCTCTGCGAGGCCTCCAGGGAGGGTCCTGGGCCCCGGTGCAGCTGGCCCGGCCACTGCTGGTGCCGCGTCCCCATCCCCCTGGGGCCAGGACTGGAGCGGGGGTCCGCCGGCCGTCCTTGGCTGGCTGTCGTGTTTTTTAAGTGGAAACAGATGGGAGGCCGCGGGAGTCTGAAGGCCTCCTGGTCAGGGTGCAGGTCAGCAGACAGCCCTACCCGAGGCCTGGGGATGGGCTGTGCCTCGGTTGTTGGAAAAGCCCAGAAGGTAGGGCAGCTCAGCCTGCAGTGGCCTCGCGCTGTCAGAGGAGCTTGGAGAGGGCAGATGTGCACTGGGAGGTCGAGGGCCAGGCCCACAGTGGACGCTGCCTGCCTGCCATCCTGGCCGCGCCGGCCTCACTCCTGGGGCGTGCAGGCTTGTCCTGGAGCGCTGCCCGGCGTGGGGACCGGGGAGGGTCTCCTGGGGAGGAGGGGAGGCCAGGACCCAGCCAGCGCCCCACACGCACTGGAAGGGCCTGGGGACAGGACCTCCTGCCTCTGACGGGGCCCAGAGGCGTGGCTCAGGGTGCTGCCACCACCACGTCTGCCGTCTGTCGTCCGTCCGTCCGTAGGTGGCTCTGGCGCCCTGGCCTGGGGGTGCGACGGGCTCGGCTGGGCGCGAGGCTAACGCTATGCTGCCTTTCCTCCCGCGCCGTGTCCGCAGGTAACTAGGATTTCTACCTCAACCGCGAGACTATGCAAGGATGGGGCGGGCTGGCGGCGCGGGGCCCCCCGCAGGACGGCGAGGACGGACGGAGGCCAGAGGACAGGCTCTACTGTGAATCAGCGCCGCGCAGAGCTGCGGAGACGGCGCGCTGGGGCCTGGCTCCAGCCTGTACTGTCGATAGTTTTAGATAAAGTATTTATCGTTTTTTTTAAAAGTATAAACAATTTTGACTTATTTTATTCCACCGAAGTCGTGAAGGCAACCTATCGAGAGATGTAGATACTATATATATATGAGAGAATATATGTAAAGACATCGCCGAAGGACCGGCCCACCGCGGAGACGCCACCAGCTGGCCCGGTGCTATCTCGTCGCCAGGCTCGCGCCTCCACGTGCTCTTGGTGCTGACTCTCGAGGTTGACCACGCCAACGCCAGGCCCTAGCGCCTGGCGTGTTCATTCCCGCCGCTCTTCCCATACCAAAGGCGGCGTCTCCGGTGGAGGCCCGCCCCGCCATCACTGTGAACGGCCTCGGCTCAGCCCCCTCGGGATGGCGCCTTTGGCATCGGAACGGCGGTCCTGCGCGGCAAGGCTGTGGTGGCGGAGCCTCGAGGAGGGGACCCGTTCTCAGTGGTGCTTGTGAGGAGGGTCTGGTACCCGACTCTGCTGCCTGCCTGGCTGGCTCGCTCGTGTGACAGGTGCATTTACTTTTGTACGTCTGCGCTCGCCCTGGGCTCACGCCGCAGCCCCCTGCTGCAGGGTCGGCTCCTGTGGTGGCCGGGGACGCAGGCGGGTTAGTCGTGGGTGCCTGCTGTGTCTACAGGGGAGTCATGCTGACAGGTGACAGTATTTTATAGAGAGGTGATGAAAATTTATAAATTTCATAGACGGACTTCATTTATTTTTAGACTGTATGACAAATACCCAGTAAACTAAAGAGAAAAGGAAGAAAGGAAAGTGAGGGGAAACCCTCCCGTCTGTTCAAGTGCACAGCGGCGCTGGCCCAGGGCCCGCCTGCCCACTCCGCTGGGGTGACACCCGCCCCACCCGAGTGGCCACGGTGGTGCTTGGGAAGGGATGCGCTGGGGGTGGCCGGGCAGGAGGGCTGCTCCCTGAGGCTCCGAGGTGGCCGGTAGGGCTCTCGGTCCCTCGAGCACAGCACCTGTGACCGGTCCTGGGTCCCTGGGTGGAGCAATGTTGTCTGCCTCCCGAGAAGCTCTGGGTCCCCCGAAAGGGCCGACATCGGCCAAAGGTGCTGCCAGGGGGCCCGGACCCAAGGTGGGCGCCCCAGCCAGGGCTGAGCGTGGGCAGTCGGAGCCCCATCCTCAGGTGCTTGCCCCCCAGGCGGCACCCGTCAAGGAGCGCGGGATGGGTGCCTCTGTGTGGTGGCCTAACGTGAGCCTTCCCTGGCCGGGCCGACTCCACACACCCTTTACGGGTGGACGCCACGGGCCCTCTGCCTGCCCGCGAGCCGGGTCAGTGTGGTGGCCGAGGCCCTCCGGGACGCAGGCCACAAGGGTCAGGGCGGGCCAGTGTGCTGCCTGCAGCCACCTCTACATCGTGCGGGGCAGCAATCAGGCTAGAGACGGAGCCTTCCTCCTGTGACCGCCCGCCCTGCCCCCTTCCCCCCAGGTCGGTGCTCTTAGTGCACAACGGTGCTGTCCTGACCCCCGGCCCCCGGCCTCCGGCCTCTCCAAGAGGCTCCCCTCCCCATGTCAGGAACACAGGGCTCCCGAGAAAGCTGTGGCGCTGCCAGCGGAGCCCCCATGTGAACAAAGGACACTGTACACAAACACTGCGTCACTTCGGGAGAACCACCGCGCTGCGTCTGTCCTCTGCACGCACACGCAGGCACCAGGGGACGGACGACCCGCGCGGGGCCTGCCCCACAGCGGGGCCAAGCTCAGCCTCTCCACACCCACCCTCCGGTCCCAGCCTGAGCGCCGCCGCTGCCGCCAGCCACGGGAGTAGGGCGCCGGCTGGTGTGTGTGGGGGGGAGCGGCCCTGCGGGAGCCCCACCGCTGCTGCCGACGCGGGTGCTCCAGGTCTGACGGCTGCCGTCGCTTTGCTCAGGAAAACCTAACAACTAGGACAGCCTCCGGTCAGGGGATGCGTCCTCTGTTCAGCTATGAATCGTGACCTATTTAAGAAACACCCCCCCCCCACCCCGCGCGCCCTTATTTATCCTGCCAGCCGGCCCGTCTACAGTTAGGACTGTTTGTTCTCATTTACACATCCATCCACGCTGGCTCTCGCATCCCTGCCTTGGTTTGTAACGCAGACGGGCTTTGCTTTCTCGTTCTGGTAGCCTGTGTTTCAGTTGGGGCGCTGGCTCCACCCCCTCTTCCCAAGGGAACCCCACTGCACTGCGTTTCCACCTCTAGACGCTGTAATAAAATACCTGTTTTCACTTGAACCTGGTCTGGTGGCAGCGTTTCTTCCCGACCGTGACACAGCAAGGTCCTGGAGCGCAAAGAGGGTCCCGGGCCGTGATCACCATCCCCAGTTGGGGAGGACGGCCACTCCCAGCAGAAGCCCCACCTGCTCCGGAAGGCAGGCCCTGTGACCACAGCAGACAGCCCCACCACACAGAGGCCCAGCCCAGCCCCTCCTTGAGGGCCGACACCTGACTAGATCAGGCCCACCCAGGGTGGGCTTCCTTCTTGACTAACTGAAACCGACTGCTTGGGTACTTTTCACAACACCAACACAACCCTTCCCGAAGTCCCACCTGCACTCAGAGGGAGGCCTGTCAGCCCCAGAGGCCCTGTGGGCTGGGCCCCAGCCTCCCTACCTTTCCTGGCTCTGGGCTCTAGGCCTCCTCCCTCCTGTTCCTACTGGGCACTTAAACCTTGAACTGGGGCAGGGCCTCACTTCCCTCAGGACCCCGCTGTGACTCTGCGGGACCGGCAGCCTGCGGAGGACAGAGGTCCCTCTCTGCATTCACTGCACCGCCGTCCCGTGTGAAAAAGAGGTACCTTTATTTGAACAGAACAAACTGGCCACCCCGAAGGCGCACCTTCCAGCTCTGCCCAGAGGCGTCCGGCCGGGGCCTGCCCCTTCAGCAGGAGAATTCACAGCGGCCCCAGCATGGGCCCACGCCCTTCACAGCATCATCTAATGTTGTACATTCAGCCTGCACGGGGCAGGAGAGTTGCACCAGCCTCAGGCACCTGCCAGGCCTGGATGGACGCACCCAAGGGGCCAGGCACAGCTCCTGGGAGGGGACACCTGTCCCCCGGCAGCAGCATGTGGCACTGAGGTACCAAACCAGTCCAGCGGGTCCCAGTGCATCCAGAAGGGGCTTGCTGGCTTGTTTCTTCAAAAAGGCAGCCCCTGCGGGCCCTGAGGCTTTGAAAATCTTTAAACCAAGACACCTCCCATGGCAAATCCAGGCTTGGCCAGGAAACCCGGGACCCAGGGAGGGTTCATCCAGTCCCCAGCAGGAAAGCTGAGGAGCCCCACACCCAGACTCATGCCTTCAGGCCGCTCAGCTGGAACCTGGCCTCCTCAGATATGCCGAACTGCTCCAGGGGATCCTGTGTGGGCGGACGATGGCGGGGGGGCCGGGGGGGGGGGACAGCATGAGCCTGGGCCCAGAAGACACCCACCTCCCACCCCTGCACCCACGCACACCTTGCCAGTCATCTTCTGGATCTCGTTCCGGTAGAAGATGAGGCTCCTCCGCATGAACTCGTAACTGGGGAGGAGGGTGGTGTGAGTCCACAGGGCCTGCCTGCCCCGCCCCTGCCCCAGGCCCCCAGGGCGGCCGCACCCCACCTGGCTCGACGCAGAGCAGCCATCCATTCCTGACACTGCTCCTCACTGCAGCATTCAAAGTGATACTTCCTCTCTGGGTCCTCTAGGAAGCCTGCGGAGGGAGTAGCCCCCATCTGTCCCCGCTCGCTCCCACCTCCCCGCCACCCAGCCCTCAACTTCCTCTTGCCATTGTCCATGACTGTCCCCTTTCCAGCCCCGGCCCGCCTGGGCCCACTGCTTCCCACCAGCTGGGTGTCGACTGAACTGTGTCCCCCAAAAGATGTATGTTCGAGTCTTAAAACATGAGACATTTCCCAGGACTATGAGTCTATCTGGATGTGGAATCACTGCAAGTCTAAATAGTTACAAGCAGTTAAGCTGAGGTCACGCTGCACTAGGGTGAACCTCTAATCCAACAGGACTGGTGTTCTTAAGAAAAGTGAGACCTGGACACGACCACACAAGGAAGAAGATCCCATGAAAAGAAAAGCAGAGATGGAGTGAAAACGGTCGCCAGCTACCCCCCAGAAGCCGAGAGAAAGATCATGGGGGCAGATTCTTCTTCAGAAGGAACCAGCCATGCCAACACTCTTGATGTCACACTTCTTGCCTCCCAGAACTGGGAGAAATAAATTTCTGCTGTTTAAGCCCCCCAGTCTGTGGCACTCTTCTTGCAGCCTCCCCAGAAGACTAGTTAGAAGCTGCCTCTTCGCCTGCAGACCCCACCCTCTCAAGACGACCCAGGAGAATCCTCCCAGTCCCCCAGCACACGGCCCTGATCCCAGGAGAAATAAAACAGTTACAGAGAGACACCCCGAGAGGGCAGCGCTCCCCAACAAGACAAGGGCGGCTTCTGGGGTAGTGCGCTCGGCCTGGGCCCCCACCCGGGAGAGCCAGCGCGAGTGGGGCTTGCCCAGGACACTGGACTCAGCCTCTGGGGACCCAGGCGGGGCCGCGCCGGGCTGGAGCGGGGCGGGACGGGGTCAAGTAGCCTCGCCCCAGGCCGCACTCACTGATGGAGAAGCCGCTGGGCTCTTCCTGAGTGACTCTGCAATGCTCCAGCAGCAGGGCTCCGACGGGCTAGGGGCAGACAGACGCATGGGGGCGGGTGCCGGGAACTTGCCCGCCTCCCGCTCCGCCCCCGACTCCAGACCCCGCCCTCCAACTGCCGCCGCCTTCCCCCCCCCCCCACCCCCGCAACTCCGGACCCGGACCCGGACCCCGACCCCGACCCCAAACCCCGCCCCTGCCCCGGCCCTCCCCACCGCCCTACCTCCGCCTCGTCCGTCCGGAAGTAGAAGAGGAAGTTGACCACCAGCTTCACCAGCCGCCGTTTCACCACTGCGGGAACAAGGCGGGCTCGCGCGGGTTCCGCGGCTGCCCACTCCCGCCCCCCGGCCGCCCGCCCGCCCGCTCCGGCGCCCCGGGCCGCTCACCGCTGCCCTTCTTGGGGCCCCGCATGCCCAGCTCGGCTGCCATCTCGGCCGGCTGCCGGGACAGCGCCTGCAGCTCCTTCTCGTTATAGCGCATGGCGCCGCTGGGACCCAGGACGCGGAGCGCTGGGCCGCGCCCTCCGGGCCGCCGTCCCCGCTCGCGCCGCTGCCGGCGCCAAAAGAGTCCCACGGCGTCGTCCCGGAAGCGCGGCCGGAGCTACCACGCCTGCGCGCTCCCGGGCCGCTCAGCCTGTCCCACACCGGCGAGTGGCAGAAGCGTCCCGGGGGCCGCCGGGGCCGAGTAGAGCCCTCGTGGGGCGCACGGGGCAGTAGGCAAGAGGGACGTTGTCATGTAACCAGGCAACAAGGTGGACCCGGGGTGAAACAATAAAGCACCCCCACGACCGAGAGCGCCCAGTACTCAAGGGAACAGGCGGACGGGAGTCGGAGACGAGAAGCAACTCGCTATCCCGCGAGAACTGGCTCCGCGCGAGTTTAGCCGACCGAAAGGCCATTGAGAGCCGGCGCGCACGCGCGCTTCGGCTTCCGGCCTGCACTCCCTGCTGCCTGCTTTCCTCCAGCCTCCGAAGCGTCTAGCCCGCGCCGCTGGGCGGGCCGGGCATGCGCACAGGGAAGACCCCGCCCCGCCTGCCCTCGGAAGTGCTTCCTTAGCCCGCGGCGCGCATGTGCAGAACGAAGTCGGCGCGGCGGCAAAGGTGGCGGCCGAACAGGCGACGGCAGTGCGGCTGTGGGTGAGAGTTAAGAGCCGCGCGGGGCTAGGGCGGCGACCGCGAGGGGCTCCCTGGAGGGGAGTGGGCGAGGGACGCCTCGGCAGGGGCGCGGGCTGGGGGCGGGCGCCGGCTCCCCTTCCGCGCCCGGCGCTGGGCAGGCCCGACCTCCCCCACCCCCGCCCGCTAGGAGCTCGGGCTGCAAAGGCCCGTTGGGTCGGGTTGGGTCGGGTCGGGTCGGGTGGCGGCTCCCGTGGTCGGGGGCGCCTTCCCTGCGCCCGGGGACTCGTCTGTTGGCTTGCTGGCTCTGTGGTCCGGGATTCACCTGGATAGGGGTGACGGCGGCCCCAGTTCCAGGCCCACCGAGTAGAAAGGAAGGTCCGGAGGCGGAGCGCCCGGCACCGCGCCCGAGGCCACCAGAGCCCGTTAGCTGGGCCCGTTTCGCAAGCGAAGCCCCGAGGTTAAGTGACTTCCCCGCTTGTCAGTCTAGGTTTCTTATACCATTTTCCTCCTGCCCCGCAAAGCTCATTAACTTTTTCACTTTTCCTATTCGTCTGATTTTCTTTGTTTGTTGTTAAACCTTTGTACCCAAAGCGTTTTCACCTCACACGCCTAGCGATTGTATTTTCCCACAGGTTGAAACAAGTGGATGCCTTTTTTCCTTTCCCCTGTGGAAACTTCCCTCTCAAAGCTGGCATCCTCCTCCTCCGGTCGGGACTGGAGCCCCACCTTGCAGCTGAGTAGCTGTCCTAGAACCTGCTGTCCGGGCTCCCCTGGGCTGGCTTGTTTTCAGTGGGACCATCTACTCCCCTTCCTTTCTTTCATCAGAGCTCATCAGGTAGCTTTTGAAGAAGTCGACTCATTTGTTTATATTGAGCTCTTGGTTAGCTGAGAACGGGTTTATTTACCCTCACAGTCAGAAGTGTGGGTGTAAAGTTCCAGATCAAAAGCCCCTGGTGGGAATTGTGAAAGCATTGCCCGTCTTAGGAGTTCCGTGTTTTTCTGAAGGGTCTCGTCCCGTTCTGGTTTCCAGCCTCTTGTTTCTGATTTTCTTTCTGT
Organism: Physeter macrocephalus; assembly: GCF_002837175.3. NCBI lineage: Eukaryota > Metazoa > Chordata > Mammalia > Artiodactyla > Physeteridae > Physeter > Physeter macrocephalus. Next base: position 22,469,509 of record NC_041215.1, on the reverse strand, counting down.
CTAGTAGAAACTTTAGGTTTTCATTAGTGCTGTGAAATTTCATGGTCTCTTCGTTTGAGAGTCTTTTTCTTTGTTTTTGTCTGAAGATTAGGTCCTTTCAGTCCTGGGGTATTTTCTTTTATTTCATAGGTCATTCCTTTGATGACATTCTCCACGTTTGTTCTTTTTAGTTGTTATTTTATGTGTGGGTCTATAGTTGATTTACAACATCGTGTTAGTTTCAGGTGTGCAGCAAAGTGATTATACACATGCATGTGTTCATTGTTTTTCAGGTTGTTTTCACAAATAGGTCATTGCAGAGCATTGAGGAGAGTTCCCTGTATTTTATGTAGGAGATCCGTATTGATTATTATTTTCTTATTTGAATAAAGTTATTTGTTTTATTTATTTTTGTCTGCGTCGGGTCTTCGTTGCTGCGCGCGGGCTTTCTCTAGTTGTGGCGAGCGGGGGCTACTCTTTGTTGCGGTGTGCGGGCTTCTCGTTGTGGCAGCTTCTATAGTTGCGGAGCACGGGCTCTAGGTGCGCAGGCTTCAGTAGTTGTGGCTCACGGGCTCAGTAGTTGTGGCTTGTGGGCTCTAGAGCGCAGGCTCAGTAG
>NC_041215.1:22460788-22468708 GCF_002837175.3 Physeter macrocephalus | reverse complement strand
CACACAGGCTTAGCTGCTCCGCGGCATGTGGGATCTTCCTGGTCCAGGGCTCGAACCCGTGTCCCCTGCATTGGCAGGCGGATTCTTAACCACTGTGCCACCAGGGAAGCTCTGGTTATCTATGTTAAATATAGTAGTGTGTCCACGTTTCGTTCTGTTTTTAGTCCGGGATTTTTAGGTTCTTGCTTTGCGTCTTGTTATTTTGCTATTGTTGTTATCATTGTGCATTTTTCTGTTCTTCGTTACGAAAGCTTTTTTTGGCTCTTAACCTTCAAGCGCTCGTATTCATTGTTTTGTCAGGTTCATCACATATTTGCTTTTAAAGGGTTTGTGTTTTTTTTTTAACTTTATTTGTTTATTTATTTAGGTTGCACCAGGTCTTAGTTGTGGCATGTGGACTCTTAGTTGCAGCATGTGGGATCTAGTTCCCCGACCAGGGATGGAACCCAGGCCCCCTGCATTGGGAGCGCAGAGTCTTACCCACTGGACCACCAGGGAAGTCCCAGGGTTCGTCTGGTTTTAATTCACCGTGCTCACCTTTGGCACCTGTTCTAGTTTCACGATGTGGTAACGTTTCCTGTCATCCGGGAGGACGTTAACATCTCCTGTTGACGTTTCCACCAGGTTTCTTTTTTCTCTGATACACACGTTTTTTTGCATCTGTTTACGTTAAGTTACCAGTCTGCGTGGAGAGCGGTGCTTCTCATCTAGTGAGCTCCGTGGGCCTGGCAGAGTGCTGGAGTGCTGGGGTTTGGGAAGTGCGGGGGGCCCCCAACTGTCAGTGTCTGAGAATACTGTCTCTGGTACTCTCTTCCCAGAGAAGACTCCTGATCTCCCCTGGGCTGGGAGGACCAGCTGGGTCTCCTGGCTGCTGGACACAGACCAGGGGAAGGGGTGTTGTTTGCTGCTCAGCAGGTGGGTTTTTTGTTGTCTTTTTTTTTGTTTTGTTTTTGTTTTTGCTGCATCAGGTCTTCGTTGCTGCGCGGGCTTTCTCTAGTTGCAGCAAGCAGGGGCTACTCTTTGTTGCGGTGCATGGGCTTCTCATTGCGGTGGCTTCTCTTGTTGCAGAACACAGGCTCTAGGCGCGTGGGCTTCAGTAGTTGTGGCGCGCGGGCTTCAGTAGTTGTGGCGCGCGGGCTCAGTAGTTGTGGCTCGCGGGCTCTAGAGCTCAGGCTCAGTAGTTGTGGCGCACGGGCTTAGTTGCTCCACGGCATGTGGGATCTTCCCAGACCAGGGCTTGAACCCCTGTCCCCTGCATTGGCAGGTGGATTCTTAACCACTGTGCCACCAGGGAAGCCCCAGCTGGTGGGTTTTGATGGACCTGCCCCCTTTTCACCCTGGCCTCATCTCAGTCTCTGATAGGTACTGACATTCACTGTGACATGGTGAGTGATTAAGTATTTGTTTGCGTTTGGGTTTCTTGAGCCAGTCAGATCCTCTCCACAGGTGCTTTCGTGACACCTGTGGCACGTACTCCCGGCTAGAACGAGAGCTTGTTCTGGCTGCTTAAGAAGAAACTGGGCTCCCTGCAAACTGACTGGAACTCTTGGCTCTGTTAGTGTTTTGCCTTTACCAGTTGGCAGCTCTGGGTGGACTTGGCGTGAAATAAGAAGTCTAGCCCTGGGATTCTGCAGCCAACTAGGTCACCCCACTGGTCACCATATGTGAGATTTTTGTAAACTCATCAAGTCATACTGCCGGTCGATGGCACAGCTGGCTGGTGCCTGGACTGTTAGTTTCCTGTGGTCGGTGCAGGAAACCACCACAGACCTAGTGGCTTAAACGACCTAAGTTCATGATGCAGCTCTGGAGGTCAGAAGTTCAACGTGAGTCTCAGTGAGATTTATTCCTTTCGGAGGCTCCAGGGGAGTGTCGGTTCCCGCCTTTCCAGCTTCTAGAGGCGCTGCATCCCTGGCTCGCGGCCCATTCTCCATCCTCACAGCCAGCAGTGCAGCGTCTCCCATCTCTCTCTGCCTCTGACCCCCCCCCTTCCTTCTTATAAGGACCCTGTGATGACACTAGGCCCCTTGGGGAATCCAGGGTCCTCCTCATCTCAGGGGCCTTAACTTAACCCCAGCTGCAAAGTCTCCTCTGCCCCGTGAGGTGACATGTCCAGGAACCCCTGGGATTGAGATAGGGACATCTTTGGCGGGGGTCATATTCACTCCTGGGCCCCATCCCTGTGAATTTACCCCAACAGAGACAAGATAGCAGGGGCCTGGGGCCAACATTGACCAGTGGGAAAGGGAGTGTAAGATGAGAGAGAGGTACCTGGAGGTTGGGTCTGAGCTGAGCCTGAAGGAGGGTGGGAAACAGTGGCTGGGCTGGAAGAGACATCAAGGGCTTGGGGGAGCCTTCCTCAGCCGCGAACGAGCCGTGAACATCTTGTGCGTTAGGCAGTTGTGGCGGGTGGGGGGGATAGGTTGGTAGATGTGTTCCTTGTTTCCAGCAAATGTACAGCTGAGCCAGAGAAGCAGAATTTAGGCTGCGAGAAGTAAGTGTAAGACAATCAGAAAGGGAATTCAGAGGAGGGAGTGAACAGCATGGGCTTGGGCGGTCTGGGGAGGCTTCCTGGAGGTGGTGAGACTAATTACTGAGAGCTTGGTCTCATTTTGCCCTTTGCCATTTCGGGTCCTTGGGCCTTTGCACTCCTCAGACTGGGGGGACTTCCTCAGTCTACCCCCAAGGTCACCTGGAGTTGCCCTGTTTCTCCTTCTTCCTCATTTCCATGTGCCTGGCCCATCGTGGACCCTCGGCCACTGGCAGAGACTTGGTGAAGCCTGGGCGTGGGGCTGAGGGCAGCGAGAGCGGGGCGGGGGATGAGGCTGAACCAGGAGGGCGGGGCCTCCTGCTCAGCCTCACAGCCGCCCCTTGGCCTCCACAGGTTTCCCCTCTGGTCTGGTAGAGCCCCAGGGTCCTCACCATGGACTTCCAGCATCGCCCCGGAGGCAAGACCGGGAGCGGGGGCGTGGCCTCCTCCTCTGAGAGCAACCGGGACCGCAGGGAGCGCCTCCGGCAGCTGGCCCTGGAGACCATCGACATCAACAAGGTACAAGCGCCCTCCCACCGCCTGTGCCCGCCCTGCACCAGGGAGCTTCACCTGGAGCGGCAGCTCTCAGCTTCCACCAGAGGCCGGCTGCTGTTTGTAGCCCCACGTTTGAAGGGTCTGTTACCGCAGGAAGCTGTACTTAACCAGAGGTGGGGGGAGTCGCCAGTGGTGGGGGCCCTGATGGCACCACGGGCAGCGAAGGACAGCAGCTTATCCGTACAGAGCTGTAAGGAGACAGGCCTCCGCCTCGGCCCTGGGGACACGTACGTGGGGCCCCCGGGCGCCGTGGGGTGTGCAGCAGCATCCCTGCCCTGCCCCCGCGCCACATGCCACGAGCTCCCCAGTCACAGCGGCCACAGGTGTCCCCATGTGTCGCTCAGTGTCCCTTGCGGGGCGGAATCACCTCCGGTGAGACCCCGGGGTTGGGGATTCCGCTGACCCCGGGAGACTGGGTTCCATGACCGCCTGACCTCTGCGGTCCTGGGATGCTGCCCACATTTCAGTCCGCACCCGAGTGGGAGGGAGGGGAGGTGATACAGATGCTGGGGGGCCCCCTGGTTTACACCAGCGGACCATCGGGGATTCATCCTGGTGTCCAGCGTGAGCAGGCAGCAGACTCAAGATTTTCGCGAATAACTGGCCAAGGGTTTCTCAGCTTGGACGTGCGGCCGGGTCATTCCCTGGGGCGTGGGGGCCATCACGGGCGCCGTGGGGTGTGGAGCAGCACCCTCACCTCCACACTTGATGCCAGGAGCCCCCCAGCTCGTGACAACCACCGACGTCCCCAGACATTGCCCAGGGGACCCTGGAGGCAGAGTTGCCCTCGATGTGCCCCTTGGTGTTCAGTGTATGGGTCCTCTTAGACGTTGAAACACCCTGAGGTGTGTGGAGCCCTCACCGCGTGCCGGGCACGCCCAGAGCCCCCCGCAAGCCGGGCCCGGGAGGTCAGTTCTGTTACTCTCCCCATTTTCCAGATGAGGAAACAGACCTGGGGGTGGGACCGTCATCGCCAATGACGACACAGTCTCTGGGCGGTGGAGTCGGGACCTGAACCCCTGCCGTCTGCTGTGCGCCTCTTGGGTGGTCACCAGTCGTCCCCGGAGCCCCTGCCCCGCTCACGGGGTGTGCAGAGATGGGGTCCCCTAGGGCCTCGGGTTGGCCCGCTTGCTTCTCCTCTGCCCGTGTCTGGCTGTGCTGCAGCGCGAGGAGTGCTGGCCTGGTCGGCGACAGAGCCCTGTCTGCGCCGTGGAGATGGATGAGTGGTGGTGCTGTTTCGGCTCTGCCTCCTGGACCCCAGGCTGCTGAGGACATGGGGCCGGGGCTCCCGGAGGACCCCTCCCCGGAGCTTGCTGCAGGGGCGCGTGGTCAGCCCCAGCCCCAGCCCCACCCCCACCCAGTGGACTCTGCGGTGCTGCGGGTTCCCAGGGGCCGCGGTGCTGCCTTTGGGGGCTCCTGCTTGTCCTCTGACCCCCCTCCCCTGCCGCGAGCATTTGCCTGGAAGGGAGTGGTGCCCTCTCAGCGCCTGCCAGGGGCAGCCGTGCTTCTCTCACGTGTGTGGGGCCCCTCCCACCGCGTAACAAGTGTGCTTCCTCCGCAGGACCCGTACTTCATGAAGAACCATCTGGGCTCCTACGAGTGCAAGTTGTGCCTGACGTTGCACAACAATGAGGTGCGGCCCCGCCCCTACCCCGCCCACCTGCGGCGCGGCGCTGCTGTGGACTCACCGAGTCCTTCCGTCCACTTCCTTTGTCCGTTTCCTTCAGTACCAGTGGCACCGTTGCCACAGACGTGTATCTGGGAACGTGGGGACACCCTGGGACATTCCATGTCAGGATCAGGGTCGTGAAGTCTAGCCGGTGTGGCTCTAGTTTGCGCCTTTGAAGCAGGCGAGAGTCTGATGCTCCCTCGCGCTGGGCCCCTCTCCTGGCACGAGTAGGTCCCTTTGTCCCTTTTCTCGTGTGGAGGACGTGCTTTGTTTCCGGTGGTTCCTAGCCCCAGATGGCAGCACTGAATTGAACATCCTTATACGGGAGGGTCTCCCCGCGGCATTGGGGCTGCTCACCTTCCAGGGAGGACCGTCCTGGGCATGCTGTCCCTGGGGGTCAGAAACCACCCCCCGACCGCCCCCCCAGTTGAGAACCACTGATTCGTGTGTCTCATCCCTGGGGCATCGTGGAGATGGAATCACGGGACATGATCACTCCCGGGTTTCCCCACCACTTCCAAGTGTCCACAGCCCACACTGCACCCCAGCAGCTGCGAGACTGCCCGCGTCGCACCTGCCGGAGGTCCACCTCACCTCCGGCTTTTGGGGGTCTCGTTCCCCTGTGTGCAGACCCGCTAGTGCTCGTCTACTCAGCAGCGATCGGTGCCTACCGGCACCTCCCCGCTCGCTTTGTCCTGAGCTGTGCGTCCCTCTCCCATTCTAGGGGAGTTACCTCGCGCACACCCAAGGGAAAAAGCATCAGACCAACTTGTGAGTACCTCGCGCCCCTTCCCATGCCCGGCGCTCACCCCCACCAGAGCTGTCACCTCACTTGACCCCCGTCCCCCCTGACCTCGAAGCTCCAAGGTTGGCTGGGGCAGGGCGGGGGGTGGCACTCCTGGCACCTGGACCTGTGGCCTTGGCCTGTGGAGGGGCCTCAGCACTGTGTCCGTCCCGCCTGCAGGGCCCGGCGAGCGGCCAAGGAGGCCAAGGAGGCCCCCGCCCAGCCGGCGCCAGAGAAGGTCAAGGTGGAGGTGAAGAAGTTCGTGAAGATCGGCCGCCCGGGCTACAAAGGTAAGGATGCTCTGTGGCCTTGGCGGGCAGCCCGTCACCCACCCACACCCACACCCACACCATCCGCCTCTGGGGAGTGTCTCCACTCGCTTCCTGTCAGAGGGCTTCCTTCCCTGGGGGCCGGGACCCGCCTTCCCGCTGTGAACTTTCACACACATGCCGGAGGAGGGGCGGGGAGCCTGGTGTCCCGTCTGTGCCTGTCGTCATTCTTTACGCTTTTAGCAAAGGTGGGTGAGCTTGTGGGACGTGACTGCAGGCCCTGGTGTGGGTCTTTCCTCTGACCTCGGAACTGGGTGCTGCCTCTTCTTCACCTGAGGAGGAAGGAAGGGGAGGGTGAGGGTCTGCGTGTGCAGCACGCCTGTGTTACCTGGTTCGGAAAGCCAGTCACGCGGCCTGGCTGGAGTACAGGGGATACAGGGGACCGTGCTGCCGGGTCGGGGGAAGGCAGGCCACCTGGTAGGTGTCCTGGTAAGGTGGGGACATCCTGCGTGTGGCTGGCATTTCGGCGTGGCGTGCAAAGGCCCTGGGGTGGGCCTGCTTGGTGAGCCAGGACAGGAGTGGCACCATTCTCCTGGGGAGGCCGCCACAGGCTTTTCGGCCGGTCCAGGCCATCTGGCGTCTTCCTGGGTGTAGCGGGGAGACACTGAGCACCCGTGTAGAAAACAGCCCAAAGTCGCAGAGCTCTGGCAGTGGGCACCCTCTCCCAGAAGTGGGGGCACAGTCTCAACCCTCACACTCGGTGCTCCCCAGGTCGGGGGTGCGGGCAGTGGGGAGGCCTCCCTCCCACCACCACCACCACCCGTGTGATCTGGGGCAGATGGCGCCCGGGGTGCAGCCTTCCCAGCCCTGGGTGGTGCCCATCCCGCTGCGGATGGCTCTTGTGCTTCCCCAGCCAGGTGACCACCCCCAGGCCTGCTCTCCCGTTTGTGGGTGGTGGTAGGCCAGCCTCAGGGCCCCTTAGCTTGTCCTGACACCTCCTGTGTTGCAGTGACCAAGCAGAGGGACACGGAGATGGGTCAGCAGAGCCTCCTCTTCCAGGTGAGCAAAGGCTGGGGACCCAGTCCTGAGGGGAGGGGCTCCCTGAGAGGTGGTGCTGCCACCCGGCCATGTCCCCACAGATCGACTACCCTGAGATCGCCGAGGGCATCATGCCCCGCCACCGCTTCATGTCCGCCTACGAGCAGAGGATCGAGCCTCCGGACCGGCGCTGGCAGTACCTGCTCATGGCCGCCGAACCCTATGAGACCATCGCCTTCAAGGTAGCACTCTGGACCCCCGAGAGGTGGGGAGCCGGCCGAGGAGTCTGCTCCATCCGGGCAGCTGGCCTCTGGCCCACTCCAGGATGCCCCCTCCTGCCAGGGCCGGGGGTATCCCTCTGGGCCCCTGCTTCTTGAGGGGGTGGCAAAGGACGAGGCAGCGCAGGGGCCAGGGGCTGGGCGTCCGAGGTGGGTGTCCGCCAAGAAGCAGAGACCCCTGACGTGGCCCCAGCATTAAGGTGTTCCTGCTGTTGGCTGTTCATGGATTCCATGACCGGATCTGGTCCCCAGACGGACATTAATGGGAAAGCGTAGATCGCGACTTCTCGGGGTTGCAGGTTTGTTGAGCAGTGGAGCAAGGACGTCAGTCGACTCTGTTACCCCCAAGCTAGACCCTGTTCCCTCACAGAAGGGCCTCCTCAGCCGGGCCGTCTCGTGGTCCTGAAGGCCCGTCTCTGCCCCCGCTCCACCCCACGCAGGTGCCGAGCAGGGAGATTGACAAGGCTGAAGGCAAGTTTTGGACTCACTGGAACCGGGAAACTAAGCAGGTGAGTCACTGCGGGTCCAGGCAGTTCCCGAACCTTCTCCCAGCCCAAGGCCCAGGGGCTGTGCTCAGCCTCTCCTTTCTGTCCAGTTTTTCCTCCAGTTCCACTTTAAGATGGAGAAGCCACCGGCCCCGCCGAGCCTCCCTGCTGGGCCTCCTGGGGTGAAGCGGCCCCCACCCCCGCTGATGAATGGTTTGCCCCCTCGGCCGCCACTGCCCGAGTCGTTGCCCCCGCCCCCGCCAGGGGGCCTGCCCCTGCCCCCCCTGCCGCCCCGTGGGCCTGCGTCCCCAG
>NC_041215.1:22459811-22460419 GCF_002837175.3 Physeter macrocephalus | reverse complement strand
TCCCCCCCCCTCCGCCACTGCCCGATTCCTGCCCCCCGCCCCCGGCAGTAGGCCTGCCCCTGCCCCCCATGCCGCCCAGTGGGCCTGCGTCCTCAGGGCCCCCGGGCCCTCCTCAGCTGCCCCCACCGGCTCCCGGTGTCCACCCCCCAGCACCAGTGGTCCACCCCCCAGCGTCTGGAGTGCACCCCCCAGCTCCTGGGGTCCACCCCCCGGCACCAGTGGTCCACCCACCAGCATCTGGGGTCCACCCCCCTGCTCCAGGGGTCCATCCCCCAGCCCCGGGGGTCCACCCTCCAGCGCCAGGGGTCCACCCTCCAGCTCCCGGGGTCCATCCTCCCCCATCTGCTGGGGTTCACCCCCAGGCCCCAGGGGTGCACCCACCAGCTCCTGCAGTTCACCCCCAGGCCCCGGGGGTGCACCCACCAGCTCCTGCAGTTCACCCCCAGGCCCCGGGGGTCCATCCACCAGCTCCCGGGGTCCACCCCCCAGCCCCCGGGATCCACCCCCAGCCTCCTGGGGTCCACCCCCCACCTCCTGGGGTCCACCCATCAGCTCCTGGGGTCCATCCTCCAGCTCCTGGGGTCAATCCCCACCCTCCTGGAGTTCAC
>NC_041215.1:22449058-22459386 GCF_002837175.3 Physeter macrocephalus | reverse complement strand
CCCCGAGTGAAGTTGAGTTTTTTGTACAGGGCTGGGCCGTGTTCCCAGAGCCCATTAAAGAGTCTCTGGTAACCCTGGAGTGCACTGCTGTGTGGGCCGGCCGGCGGGCAGGAAGCGCTCACTCGCTGTGGGTGAACACGCACAGCTGCCCTCCGCCACCTATGGGGGTGGCTCAGGGTCGGGGCCCCACCAGGACCCCAGGGGGTGGCTGCTGGCGATGCTGTGCCCTGGAGGCTTCTGGGTGAGGACAGACCCTGCTGGCCAGCAGTGGGTCTAGGGTCGTCCTCTGGGAGGAGAGCAGAGCAAAGGCTGCTGGCTCTCCTTGGGGGTCTCTGTGGGCCCCGAAGGCGTGGTGAGGGAGCATGCAGTGGGCGGTGGGGGGGCGCCCCCCACCTACCCAGTGTTCCTTTGGGGCAGGGGCTCTGCACCTCTGCCCTCCTCCAGCACCCTCCACCCCCTCAATTGTTGATCGTTTGGGCCGCACACTCCCTGCTCACATTCCTGCTCCTGGCTCCAAAGGGGAAAACTCGTCAAGGACAGTCTTGACAAATGGGTCACAGGCCACACTTTGTAGCACTGGTGGGAAGAAGATAGATAGGCAGCAGGGCCGGAACAGAAGGGGCTTTGAGAAGGCTGCCGGCCTGCCCGGGCTCACGGCGGGCACTGGCCCCCAAGGTCACATCCCTGAAGGAGATAGGGGCCGCCCTCTGGCACAAACATTCCTGCTCCCCCATATAAGCTGGGGCAGCCCGGCCCCTCCAAGCTCCCACGATGCAGGGTCCACCTCTCTCTCAGCTGGCCCTGGTGCTGTTGGCAATGGGGGCCCTGCTGGGGGCCAGGAACCTCAGGGGAGAGGTTCCCAGCACCCTGGCACTGCCCAGGGAGCCAACCCCAGGCAGCGGAGGGCTCATCTTCCACCAAGACTGGGACTGGCCACCCCCTGGCGTCTGGCCACCAGGCAGCCCTCGGGACCCCCTGTGCCTGGTGACCCTGGATGGGGGTGGCAACAGGAGCAGTGCTCCCCTGCGGGTGGTGGGGGCCCTGAGCGGCTACGAGCGGGCCTTCCTAGAGGCCGTGCGGCGCGCCCACTGGGGGCCCCGGGACCTGGCCACCTTTGCGGTGTGCCCCCCCAGAGACGGGCAGCCTGCCCTGCCCCATCTGCAGCAGCTGCAGGCGTGGCTTGGGGGGCCTGGGGGAGGGCGGCTGGTGGTCCTACACTTGGAGGAAGGTACGTGGGGCCCTAACCCGGGGGCCTGGGCGGGGGGCCGGCTGTGGTGCCCCGGGGTGGGAGACCCCTCGGGAAGTGGAGGCTGATGTCCACAGAGGTGGGTGACCTTATCTTTGCCCTGCCTGGGGCCACAAGTCCACCTGCAGTGCCTGGGGAGGGTCCCTTCTCTGCCGACCCGAGAGCCACAGGAGGCAGGGCCAGCACAGCCTGAAGGTCCAGCGGAGGAGGGCCCCTCCCCCCACTCCCCGACCAGGCTGCCCAGGGGGCCTGTCCCCAGGGACCACTGGCCTCAGACAGACCCACTACGAGGAAGGGCTTCCCCCCAGGACATCCCCAGACCAAGAGACCCCAAGGGCTCCACCCCACTGCCCACAGTGTCCGTCACTCCTCCCAGGCCACCCGTGTCCCAAGGAAGCCCTACACCTGGGGTCCAGGGGCATCAAGCCTCTCCCGCTAGGTTCCCCCGGGCTCTGGGTGGGTTGAGGGCTCTCCTGCAGGACTGGGACAGGCTTGGGGGAGGGGCTCAGGCGTCCCCTCCCCCGCTGTCCTGGCCACAGTGACGTGGGAGCCGACACCCTCGCTGAGGTTCCAGGAGCCTCCACCTGGAGGAGTCAGCCCCGAAGAGCTGGCGCTGATGGTGCTGTACCCAGGGCCTGGCCCGGAGGTCACCGTCACCGGGGCCGGGCTGCCCGGCGCCCAGGTACCAGGGAGTTGAAGGGGACTGCCCCTGGGCCACCTGGAGCCCTCGCTCAGGGCGAGGAAGGGGTTACGGTTTTGTTGATTTTTTTTAACTGGGTTTAACAAAAAGGCTGCAAGTGCCCAAGTTGGAATCTTGAAGGGATGCTAAGGGCAGCAGGCAGAGCAGGGCTGGCGTCCCGCGCACCCACTGCCTGGCTGAGCCCCCATTTCCGCAGAGCCTCTGCCTGAGCCAGGACTCCAGCTACCTGCCATTGGTTGTGGGACGCCCCGAGGCGGCCTGGCGCGGGCCTGGGCTCGCCCTGACCCTGCGGCGCCGCGGAAACGGTAGGTCTCGCCCAGACAGGGACAGGGATGCCGCGGAGCGTGGGGCGGCTGCCCTCGACCCCCAGACCCCCGGCGCTGAAGCAGCGCCGCGCACGCGCCTCCGCTCGCAGGTGCGCCACTGAGCACCGCCCAGCTGCAGGCGCTGCTGTTCGGCGCCGACTCCCGCTGCTTCACACGGATGACCCCGGCGCTGCTCCTGCTGCCGACGCGGGGTCCCGCGCCGATGCCTGCGCACGGCCGGCTGGACTCGGTGCCCTTCCCGCAGCCCAGGTGCGCGCGGGCCCGGGCCTGGGGGCGCGGGGAGTGGGGGGCGGCGCAGCCTTGCGCCCTCACGGTCCCCCACTCTGCCCTCCAGGCCGTCCCCAGAGCCCGAGGAGGCGCCGCCCAGCGCCGATCCCTTCCTGGAGACGCTCACGCGCCTGGTGCGCGCGCTGCGGGGACCCGCGTCCCGAGCCTCGCCGGCGCGTCTGGCCCTGGACCCGGGCGCGCTGGCAGGTTTCCCGCAGGGCCAGGTCAACCTGTCGGACCCCGCGGCGCTGGAGCGCCTGCTCGACGGCGAGGAGCCGCTGCTGCTGCTGCTGCCGCCCACGGCAGCCACCCCCGGGGTCCCCGCGCCACTGCAGGGTCCGGCGTCCGCGCTGTGGGCCGCGGGCCTAGCGCGCCGGGTGGCCGCCGAGCTTCAGGCGGCGGCCGCGGAACTGCGCGGCCTCCCGGGGCTGCCGCCCGCCGCCACCCCGCTGCTGGCACGCCTACTGGCGCTGTGCCCGGGGGACCCGGGCGGCCCCGGCGGCCCGCTGCGCGCACTGCTGCTGCTGAAAGCGCTGCAGGGCTTGCGCGCCGAGTGGCGCGGGCGGGAACGGAGCGGGTCGGCACGGGCGCAGCGCAGCGCCGGCGCCGCGGCCACCGACGGGCCGTGCGGGCTGCGCGAGCTGAGCGTGGACCTCCGCGCCGAGCGCTCGGTGCTCATCCCCGAGACGTACCAGGCCAACAACTGCCAGGGCGCGTGCGGCTGGCCGCAGTCGGACCGCAACCCGCGGTACGGCAACCACGTGGTGCTCCTGCTGAAGATGCAGGCCCGCGGCGCCGCTCTGGAGCGCCCGCCCTGCTGCGTGCCCACGGCCTACGCCGGCAAGCTCCTCATCAGCCTGTCCGAGGAGCGCATCAGCGCGCACCACGTGCCCAACATGGTGGCCACCGAGTGCGGCTGCCGGTGACCCCGCGCCGTCCCCCGGCCGGCCCATATTTATTCGGACCCCTTCATCGCACCCAATAAAGACCAGAAAGCACGCGGTTGGGGTGTCCGTGCATGTCTGGGGACAGGCGGAGGCCTCCTTCCCCCATTTCTCCTCTGGCGGGCAGGGCCGCGTCCTCTCCGTCGGCATCCACTGCCTCCCTGCCCCCGCCCCACCCCAGCCGCCTAAAGCTCCCCATCGCTGTCACTCAGGCCCCAGGCAGGTTCTGGGGTCCGGGCACAAAGGAGCAGGCGATGAGGGGGACCACAGCACTCGCTTTATTTGCTGGAACCGTGGGGCGGTCGAGCAGAGGTTCAGGGACCCCCGCGCAGGACCCAGGTCTGGCTCAGTCCCGCCCCTTGCCTGCGTGGTGCTTCTGGCGGCCGGGAGGCCGGTCCTCCTCATCGGGGCGCCGCGGGGAGGCCCAGGCCTGCCTCTTCCTATGCTCGGGGTCTCCGGACTCTCCTGCCCATGCCGGATGGCCCCTTTCGCGCGCCTCCCAGCGTCGGGGTAGGGCCTCCCCGGCAGCCCGCGGCCTCTCCTCTTTCCGGGGTCTCTCCCTCCTCGGCCTCTCCTCCTTCTGTGGCCTCTCCTTCCGGGGCCTCTCCTTTCTCAGCCTCTCCTCCTTCTTCCGCCTCTCCTTGGGCCCTCGGTCGGCAAGCGGCACGGGCTCCTCCTCAGCGGCCTCTTCAGACTCCCCTTTGTCCTTCCCTGTAGCCCTGCTGCTCCTGGGAACGGCGGCCCTTTCCTCTACCTTCGCAGGGGGCTCGAGCGGTCCCGGTGGGGGGGCCCAGGCCATGGACTTTGGCTGCAACGCGGGCGGACAGTGTCGGGTGGTGAGGTCGGCGCAGAGTTCCACGGCCCAGGCCCCTTCCCCCAGTGAAGGCCCCACTGACAGGTCACTTGAGGAAGTGCTTACCAGGGGTGACGCTGGCTCCTTCAGGGCCGAGCTTGGCGGGACCCACGGCTCAGGGACAGGCGCAGGGGCTTCTGCCTCCCCCGCCACGGCCTCTGGGAGGGGATGGGAGGGGATGCGAAACAGCCTGGCCCAGGGGACCAACCACTGCGCACCGTCCATCCCCGCCCTTGCCCCCAGAGCCCCCTCTCCCTGGGGACACGCAAGGGGGCCCAGCCGGACCCCACCGGGTACGCTGAGGCTGGGTCCCTCCGAGCCCTGGGAAGGGGTTCCGAGTCCCCGCTGCTGTGATGACCTTCCCTTCAAACCTCCCTCATTCAGGCTGCAAAAGGGATGCTCCCGTTTCTCTGAGGGCCGCAGGAGCGCCCGCCCTGGCGCACAGAGAAGGCGGCACGGTACCGAACGGGGGCGCACACGCCCATCCTGGGCCTGCAAGGCCCGGGATGAGAGTCGCGGGGCGGTGAGGGTCACCGGGGAAGGGAGGTGCACCGAGGTCCTTGCTGGGGGGTGGGGGGGCAGGGCTCCTCTTAAGGTCTATGGGAGGCGGGGGTCAAAGCTGGTCCTGGATAGAGGGACTCGGGCGCGACCGTCGGGGTACACAAGGTCAGTCTGTCTCTGAGCAGGAAGTGCACGGGGCGGGAGAACCCCCCCCTCACTCCCAAGGTCCATACTGGGGGAAGGGGGCGCGCACGGCCCAGAGTGGGAGCGCACAGACCCGCCCCCTGGGCTGTCCGCGCTCCGGGAGGGAGTAAGCACGTGCGGCGGCGCAGGCTCACCGCGGCACAGCTGGAAGGCGGAGCCCAGCAGTGCCACGATCGAGGCGACCACCAGGCACTTGTTGAGCGTCAGGTGTCCCCAGAGCAGCTCCTCGCTCAGGACCGGGGGCGTGGGCGGCGGCTGCGAGGGCGGCGCGGCCTGCGCCTTCTTCAGCGCGGGGCTCCGGGAGCCTGCGGGAGCATGTGCGGGCTGGGCGCAGGCCGCGTGGGGCCGACCCGCGGCTAAACTCAGCTCTGCCCTGCCTGGCTGTGCGGCCCTGGGCCGAGGAACTAAGCCCTGCGGGATTGGCCGCTTCACTGGGATGCCGAGAATACTCTAGAAGATAATCAGCTGAAGCTTAGTGGCATCTAAGCTGGTGTTATCATGAATTAGCAGAGGCTCCCACAGCCCACTGCGTTACGGCCTGTGACACCCAGACACCCCCCAGTCAGGAGCCCCATGCACGCTATCACCCTGCCCCCCAGATCCAGGGACCCAGCCCAGGACCGATCACACACCCCCATGCTGGTCCACACCCACCCCCCCACCTCACCCCTGCCTCCCGGAAACCCACTTGCTCCTGCTTTCAGCCTCTCCTTACCAGGTCCGGAGGCCACTTTGGCCACAGGCTCCTTTTCTGTTTTCCTGGGCCAAGCATCCACACCGCCTGTGGTGCTGCCCTCAGCTGCCGGCTCCTGAGAATCCTGTGGGGAGTAACATGTCATCCTGGGTGTTTCCCTAAGGGAGACCAAACCCTTCCCATGGGCTGCAGAAACGCACCCTCTTGGCCAACATGTCCCCTACTCTAGGGGCACCTTGGGCTGAAACCCCAGGGCCCCAGCTACTCACACGGGGCCAGCTGCTGGAGTCGGCCAGCCTGGATGTTGCTGTTGGCGGGAAAAGAGGGACAGTCACGGTCGTGGAAACCCCCAGGCTGATCCCACCCTCCGCTCAGTTCTGCTGGGTGAGGGGCAGGTGACTGCTCCCGTTCTGCAGATTAGAAAGCAGACAGACTCAGAGGCAGCCTTGCATAAAGGCACACAGCACATCACTGCCAAGCTGGGATTCAAACCCTGACCTGTGTGGCCCAGCGCCTGTGTTCTCTGGGCTCTTTACAAACCCCTGACACACTAATGGACACAGGTTGGAAATGGGGGGACATGGTTTAAGTCAGTCCAGTGTGGGAGGCCAAGTCCTGGTCCCTGAAGGTGAGCCACCTGGCTCAACAGGAGGATGGGGGCGTGGGCTTCATCCTGTGGTACCCTCTTGGCTACCTTGAGCCCTGTCCTCCCGGGGCCGGCCTGGGCAGGGGTCAGCCGGTGCAGAGAGGTCCTCGTCCACTTGGCAACTGCCCAGGCCTCCATCCAACTCCTCCAAGGCCCTGGTTGTCATGGAGACGTCTGAGAAGCAGCAGGTCCAGAGTCCGGCTTGCGGGGAAGGGGGAAGAGGCAGCCTGCATTTGCTGAGCCCCTGGTATGGGCCTGGGCCTGGGCCTGACCTGGGGAGAAGGGGGCTCCCTACCTCCCCACACCGCCTTGCTTGTCCCTCTGCCTGGAGCCACCTTTCCTTGGTAGCTTCACACGCAGGGCACGGCCACAGCCCTCCCCCAGGCACTCTCCCTGCCCCCCTCAGGCCTGCCTCAGGACCCCTCCTGACAGGCTGCTGGGCTGCTGGGGCCCAGAGTGGGCTGGGTTCTGGCCATGGTCACACAGAGGTGAGCAAAGAGCCCAAACCGGAACCCTTGGCCCCAGGGTCGGCTCATGTTCTCAGAGACCAGCGACTATTTTTATCCAGTGCCCGAGGCCAGAAGGACCGGCCAACGTGGGGCCCAGCCCCTCCTAGGCCCTTGCCCCCCTGGGGTCTCCCTTTGGACCATCCTCACCCCCTATTCCTGGCACCCAGCCTCCCCCCGGACACCCTGGGTGTAGGAGCTCAAGCCCCAGCAGCTGGGACCAGCCTGGTTCTGGCCAGGGCAGATAGGGGCAGGGGTCCCAGGCCTCCAGACCCCAACGCTGGGGTCGCTGCCTCCTCTGGCCGTCTCTGCTCCCATAGGGCAGATGAAAAAACTGAGGCCGGAGGTGGAGCCGTGGGCCAGAGGTTGTGCAGAGCTGGAGCCAAACCTGTCTGTTGGCTTCCACAGCCCTGCTCTTTGGGGTCCCCAGGGTCTCCGGCACCAGCGTTAGTGTGACCCATCCCTGGGGCCAGAGCAGTCCGTGGGGAAGGGGCCCAGTGGGCCAGAGGGTGCCCCTAAGGGTGTGTGGGCAGCCACAGGAGTCGGGGACCCCCGTGGACCTCAGGGATGCCCTCCCAGATCCCAGGGACCCCCACCTCTGCCCCTCTTACCCTGCTGTTGCCACGCTGGGCCTGGCGGATAGGATGGAGCACGGGGAGGGTGGCCCCAAGACAGACAGCAGCAGGTGGCTGGAGGCCGCGAGGTGGGCCAATCAGCTCCTCAGCCGCCGCGGGGGTGGAAGGAGGGCCGGCCTGAGGTCCCTGCTGGGGCACATCCCCACCTCGGAGCAGGGCCAGGGACTGGCCCCACCCCCATGAGCACAAAGCCACCGCCAGGCTGGCCGCAGTGACTCTGGGAGCATTGCTTCCTCTCTCTGCCTCAGAAAAGAGGGTCCCGGGGGGGCGGGAGCACCCACAAAGCGTGGTCACCTCGCCTTTATGAGCACCTGTTGTGTAACGGGCTCAGGAGCAGCTAAAAAACCACATCCCTGTGGAGCCGGGGTCCATCAGGGAGGGCTTCGAAAAGAACCCAGGCTCTGCTGGCTGACCCGGGCCAGGCACAGCTCAGAGGCCTTGGTTTCCTCATCTGGAAAGTGGGGTCGTTTCCTCCCAGGGGGGCAGTGAGGCTCAACTGTGAGCTGTTTTGTTTTTTTTCTTTTAATTGAAGTATAGTTGATTTACAATGTTGTGTTAGTTTCTTTTCTTTCTTTTTTTTTTTTTTTTTTTAATGTGCGGTACGCGGGCCTCTCACTGTTGTGGTCTCTCCTGCCGCGGAGCACAGGCTCCAGACGCGCAGGCTCAGCGGCCATGGCTCACAGGCCCAGCCAGCTCCGCGGCACGTGGGATCCTCCCGGACCGGGACGCGAACCTGCGTCCCCTGCATCGGCAGGCGGACTCTCAACCACTGCGCCACCAGGGAAGCTCTGTTAGTTTCTGCAGTACAGCAAAGTGACTCAGTTATACGTATATATATTCTTTTTCATGTTCTTTTCCATTGTGGTTTATCACAGAATATTGAATATAGTTCCCTGTGCTTTATAGTAGGACCTTGTTGTTTATCCATCCTATATATACTAGTTTGCATCTGCTAATCCCAAACTCCCAATCCATCCCTCTCCCACCCCCCTTTTCCCTTTGGTAACCACAAGTCTGTTCTCTATGTCTGTGAATCTGTTTTTGTTTCGTAGATAAGTTCATTTGTGTCATATTTTAGATTCCATGTATGAGTGATATCATATATTTGTCTTTCTCTGACTTACTTCACTTAGTATGATAATCTCTAGTTGTATCTATGTTGCTGCAAATGGCATTATCTCATTCTTTTTTATGGCTGAGTAGTATTCTATTGTATATATGTACCACATGTTCTTTATCCATTCTTCTGTCGATGGACATTTAGGTTGTTTCCATGTCTTGGCTATTGTGAATAGTGCTGCTAGGAATATAGGGGTTCACATATCTCTTTGGATTAGAGTTTTGTCTGGATATATGCCCAGGAGCAGGATTGCTGGAACATACGGTAACTCTATTTTTAGTTTTTTGAGGAAACTTCATACCGTTTTCCATAGTGTCTGCACCAATTTACGTTCAATTGTGGGCTGCTTTTGTATCATCCCACCTAGTCACCCATCCACACCTTTGTTTAGTCAATCATCAAACACACACCACTCAGCCCAGCTGAGCTGTACTGGAAATTACTTTGTCATTTTCTCAAATAACAGCCTTATTGAGATACAGTTCATGTGCAATTCACTCTGTAAAGTGTACAATCCAGTGGTATTTAGTACATTCCCACAGTTGTGCCACAATCATCTCTATCCAGTTCCAGAACATTCCATCACCCCCAAAAGAAGCCTGTCCCCATCAGAGTCACCGCCTATCCCCAGCCCCTGGCAACCAGGTATCCACTCTCTGTGTCTGTGGATCTGCCTGTTCTGGACGTTTCCCATCAATGGAGTCACACACCGTGGGTCCTTCTGCGTCTGGCTTCTCTCCCTGAGCGTCGTGTTCTCAGGGTCCGTCCACGTTGGAGCGAGTGTCGGGGCTTCACCCCTTTTCGTGGCTGAGTGATGCTCCCGTGTGGGGAGGGACCACGTCGTGTGTATCCCTTCACTTGCATCTGACAGGGCTGAGATTAGGAGGAGGAGAGGAGGAGATTTGGTCAAGTGTAGGTTCAGATCCTGTTTTCCTGTAAAATGTTGATATACTGTTCATAGTGGATTTTTATGCATTAATTTTTAATTGTGGTAAAATACACATAAACATAAAATTCACCACCTTAACCATTTTTAAGTGCACAGCTCAGTGGCATTAAGTACCTTCACATTGTTGGGCAACCATCCCCACCATCCATCTCCAGAACTTTCTCATCTTCCCAGACTGAAACTCTGTCCCCATGAAACACGGACTCTCCATCCCCTCCCCCAGCCCCTGGCCCCCACCATCTACTTCCTGTCTCTGAATATGACTAGGGTTAAAATATACTGCTTCACACATCATGTAAGACCCTTACAAGCTTACATTTCCATTTCCACCTCCCATTCTGTATATACTATTGTTCTACTTCAAATGTGATGTAAAATAAATCTCATAGTACATTGCTATTAGCTTTTCTTTAAAAGGGAATTATCATCTGAAGACATTAAGAAATAATTATAGGGCTTCTCTGGTGGCACAGTGGTTAAGAAGCCGCCTGCCAATAACCTACTTAGTGTGTGTATGTGGCCAGGATAAGAGGGCTGTGTTGCACTTTTTTTTCTATACCGGGTTGAAAATATCTAATTCTGATGGATATTTAATTTAACTGTTTACCCACTTTCCATTTTTTTCTGTGTCCCTTATTCCAATTATATTTCAATGATTGTTAAGAGAGACTGGTGGGGATTTCCCTGGTGGTACAGTGGTTAAGAATCCGCCTGCCAATGCAGGGGACACAGGTTCG
>NC_041215.1:22433593-22448558 GCF_002837175.3 Physeter macrocephalus | reverse complement strand
CCTGGACCCTCGGCCCGCCGGCTGCCGCAGGTGTGCTTGCGAGCGTGCCTCTCCGCGCTGGCTGGAGGGCTCCCTGCTGGACCGTGTGCCCGGGAGAACAGGCCTGCTGCTGGGGGTTGTGGCCGGCAGCCCACTGCTGCCCGAGCCCTGGGGGCGGAGTAAGCGCTCACTTAACACCAGCCATCCTGGGAGGCAGCAGAAGAGAAGGGTCTGCCGAGGGGAGTGTCGCCGGACCCTGAGTCTTGCGTCCTGCAGGGGCTGGGAGCGAGCACCTGGGGGTAGGCGCGCTTCCGAACAAGCCCGAGGGGCCGTGTCTCGTGGCTTTGTGGCCGTCAGAGGTTCCGTGGGCGCGGAAGGGTTTGCACCCGGGGACGTGAGCCCAGGCGGAGGTGAAGGCCGTGCCTCTGTGGATCTGGGGCTGGGGCCGAGAGCACGTCCTGCCTGGCCTGAAAGCGGGGGTCGCGGCCCGGAAAGGAGGCCTGCTAGGGCGTCCGGGCAGGGGCTCCCAGGCGGGTGTGCTTGGAGTACAGAGGAGTGGGGCCCTGGGAGGGGTTCCTTGTGTGTGCTGTGGGGCTGGGCGGTGTCGGGGCCCCCCGCCCCATAAAAGCTGCTTGCACAAAGCGGGACCCAGACCTGAATCCCTGCCCACGGCGGCGCGCCGGACTGCGAGGCTCCGCACACCCGCCCCGCACTGGCGCAGACGCGCCCAGTCCTCCTGGCCTCGTCTGCGTGGAGACCACCCTCAGAGGCTCCTTAAGAACCTCCGCGCTCGTCCCCTCCCGCTTGTGTGTGCGTCCCCCTGAGCTCACGGCCCCATGGTGGCCTGCTGCTGGCGTCCGCCTGCCCCGCACCCTGGCTGCTTCTGCCGCTTGCAGGCGGGAGTGCCTGGCGGGAGTGCCCGGGGCGTCCTCGGGCAGTGGAGCCGAGGAGCTGGGAGAATGCAGGGCTCACCCTTTACTCTTTGAAATTCCCGTGGGTTTTACATCCACCTCTGGCGTGCCTGCGTGTGTGCGCACAGGCGTGTGGTTTTTTGTTTTTGTTTGATTTATTTTTGGCTGCATCGGGCTTTCTCTAGCTGTGGCGAGCGGAGGCTACTCTTCACTGCAGTGTGCAGGCTTCTCACTGCGGTGGCTTCTCTTGTTGCGGAGCACAGGCTTCAGTAGTTGTGGCCCGCGGGCTTAGTAGTTGTGGCCCACGGGCTCTAGAGCACAGGCTCAGTAGTTGTGGCGCACGGGCTTAGTTGCTCCACGGCACGTGGGATCTTCCCGGACCAGGGCTCGAACCCATGTCCCCTGCATTGGCAGGCGGATTCTCAACCACTGTGCCACCAGGGAAGCCCTGGCAGGAGGATTCTTAACCACTGTGCCACGAGGGAAGTCCCCAGGCATGTGTTTTTAATTTCTTTCTGACAGGAAAGAAAAGCCACTGGAAACCACCCTTAAGTATCCATCAGCAGGGTGGCCTGTAGACTTTGGTGTTCCCTCTCTGTGGAATCCGGGAGGATTTCAGAGGAGTGAGGGTAGCGTGTCCAGGCGTGTGGTCCGAGAACAAGGTGCCCAGGGCGTACAGGGCACGGGCTCGCTGTGTGTGTGCAGGTCTAGAAACATCAGATGCGGGGGGCCGGGCGCCAGGGGCGGTGGCTTCAGTTTTCTGCAGGAATCCCACGCCAGCTGGTTCCCATCTCAGGGAGTGTTTGCCTCCTGCCCGGTCCTGCTCCATCTGGCCTCTCGGTGGCTCCAGAAGTGAGTCCTGTGCACAGTCTCCCGTGTGGTCAGGCGTCCGGCCGCCCTGAGCCTGGCTCCACCTGGTCCCTGTGCGCACCTCCCCCACTGCTGGGTGCCTTTTCCACAGGCACCCGTGAGATGAGCGCGTGTCCGGCGCTGGCACGGGCTCTGGGGGTGACGTGTGCCCGGAGGTGAAGCGGGACCCCCACGCCCCGGGCGGCTGTCCCAAAGCTGGGCGGCAGCAATGCCGGGGGATGCGGAGGGCGTGGGCGGGCGTGGGAGGGGGGCAGCTCCTCCGGCAATTAAAATAGAGCTTCCACCTGACCCAGCAGGTGCAGCCTAGGTCCGGGCCGGGAGACAGCACTCGCCTCCTGGGGGCTGCACACAAACGTCCCGGCCGCGCAGTTCACCGCAGCCCAAAGGTGGGCACAGCCCAGGTGTCCTCCCGTGGATGAGCGTGCCCTTCACACATGGCAGCATCACTCCGCCACGAGGAGGACAGAAGCCCTGACACTCGTGGACGGACCCTGAGAACACGACGCTCAGTGAGAGAGGCCAGACACACAAGGACACATGGTGTGTGATTCCACTGACGGGAAACGTCCAGAGCAGGCAGATCCTCAGACACAGAGAGTGGGTTCCTGGTTGTCAGGGGCTGCGGGGGGGGGGGAGGCGACTGCTGGTGGGGACGGGCTTCTTGTTGGGGTGATGGAATGTGCTGGAATTTGAGGTGAGTGTAGCACAACTCTGCAAGCATAGGCTGTGGTTCAGTAAGAACCATTGACCTGTCCGCTTTATTTATTTTGGCCTTGCTGCGCGGCATGCGGGCTCTAGTTCCCTGACCAGGGATCGAACCCGGAGCCCCTGCATTGGGAGCGCGGAGTCTTAGTCACTGGACCAGCGGGGAGGTCCCACTATTTCCTTTGTTGTTAATGTAGTTATTTCCTTGTAAGTTTGTAACAGCTGTTCCCAGTCGACTCCCAAATTCCTGATGGTGAACAGCTGTCCCCCCCACCCGCCCCCCACAGGGAGCTAACTGCTTACAGGTGGGGAGCGGCCTGGCCCTTGGCGTCGGAAGCCCTGAGACGCTGAGGGTGTGGGGGAGTGGCAGGCTCTGTCCAGGGCCCGGCTCCTTGGCCGCGCCCCTCCCTGCCCAGCTTTGGGCCTGCAGTGGCCCCGTGGCGTCCCCTCGGCTCAGGTCCGTCTCCCGCGAGTGCAGCCGGTGAAGGTGGAGACAGACGGGTGGCTGCCCGAGCAGGGGCACCGCTTGGCCAGTGACCAGTGTGTCATCCACAGGCGCGGACGGCGCCGGTCTCGGGCGGGGGCGCGCTGCTGGCGGTAGGAGCCGTGCGTGCACGGCCCCGGGCCGGCCCCTTGCTCGGGTGGCGCGGCTGCGGTGCCAGGGTGTCGGCTGGAGGGAACCCCAGGCAGCAGTGGAGCTGGGCGCACGGTTCTTGTTGGGGTCGGATTGTCCACACACACCGTCCATGTGGTTGGGAAGCTGCCAGCCTTAAACGGTGAGGTTTGTCCTGAAGCCTGGGCTCCTGCCTGTCTGGGCGTCTCCTGGGCTCCCGGGCTCTGGCCGCTCCGGCCCCGCACGGCCCCCGGGCAGCGATGACCTGCGTGGGTGCCGAGCACGGACTGGCGTGTGCACGCGTGTGTGAGCATCCCCCCACCGCGTCCTGCCGGCTGTGGGCCTGCCTCTGGGCGCACGGCCAGAGGTCCCCTCATTCGGGCCTGTCCTCGGCCTGCGACTCCTGGCACCTGTGCCGTCGGTGACACACGGTGGATGGCTGGCCCTTCCGTCCATCTGTGCCGGCCGGGCCCTCGGTGGTAGGTGGGGACTCTGGGGGCCATGTAGGCGGCCAGTTGGGGGCTCGGGCACCCACAGGGGTGGGAGGCGACCCCCTCATCGCCCCCCCCCCCCCGGGCACCGGGCCTCAGTGCTGGTCCCGTCACAGCCCGCCGGGGGCCCCCCCGGGTGCCTTCATGGGCTGTGGATGAGCTGCAGCTGGGCTGCCTACCTGGTGTGAAACGCCTACAACCCTGGGCAGGGCCCTCACCTGGCCTCACCTCCCCCCACCCCTGCAGACGTTCAGGGGGCGTGGCCTCCACCAGGTGTCAGCCTTTGGTGCTTGGTGGGGAGGGGAGCACACGTGTGAGCCTTGCAGTGGCCACTCTGGGCCCGAGGGGAGCTTGGGCAGCCAGAGGGCATGGGGAGGCATTATAGGAGCGGGTTAGTGTTTTCTTTCTAAAGCGATTCCTGTGGCTTTGGCGTGAGAATTGGCCAGAGGGGACAGGAGGAGGCGAGGGCCTGTAGGAGGGCACCGCACTGTAGGAGGGCCTGTGACCCTCGCTGAGAGGAGGGGGTAGCTTGAGAGGCTAGGCCAGCTGGCAGGGGAGAGCCCCGTCCGCCTGAGCTGCAGGGTGACTGGTCCACATGAGGGTGGAAGGAGGGAGAAGCCGGCACCACAGGCAGACCTGGGGGTGTATCCCCACCCCAGCTCAGGTGGCCAGCCCCTCCCTGTAACCTGGAGGGCTCTCGGGGTGCCCGCCGTTCCCTCCACAGCCCCAGCTTTCTGCTGGAGAGGCCAGGCCGGACTCGCCCTGGGGGCACGTGTCCAGCCAGCTCCGCCAGGCTCAGAGCCCATCTGCCCGCCTTCGGGGCCCTTGCAGCTCCTCCTGCCCTCTCACTCTCCCGCAGCAGCAGCCGGTCACCCGCCTGACCACAGGGTCACGGGCTCCTGGAACGAGGCCCAGGGACGTTGATGTCACCTGGATATTGGGCAGGGGTGGGGTGGGAGAGAGGCAGCTCGGAGCCCCCCCCAGGTCTGTGGCAGGGGCCTGTCTCCTAGCCTCGGGCACTTTCTGCTCTGCACCTGCCCTCTTCCGAGGAGTAGTGCTGGGGCCTCTGTTGCCAACTAGGCGTCTCCTCTCCCAGCACAGCCGTCCTCTAGCCTGGGGTGGGCCGGCAGGCGGCGCGTGGAATTCTCGGAGGCCCGAGCCTCCCTCCCCTCTGCCCCCAGAAGGTCACAGGTCGCACCTGCATGTCAGAGATCTTTTCAGAACGCGGTCCCGCCACCACTTAACGCCCAGTCCCGGGTCCCCGGCCAGGCTCTGCTCTGGGCCCCGGGGCGCGTGGCGGGTGCGCGCATCGCGGCCTTCTAACCTGTGCCTCTGTTTCTCCTGCAGCCGAGAGCCACGAGATTTGAGCCCCCGGGACCCGTCAGCAGCATGTGTCCTCCCCCCATGCGTGACCCCGAGGCCACCGAGATGAGCACTGCGGCCCGGCCCTCGCGAGCGCCCGTGTCTCACTAGCAGGAGCCCGCCGGGCGCCATGGGGTGCTAGCCCCGAAGAGTCGCCGCGACCGCAGGTCTCCGTGGAGCCGGGATTTGCACGGCAGCAGAGGCACCGTGGAGAGGCCAGGGTACCACAAACTTATGGATTTTGACAAGAAAGGAGGGAAAGGGGAGTCGGAGGAGGGCCGGAGAATGTCCAAGGCCGCCGGCCGGAGCAGCCACGGCGTCCGGAGCTCGGGGACCAGCTCGGGGGTCCTGATGGTGGGCCCCAACTTCCGGGTCGGGAAGAAGATAGGCTGTGGCAACTTCGGGGAGCTCCGGCTAGGTGAGCCCCGCTCGTTCACTTCCGGGGACGCGGGGGCGGGGGTGGTCATGAGGGCTGGGAACGCAGGTAAGCGCGTGTGGGTTTCTGTCCCCTGCCCCCGGAGAAGGCTCTGCAGAGGTCTGGACCCCGACGGCTGTGGGGCGGTTGTGCCGGGGGCTCCAGGTGCACAGAGCTCGGGAGGCTGGCGACGCGGAGCTGGGGGTCCAGGGGTATCACCTGCTCAGCACTTAGTGGTTGGAGCTTAGTGGTGGGTGACCCCCAGCTCCTGTATAGTGTTCCGTGTTTGTCTGTCAGCTGGTGTTGCTGGTGTCTGACACGCCCAGCGGCCGTGCAAGGCTGGGAGGAGAGGCCCGTCCTGAGCCTGAACCTTGGCCATGCCGGTGGCGCTGGGATGGGGCTCAGCCGCGGATCCTCACTGCCCTGGGCTCTGGGTTTCTGAGCCAGTGGACTGTCAGCAGCGGGGGCCCAAACTGCTCACGGGAAGGGTGGAGGCGTGGGAGAGACAGGCCCCCTCCCTAGAGTGCGGGGCCCCGCGTGCCCAGCCCAACCTGCGCTGCACGGTGGCTGACTCTTCAGCTTCCCCTGACGGGGCTTCCGCGACCCAACCCTGCTGCCCCATTAGCGTGTGCACGTATGTGTGCACACACGCACACCGGCTGGCATACGCACACTTACGTCCCCCGGCCCAGCCCTGTCCTACAGCCTGGGGTTGCCCCTTGTGGCTTTGGGGACCCAGATGGCTGTCCTGGGTTTTGGCCTTGGCATTGGGAGCCGCAGCCTTAACAGCACAGGTCTGGGTAAACAGATGGTGGAGCGTGCGTTGGGGGCTACGGGGGTCTACGGCTTTTGGCTTAAACGCTTTTTAAGAATCAAGGTTTGGTTGTTGCTCCATACCTCAGTATGCGAAACCCGTGGTACAGAGGCCTGACTGTATTGGTTGTGCTGTGCGGTTTTATGTCGGGCTGGAGCAGCTGCAGATTTCGGTATCCTCTGGGGCTCCTGGAAGCATTGCCCTGGAGGCCGAGGGGCAACTGTGTTCTTTCCTGCCAGGCTCTTCCGGCTCAGTGCCTGTGGTTTTCTGGGCCTGCAGTTAGTCGCTGTTTGTTACTCTGTCCATTTGTATGACTGCACCCCATTTTGTTCGTGCGTTCTCCTGCTCAGGGACATTTGGCTGTGCCCAGATTTGGGGTGTTGTGAATAAAATTGCCCTGAGCACCCTTCTTCAAGTCTCGTGTACGAGTGTTTTCATCAAAGTGCTGGGTCACGTGCGCTTATGAGAAACTGCCAGGCTGGTTTCCAAAGCAGTCGTACCACTTTAAACTCCCGCGGGCACCGTGTGAAGGTTCTCAGTATCCCACATCCTCATCAGCACTTGGACTTGTCAGGCTTTTCCATTTGGAGCGTGCTAGCAGATGTGAAGTGGCGCCTCACTGTGGACTTTATTTGCATTTCCCTGATGACTACTGTTGACCATTGTTCTCCTGTATATAGTATGTCTTGT
The DNA here is from genome assembly GCF_002837175.3 of Physeter macrocephalus. Classification (NCBI taxonomy): domain Eukaryota; kingdom Metazoa; phylum Chordata; class Mammalia; order Artiodactyla; family Physeteridae; genus Physeter; species Physeter macrocephalus. The sequence goes on along the minus strand of NC_041215.1, from coordinate 22,441,708 downwards.
CTTGTGCCTGTTTCAAAGATTTTCTTTTTATCTCTGGGTTCAGATTTTGATTCAGCCTTAATTTAGGTGTGGTTTTCTTTCTGTTCATCCTGCTTCGGGTTCATTGCGCTTCTAGGATATGTATATTAACACTCTTTTATTAAATTTGGAAAAACTTTGCCATCATTACCTCAAATGTTCTTTCTGCCTCTGTTTAGTCTCCTCTTGTTCTCATACTCCAGACACACATTAGGAGTGTTTTGATGCTGTCCCACACGTCCCTCAGGTTCCTGTCAGGTTTTTTTTCAGTCTTTTTTCTTTCTTCAGCCTGGATAGTTTTTATTGCCTTATTGTAAGTTCACCCTTCTTTTTTTCCTGCAGCGTCCAATATATTATTTGATAGATCCACTGAATTTTTCATTTGATACACGGTTTTTTTCACTTCCATTTGATTCCATTATTTTTCTGTTGAGATTTCCCATCTGCTTGTTTATTTTGCCCATCTTTTCCTTAAAATCCTCAAACATACTTGCAATAGCTTTTTAAAAATAGATATTTATTTATTTTACTTATTTATTTTTGACTGTGTTGGGTCTTAGTTGTGGCATGCGGGATCTTTGTTGCAGTGCACGGGCTTCTCTCTAGCTGTGGCGTGTGGGCGTCTCTCTAGTTGTGGTCTGCAGGCTCCAGAGTGCATGGGCTCTGTAGTTGTGGCACATGGGCTCTCTAGTTGAGGCGTGTGGGATTAGTTGCCTCGCAGTGTGTGGGATCTTAGTTCCCTGACCAGGGATCAAACCCGCATCCCCTGCATTGGAAGGCAGATTCTTAAGCACTGGACCACCAGGGAAGTCCCAGCTTTTTTTAAATTGAGGTATAGTTGATTTACAATGTTGTATTAATTTCTGCTGTACAGCAAACTGATTCAGTTATACATGTATTCTTTTTTAAATATTCTTTTTCATATGGGTTTATCATAGGATACTGAATATAGTTCTCTGTGCAATACAGTAGGATCTTGTTGTATCTGCTGATGTCTTAGCTAACATCTGCTAACCCCAACCTCCCACTCCATCCCTCCCCCAACCCCTCCTCCTTGGCAACCACCAGTCTGTCCTGTATGTCTGTGATTCTGTTTCATAGATAGACTTCACATATAAGTGCTATCATATGGTGTTTGTCTTTCTCTTTCTGACTTGCTTCACTTAATATGATAATCTCTAGGTCAATCCATGTTGCCGCAGATGGCATTATTTCATTCTTTTTTATGGCTGAGTAGTATTCCACTGTGCGTGCGTGTGTGTGTGTGTATACACCACGTGTTTTTTCTCCATTCCTCTGTTGATGATGGCATTATTTCATTCTTTTTTATGGCTGAGTAGTATTCCACTGTGCGTGCGTGCGTGCGTGTGTGTGTGTGTATACACCACGTGTTTTTTCTCCATTCCTCTGTTGATGGACATTTAGGTTGTTTCCATGTCTTGACTGTTGTAAATAATGCTGCTAATGAATACAGAGGTTCATGTATCTTTTTGGATTAGAGATTTATCTCGATATATGCCCAGGAGTGGGATTGCTGGGTCATATGGTAATTCTCTTTTTAGTTTTCTGAGGAACCTCCATACTGTTTTCCACAGTGGCTGCACCAATTTACATTCCCACCAACAGTGTAGGAGCGTTCCTTTTTGCAGTAGCTATTTTAAATGCAGTGTCTGTGGTGCCTTTGACACTGTTTTTCCTTCTTGCAGTGCTGTTCCTTCTTTCACACGTCTAGTGATGTTTCATTGTATGTTGGACAGTGTGAGTACCACATGTGAGGTCTGGATCATGCTTCATCCTGGCGACTCATCTTGACCCCATCAGGGACTGTTTTTCAGCTTTGATAGGGTGGGTGGGGAGCAGGCATTACTCAAGGGCTGGAGTCGCCCCCTCCCAGTGTGTGGGCTTTCTGGGTTCTCAGCCAAATGTCCGGGGAGTTCAGGGCGGCCTCCGTGCTCTGGATGGTGGAGGCTCCAGCGTCTTCCTGCCCTGTGCAGCCCCGGCATCTCCCTTCTGCTCATGGCCCCCCGGAGGCATTCTCTGTCAGGCCTTGCAGACTCTCCCACTTTTCACACCTACTGCTGAGCTGGCTGTTGGTGAGGCTCAGAGCCTGGAGCACCCGAGGTCCCCGGGAAACTGTAAATGCAGACTTCAGATGCCCGCATGCACGTGCGTGCACACACATTCTCACCTTAAACTCACCTGGACTCCAGGACTTTGGCTTTCCCACGTGCACAGTCGAAACAGGAGGTTTCTTGACCAAGACACAGAATAAGATGACCAGTTAGCAGAAAGGATCAGTTAGGCATCATCAAAGTTTAAATATCCAAAAATGTTGTTAAGAGCACGAGTAGGGGGCCTTCCCTGGTGGCGCAGTGGTTAAGAATCCGCCTGCGAGTGCAGGGGACACGGGTTCGTGCCCCGGTCCGGGAAGATCCCACATGCCGTGGAGCAGCCAAGCCCGTGCGCCACAACTACTGAGCCCCTGCATGCCACAACTACTGAAGCCCGCGTGTCTAGAGCCCGTGCTCCGCAACAAGAGAAGCCACCGCAATGCATTATTTCATTCTTTTTTATGGCTGAGTAGTATTCCACTGTGCGTGCGTGCGTGCGTGTGTGTGTGTGTATACACCACGTGTTTTTTCTCCATTCCTCTGTTGATGGACATTTAGGTTGTTTCCATGTCTTGACTGTTGTAAATAATGCTGCTAATGAATACAGAGGTTCATGTATCTTTTTGGATTAGAGATTTATCTCGATATATGCCCAGGAGTGGGATTGCTGGGTCATATGGTAATTCTCTTTTTAGTTTTCTGAGGAACCTCCATACTGTTTTCCACAGTGGCTGCACCAATTTACATTCCCACCAACAGTGTAGGAGCGTTCCTTTTTGCAGTAGCTATTTTAAATGCAGTGTCTGTGGTGCCTTTGACACTGTTTTTCCTTCTTGCAGTGCTGTTCCTTCTTTCACACGTCTAGTGATGTTTCATTGTATGTTGGACAGTGTGAGTACCACATGTGAGGTCTGGATCATGCTTCATCCTGGCGACTCATCTTGACCCCATCAGGGACTGTTTTTCAGCTTTGATAGGGTGGGTGGGGAGCAGGCATTACTCAAGGGCTGGAGTCGCCCCCTCCCAGTGTGTGGGCTTTCTGGGTTCTCAGCCAAATGTCCGGGGAGTTCAGGGCGGCCTCCGTGCTCTGGATGGTGGAGGCTCCAGCGTCTTCCTGCCCTGTGCAGCCCCGGCATCTCCCTTCTGCTCATGGCCCCCCGGAGGCATTCTCTGTCAGGCCTTGCAGACTCTCCCACTTTTCACACCTACTGCTGAGCTGGCTGTTGGTGAGGCTCAGAGCCTGGAGCACCCGAGGTCCCCGGGAAACTGTAAATGCAGACTTCAGATGCCCGCATGCACGTGCGTGCACACACATTCTCACCTTAAACTCACCTGGACTCCAGGACTTTGGCTTTCCCACGTGCACAGTCGAAACAGGAGGTTTCTTGACCAAGACACAGAATAAGATGACCAGTTAGCAGAAAGGATCAGTTAGGCATCATCAAAGTTTAAATATCCAAAAATGTTGTTAAGAGCACGAGTAGGGGGCCTTCCCTGGTGGCGCAGTGGTTAAGAATCCGCCTGCGAGTGCAGGGGACACGGGTTCGTGCCCCGGTCCGGGAAGATCCCACATGCCGTGGAGCAGCCAAGCCCGTGCGCCACAACTACTGAGCCCCTGCATGCCACAACTACTGAAGCCCGCGTGTCTAGAGCCCGTGCTCCGCAACAAGAGAAGCCACCGCAATGAGAAGCCCGTGCACTGCAACGAAGAGTAGCCCCCGCTCGCCACAACTAGAGAAAGCCCGCACGCAGCAACGAAGACCCGATGCAGCCAAAAATAAGTAAAATTAAATTTAAAAAAAAAAAAAAAAAAAAGCACTAGTAGGCGAGCCACAGACTGGGAGGTGCTATTTGCTGAGCACCATTGGACAAAACGCTGGTACCCAGGACTCAGGAGAAGACAACAGCTTGGTCAGTAATAAAAAAACAGGTGCAGCGATTAAAACTGGGCAAGAGATCTGAGCAGACACCACCCAGAAGCAGACAGACAAGCGGCTGGGGGGCGTGGAGGGCGCCTCGCCTTGTTGGCCCCGGACAGGACTTCTGCTCCGTGCGCAGCACAAGCCAGCAAACCTGCCCGAGAAGTGACCCGACCCCCGCAGGAAGGCCCATGCGCAGCGTTCAGTTACGGACGCTGGAGACCGGCCAGGTGTGTCCGTGCTGTGACGGACGCGCCTGGGCAGGAAGCTAGAGCGAGCCGCGTCATGTGTGTGCAGGGAACCCCAAGGAGCAGGGAGCATGTGGGGTGGTGTTCCGCCTCTCGGGAGGTGAGGTGGCGGTGACGCTGTCTGTCCTCACGGGATCGGGGTGGCACAGCAGCACGCATTGCCAAAGCCCATCAAATGCTCTGCATTTCCCAGGTAGTGCCTCCTCCCAAGGGAGAAACAAGCACTAAGTACACATCGAAGTTGATCTGCAGGCTGCAGTGTTTAGGGGGCAGGGTATTGAGGTCTGCAACTTCCAGATGCATCTGAAAATGAGACGAACAGGTGATAGCTGCGCAGCTGTGCAGCAGAACAGAGCAATCGCGAATTGTGTGACCCAGGCAGCCAGGGTGTGGGGCTCCCTGCACACAGCTCTTCCCGCTTTTCTGAATGTGTGAAACTTTCATAATAAAATGTGGAGGCATGGCTGTTATTTAAATGAAAACGAGAATGAGGACTAGATGGGTGCTTTCCCTCTCTGCCGCTGGGTGCCTTTTACTCGTAGTAACCGAGGGAGTGGGATCTGCAGGAGGGGCCCCTGCGGGCTCCCCCTCCACACGGTGGCAGCGAACTGAGCAGAGGTAGAAAGCTGGGAGAGGAAGAAATACAGCTGTGACCTGTCTCGGGCGGCTTGATGGTCCACACGCGGAGGCCAGAGTAGTCTTTCAGTAAACAATTAGAAAGGAATGAGTTTAGTAAGGCTGCCGCATATACCAACACAGATCAACTATATTTCTCTGTTGGAGCAACGATTGGAAAATAAAAATTTAAGAATAGTCCTGATCGTGTAAGAGCACCAAAATCCATCAGGTGCCTCCAGAATAAATCTCACAGAGGCCGCACTCTCTCTCTACGCTGAGCACTAAAAACATCGCTGAGAGAAGTTAACTCTGGAGACGTGGACGGCATGGTTTTCCACAGACTCGGGGCCACACCTGCAGGTGTCTGGGGACCAGCTGACGCTATAGACGGGGATGGATACCAGGGCCCTGGAGGAGCTGAGGCTGAGCTGAAGACTCCAGGCCAGGCACCACAGTGAAGAGACACCGGCATGGGCAGGGACCCGGGGGACCGACTGACAGGCATGCAGGCCCCTGACTTCGGCTTGTGGGGTCGTACACACCGGTGTCTTGGCCACCCATGGGTGGGGCGGAACGGCCTGGTGCAGCTGTCTCCCAGATTGTCCCACTGCAGTGGGATGGAGAGGAAGCTGAGGCCTCTTCCCACACTAGATCCTCTCAGAAATAAGATGCAGCAGCACGGCACTTCGGGCGTGAGGTCGCCTGGAGAAGCAGCACACCGTGGGGCTGAGTCGGTGCTCAGGACCTGGAAAGGTGGGACCGGCAGCACGGGGAGGGGCAGAGAGGGTGGAGCAGTGTACACAGCGCTCACTGTGCATGCAGACGGCCACCCAGGGGCTGGGGCCACACTGTCTGGGGCTCAGCCAGTGGTAGGAACTGTAGCAGGTGAACAGCTCGTGTTTTTTCAGTTTCGTGAGGTTGAGCGCCGTGGCTTGTTCTCCGTGGGCACCTGGAGGTCCAGGTGGGCCAGCGATGGGCCGCGGGAGACGTCCTGCCCCAGGCATGTCTGTCTAAGCTGAGGACACAGGTTACGCTCCCTCCTGATGGGCTCCTGGCCGGGGCTCCTGCTCCACAGCGAGGGGGCGGGGCTTGTCCACTGGACGTGTACAGCTCAAGGCCGGAGTTCCTGGCGTTGCGGAATGGGGGGCGCCCTCGGGAGTCCCTAGAGGCCGGAGCAGTGAGCGCAGGTCAGGCGGCGGGGGTGCCTCACAGAGCATCTGGGGATGGTGGGGGGAGGGTGTGTGGGAGGGGTGTGATGTCTCCTCCAGGTTCCCTGCGGCTGGAGCTGAAGAAAGACCGTGGGGTCACCAGGACTCTTTGTTGTGTTTTCACTTTTTTAGATGGGAGAAGTTGGAGCGCGTTGGCGTGCTGGCGGGAAGGATCCCGCAGAGGACTTGGGAGCAGCCCCGAGGGGGCGGAGGCCGGGTTGGCCTGGGGGGCGGTGCTGGAGGAGAGGGCAGGACGGCAGGGAGGGGGCCCGGGAGATGAGGGTGCGGGGGCAGATGGGGGTTCCCATGGCTCGTGGGAGCACCTTGCGGGCCCGGGAGGGATGGGCCCATCCTTTTGCCTTCCAGGTCCGGGAGGGATGGGCCACGCTCGAGGAGGGCTGCCGCAGAACAGGAGGTGCCCCTTGGAGGGGTGGGTGGTGAGCGGTCTCCTGCGTGCTGGGGGCCCTGCCGACCTGACGTGCCTCTCCTCCCACAGGAAAGAATCTCTATACAAATGAATACGTAGCTATCAAATTGGTGAGTCCGGGCCCTGCCCCCTGCCCCCAGTCCCCAGCCCGGGCCTGCCCCTCGCCGGCCCCCAGCAGAGGCTGTCCCCACGGGCCGGGAGGAGGGCAGGACCGCACCCTGCGTGACATCCATGCGTCCCCTCGTCCCTCCCAGGAGCCCATCAAGTCCCGGGCGCCGCAGCTGCACCTGGAGTACCGCTTCTACAAGCAGCTCAGCGCCGCAGGTACCCCGGGGCCGGGTGTGGGAGCGCAGGGGGAGCCCACCTGGGCGTCGCGTGAGTCTGTGTGCCCTCCTCCCGCAGAGGGCGTCCCTCAGGTCTACTACTTCGGCCCGTGTGGGAAGTACAACGCCATGGTGCTGGAGCTGCTCGGACCCAGCCTGGAGGACCTGTTCGACCTGTGCGACCGCACGTTCACGCTCAAGACGGTGCTCATGATCGCCATCCAGCTGGTGCGGGCCGCGGGAGGGCGAGGGGGCCGGACGCTGTGGGGCGGCGGAGGGGAGGTGGGCAGGGCGGAGGGAGCCCGCTGAGGCCCGCCCGCCCGCAGATCACGCGCATGGAGTACGTGCACACCAAGAGCCTCATCTACCGCGACGTGAAGCCCGAGAACTTCCTGGTGGGGCGACCGGGCACCAAGCGGCAGCACGCCATCCACATCATCGACTTCGGCCTGGCCAAGGAGTACATCGACCCCGAGACCAAGAAGCACATCCCGTACCGCGAGCACAAGAGCCTGACGGGCACGGCGCGCTACATGAGCATCAACACGCACCTGGGCAAGGGTGAGCGGCGCGCGGGGTGGGCGGGGGGGCGCGAGGGCCGCGCTGACCTGCCGTCCCCCCCGCAGAGCAGAGCCGCCGTGATGACCTGGAGGCGCTGGGCCACATGTTCATGTATTTCCTGCGTGGCAGCCTGCCCTGGCAGGGGCTCAAGGTGGGCGCGCCGGGGCCGGGGCGGGGATGGGGCTCTCCCGCGGGCAGGGCCTCGGTGCCGACCGCGCTCTCCCTGCAGGCCGACACGCTCAAGGAGCGCTACCAGAAGATCGGGGACACCAAGCGGGCCACGCCCATCGAGGTGCTCTGTGAGAGCTTCCCAGGTGAGGGTCTGCCCCCCGCCCCCCGCACTCCCGCAGACCCCCGCCCGGCGCCGCCCGCCCCCGCTCCTCCACGCCCCCCAGCCCTGTCGCTGTCCGCAGAGGAGATGGCCACGTACCTTCGCTACGTGCGGCGCCTGGACTTCTTCGAGAAGCCGGACTACGACTACCTTCGCACGCTCTTCACCGACCTCTTCGACCGCAGCGGCTTCGTGTTCGACTACGAGTACGACTGGGCCGGGAAGCCTCTGGTACGTGGGGGGAGGGGCCCCTGGCGCGCGGGGGCGGCCGGCAAGGACCCTGAAGCCCCTGTGCTCCGGGGCGGGGGGGGGGGGGCCGGGATGGGGCGGGGGGCGGGGGCGGCCGCCGGG
>NC_041215.1:22398558-22433417 GCF_002837175.3 Physeter macrocephalus | reverse complement strand
CCGCGGGGGGGGGGGGGGGGGGCGGGTATGTGACGTGGGGCGGGGCTGGCCGCCGGGCCTCAGCCGCATCCTGCCCCCTTGCAGCCCACGCCCATCGGCACGGTCCACACCGACCTGCCCTCGCAGCCTCAGGTTCGGGAAAAAGCCCTGCTATACAGCAAAAACCAGGTGAGGGGCCGGCCGAGGACCCCAGCAGCGTGGGGGGGGCGGGCAAAGCAGGGCCTACAGGACTCCCCTGCCCCTCTTGCCCCACAGGCACTGAACTCCACCAACGGGGAGCTGAATGCCGACGACCCCACCGCTGGCCACTCCAACGCCCCCATCACGGCCCCCGCAGAGGTGGAGGTGGCCGACGACACCAAGTAAGGCCCCCGCGGTCGCTGGGGGCTGGGACTCCCCGGGCCCACCCCCTCGTGCCCGTTCCCCCATCCCCCTCTTCTCCAGCCTGCACCCCCTTTCGCAGCCCGCGCCGCCTCCTAGCCCGTGCCCCCCCCCTTCCAGGTGCTGCTGTTTCTTCAAGAGGAGGAAGAGAAAATCTCTGCAGCGACACAAGTGACCCTGGGGCGGTGGCCTCTGAAGCCTCTCGCTGCAGCCCGTCAGGGCCCGCTTGTCCACGGCCGCGTGGCCACCGCTGGACGCAGACTGCAGGCCGGGCAGAGCTGCCAGCCCCCGCGTGGGGTCACTTCCTTCACGTAAGACTTTGGCCGAGATTTCTACACCTGTGTCTAGTCCTCCCCTCCGAGAGCATTAACTATTTAAAACAAGGAAGAGAGAAAACCACAGCGGCTGCCCTGCCTTGTGCCCCCGCGCGTCTGCTGAGTGAGTAGCGCGGCCGCCTCCGTCCAGCCCGCCGCTCGCCCATTAGTGTCATAAAGTGCAGCTTGTCTCCCTCGATCCAAAGGCCGTTTTCTCGAGGGGGCGCTGCGGGGCGTTGCTGCCAGGGGTGAGCCCGCCCTGGGCCTCCCCAGACCAAAGGGGAAGGCGGGATGGGAGCGGCCCCCAACTAAAATGCTGCACCAAAGCCTGGGCCGGCGGGCGTGGCCCGCGGGGGTCCTGCGCACCTGCTCGTGGAGCCGCCGGCCTGGAACTCGGGGTGGCCACCGCGTGGCCCGTGGGCGGCGCGTGCCCGCAGGCTCCTTGTGTCGCTCTGCGCTGCCGGCCGAGCCGTGGAGACAAGCGCCTTAAAGCCCATCCGAGCCCCGCAGGTGCGTGTGGAGCGGGCAGCCCGTCGGTGCGGCCCCCGTGGTCCCCTGGGGCCTGCGTGCTGAGGGCAGAGCAACTGGGGGCGCCCCGCGTGTGCGTCTAGGTCTTGCTTTACAAAAAGTGTACAGAAATGGCACTTCCGTTTCTCTGATGCTTCCTGGAAGCCATAGAACTTAGGGGCTTTTTTAAAAAAATAAAGGAAAATGAAACCAATTCTGAGCGTGGTGTCCAGTCGTTCCAAGGGGCTTGGCTGAGGCAAGCAGCAGCTCAGATAGCCAAGTTCCTGGGAAGGGACAGGCTCGGAGGCAGGACAACTTGGGGAAGGAGCCGGGGAGTGACAGCCCCCTTGCTCAGGAGAAATGAACGGTCGGAAACAAGGTAACAGAACTGAAGTGCATGTAAGAACCAGGTTTGGGACTTCCCTGGTGGTGCAGTGGTTAAGAATCTGCCTGCCAGTGCAGGGGGACACAGGTTCGAGCCGTGGCCCAGGAAGATCCCACATGCCACGGAGCAACTAAGCCCGGGCGCCACAGCTACTGAGCCTGTTCTCTAAAGCCTGCGAGCCGCAACTACTGAGCCCATGTGCCACAACTACTGAGCCTGTGTGTCTGGAGCCCGTGCCCTGCAACAAGAGAAGCCACCGCAGTGAGAAGCCCGCGCACCGTGACAAAGACCCAATGCAGCCAAAAAAAAAAAAGCCCCCGCGCGTCTGCTGAGTGAGTAGCGCGGCCGCCTCCGTCCAGCCCGCCGCTCGCCCATTAGTGTCATAAAGTGCAGCTTGTCTCCCTCGATCCAAAGGCCGTTTTCTCGAGGGGGCGCTGCGGGGCGTTGCTGCCAGGGGTGAGCCCGCCCTGGGCCTCCCCAGACCAAAGGGGAAGGCGGGATGGGAGCGGCCCCCAACTAAAATGCTGCACCAAAGCCTGGGCCGGCGGGCGTGGCCCGCGGGGGTCCTGCGCACCTGCTCGTGGAGCCGCCGGCCTGGAACTCGGGGTGGCCACCGCGTGGCCCGTGGGCGGCGCGTGCCCGCAGGCTCCTTGTGTCGCTCTGCGCTGCCGGCCGAGCCGTGGAGACAAGCGCCTTAAAGCCCATCCGAGCCCCGCAGGTGCGTGTGGAGCGGGCAGCCCGTCGGTGCGGCCCCCGTGGTCCCCTGGGGCCTGCGTGCTGAGGGCAGAGCAACTGGGGGCGCCCCGCGTGTGCGTCTAGGTCTTGCTTTACAAAAAGTGTACAGAAATGGCACTTCCGTTTCTCTGATGCTTCCTGGAAGCCATAGAACTTAGGGGCTTTTTTAAAAAAATAAAGGAAAATGAAACCAATTCTGAGCGTGGTGTCCAGTCGTTCCAAGGGGCTTGGCTGAGGCAAGCAGCAGCTCAGATAGCCAAGTTCCTGGGAAGGGACAGGCTCGGAGGCAGGACAACTTGGGGAAGGAGCCGGGGAGTGACAGCCCCCTTGCTCAGGAGAAATGAACGGTCGGAAACAAGGTAACAGAACTGAAGTGCATGTAAGAACCAGGTTTGGGACTTCCCTGGTGGTGCAGTGGTTAAGAATCTGCCTGCCAGTGCAGGGGGACACAGGTTCGAGCCGTGGCCCAGGAAGATCCCACATGCCACGGAGCAACTAAGCCCGGGCGCCACAGCTACTGAGCCTGTTCTCTAAAGCCTGCGAGCCGCAACTACTGAGCCCATGTGCCACAACTACTGAGCCTGTGTGTCTGGAGCCCGTGCCCTGCAACAAGAGAAGCCACCGCAGTGAGAAGCCCGCGCACCGTGACAAAGACCCAATGCAGCCAAAAAAAAAAAAGGAACCAGGTTTGGTCTTCTTGGGGCTGGTGGAAAAAAGAGCCATTGAAGTAAATCACAGTGAGAACAGCAAACACGGGAGCTGAAGGACAGGCTCCTTGCCCTTGTCTGCACAAGTCCATGAAACCCTAACCCTAAGGCTTCCCTTCCAGGAGCAAAAAGGTACCAGCTGTATGTGAATGGTTAGGTCTTGAGTGAACCCAACAGCACGAAGTGGGAAGCCCTGTGACAGCATCACAGTCAACTGGACGCGGCTGAGGAAAGATGATCTTGGTGGCTATGGACTGGTTGTTTATGTCCCCCAACATTCAGATGGTGCTGCCAGACCCACAGCGGGGGACAGTGTTAGGAGGCATGGGGCCTTCATGATGGGACTAGGGTCCTTGTAAGGAGAGGAAGAGAGACCAGAGCTCTCTGTGTCGGGTGAGGATGCAGCGGGAAGGTGGCCGTCTGCAGGCTGGGACGTGGGCCCTCCCCAGGAACCGGCCACACCGATCTCGGACTCCAGCCTCCAGGAGAGTGAGAAATACCATCTGTGGTTTCAGCCTGTGTTGTTCTGTTAACAGCAGCATCAGCTAAGAAAGCACAACAGCAGCAGTTCTTGAAACAGTTTCACAAGGATTCCAGGTAGTTGAAAACGACGGTGGCCCACCGTCTGTCCCAAACAACACAGAACCACTGGGAGGAATGCCTGCTGTGTGCAGCGTCCTGCCCACACTTCCAAAGTAAGTAACACTGCCAAGTCCCCCGTGGGAGCCTGGCCTCCCGCCCACCCCTTCCTCTCTGCTGGGCCGTGTGGGAGCATCATCAGGGGTCAGCCAGCGAGGTGGGCAGAAGCCACAAGGCAGAGGTTCACAGCACAAGCTGAACATGTCCCTTGCCCCAGCCAGGAAGCCCAGCCTCCCCAGGAGAGAGCATGAGGTCGGAGAAGAGCAAGACTGTCCCAACAGCATCAGAAGATACGAAACCATCTTGGATCAGAAATTTAAAAACAAGGGATGGACGTGGACAAAAACCAGACTTGGAAATGGCTGATCCAATTCTGGAAGGAAATGACAGAACAAACGATTTTAGAAACAAAGGGTAAACTGTAATGTGCCCGAGGCTCCAGGGAAGATCTGAGAAAAGGCCTGGGAAGCAGAACAAGGCGGTGAAGAGTTGACGCATTTGCTGACGCAGGAGATGGTGGCCGAGTGAGTGTCGCTCTCAGAGTCTGAAGGAGATCAGAGCGGGGGTTTAAAGCTGTGGCTGGGAGTTCCCTGGTGGTCTAGTGGTTAGGACTCCGCGCTTTCACTGCTGTGGCCAGAGTTCAATCCCTGGTTGGGGAACTGAGATCCCGCCAGCCACACAACACAGCCAAAAAATAAAAAATGAAGCTGCCGCTGAAGGGAACTTTCCAGGTAGAGCCCGGAATCTCCACCATGAATTAGAGACAGTCACCCACAAGGCACACCCTCGCAAGGATGTGGGACGACCTTTCGAGGACGTGCACGGGGACGGCCGTGATTGGGGCCTGCAGGCAGAGAGGTAGAATCATGCACCGAGGCCCGAGAACTCGGCAGCTCAGCCTTTTCAGAAGCTGGTGGAACGAACCTGAGCTGAGGCTTCCACGTGCTGCCAGGGTGTGCCTCCAGCACCGAGGCCTCGGAAGGCCGGTGCTGCCTGGCCCGGGATGGAGGGGTAGAGGCCACCTCTGTGTTGTGGGGAAGTGGAAATGGCGCAGCTGGGAGAGCAGGCGGAGAGGAGGCCAGGCCAGCCCTCTGGCCGTGACAGAGCCAGAGGGGTCAGCTCACGTGGCGGTTTTTGTTATAAACAGGGAAGGAACGCAGAAGAGAGGGGCACCTGTGTGATGTCACTTGTGCTATTTTTGCCGTTTATTTTACTTCTGACATATGTTATAAGCCCGCAATTTCCTGTCGTAACATACGGTCAAGTCTTTCAAATACATTTTTAAAATAAATTTATTTATTTTATTTATTTTATTTTTGGCTGCGTTGGGTCTTCGTTGCTGCGCGTGGGCTTTCTCTAGTTGTGGCTCGCGAGCCCTAGAGCGCAGGCTCGCTGGTTGTGGCGCACGGGCTTAGTTGCTTCGCGGCATGTGGGATCTTCCCGGACCAGGGCTCGAACCCGTGTCCCCTGCATTGGCAGGCGGGTTCTGAACCACTGCGTCACCAGGGAAGTCCCTTTTTTTTTTTTTTTTTTAAATTTATTGATTTTTGGCTGCGTTGGGTCTTCGTTGCTGCGTGTGGGCTTTCTCTAGTTGCCGTGAGCGGGGGCTACTCTTTGTTGTGGTGCGTGGGCTTCTCATTGCGGTGGCTTCTCTTGTTGTGGAGCACGGGCTCTAGGCTCGTGGGCTTCAGTAGTTGTGGCACGTGGGATCTTCCCGGACCAGGGTTCGAACCCATGTCCCCTGCATTGGCAGGTGGATTCTTAACCACTGTGCCACCAGGGAAGCCCCTCAAATACATTTTTAAAAAGAGTTTTGTATGTTCACCCACATGGTCACGCTTCCCACTGCTCTTTGTTTCATCTGCTGACCCACCAGAGGTTCCATCTGAGATCCTTTCCTTTCGGCCTGAAGAGCTACCTTAAATATGTCTTGTGGTGCGGATTTACTGGCAACAAATTCTCCCAGCTTTTAGTGGCCTAAAAATATCTTTATTTCGCCTACATTAGCAGAAGGTATTTTCGCTGGGGATGGGATTCTGCGTTGGCAGGTGGTTTGGGTTTGACTTTCTTGCCTCAGCATTTTAGAGATGCTGTTCTGTTGTTCCTGACGAGAGGTGAGCTGGCACTGTTAACCCCTTCAAAGGAATGTGTCTTTTTTGTCCGGCTGCTTTTTTTTTAAATTTATTTTTGGCTGCGCTGGGTCTTTGTTGCTGTGCGCGGGCTTTCTCTGCTTGCCGTGAGCAGGGGCTACTCTGTTGCAGTGCGCGGGCTTCTCGTTGCAGTGGCTTCTCTTGTTGCAGAGCACGGGCTCTAGGCACACGGGTTTCAGTAGTTGTCGTGTGTGGGCTCAGTAGTTGTGGCTCGCGGGTTCAGTTGCTCCACGGCATGTGGGATCTTCCCGGACCGGGCACGAACCCGTGTCCCCTGCATCGGCAGGTGGATTCTCAACCACTGCACCACCAGGGAAGCCCTCCTTTTTATATTCTGAAGTTATTTGACTCTGATGGGTGTGTTTGTTTGTTTGTTTTTTTAAAGTATAGTTGATTTACAATGTTGTGTTAGTTTGGGGTATATAGCAAAGTGATCAAATTTTATATATATATATATATGTATGTATATATATATGTGTGTGTGTGTTCTTTTTCAGATTGTTTTCCATTATAGTTTGTTACAGATATTGAATATAGCTCCTTTTTATATTCTGAAGTTATTTGACTCTGATGGGTGTGTTTGTTTGTTTGTTTTTTTAAAGTATAGTTGATTTACAATGTTGTGTTAGTTTGGGGTATATAGCAAAGTGATCAAATTTTATATATATATATATGTATGTATATATATATGTGTGTGTATGTTCTTTTTCAGATTGTTTTCCATTATAGTTTGTTACAGATATTGAATATAGTCTCAGGGCTATGCAGTAGGTTCTTGTTTATTATATGTATAGTAGTGTGTTTCTGCTAATTCCAAACTCCTAATTTATCCCTTCTTCCCATCCTCTTTGGTAACTGTAAGTTTGTTTTCTGTGTCTGAGTCTGTTTCTGTTTTGTAAATATGTTCATTTGTATTTTTTATATTCCACATATAAGTGATATCATATGGTATTTGTCTGACTTACTTTACTTAGTATGATAATCTCTAGGTCCATCCATGTTGCGGCAAATGGCATTATTTCATTCTTTTTTGTGGCTGAGTAGTATTCTACGTATATATGTACCACATCTTCTTTATCCATTCCTCTGTCGATGGACATTTAGGTTGCTTCCATGTCTTGGCTATTGTAAATAGTGCTGCTATGAACACTGGGGTGCATGTATCTTTTCGAATTAAGAGTTTTGTCTGGATATATGCCCAGTAGTGGGATTGCTGGGTCATATGGTAGTTCTAGTTTTAGTTTTCTGAGGAACCTCCATACTGTTCTCCATAGTGGCTGCACCAATTTACATTCCCACTAACAGTGTAGGGGGGTTCCCTTTTCTCCACACCCTCTCCAGCATTTATTATTTGTAGACTTTTTAATGATGGCCATTCTGACTGGTGTGAGGTGATTCCTCATTGTAGTTTTGATTTGCGATATATGTATTTATACATATATATGTATATAAACAGATATACATGTATTTATACGGTATGCAGATTAGGAACGATCCTGAGCTGAATGATACCGTGATTATAATTTACCAGAAAAAAATGTATAGATCATATTTTTTTTGTTCATCCATCAAGGGACACTTAGGTTGTTTCCGTGTCTTGGCTATTGTGAATAATGCTGCAGTGAACATGGGGGGTGCATATATCTCTTCAAGATACTTGATTTCGGGCTTCCCTGGTGGCGCAGTGGATAAGAATCTGCCTGCCAATGCAGAGGACATGGGTTCGATCCCTGGTCCGGGAAGATCCCACATGCCGTGGAGCAATTAAGCCCGTGCGCCACAACTACTGAGCCTGCGCTCTAGAGCCTGCGAGCCACAACTGCTGAAGCCTGCATGCCACAATTACTGAAGCCTGCGTGCCTAGAGCCCATGCTCTGCAACAAGAGAAGCCAGAGAAGCCCCTGCACCGCAACAAAGAGTAGCCCCCATTCGATGCAACCAGAGAAAGCCCATGCACAGCAACGAAGACCCAACGCAGCCCAAAAAAAAAAAAAAAAAAAAAAAAAGATACCTGATTTCATTTCCTTTGGATATATACCCAGAAGTGGGACTGCTGAATCATATGGGAATTCTATTTTGAATTGTTTGAGGAACCGTCATGCTGTTTGCCATTGTAGCTGTATATATGATTTCTGTAGTGAATCTGTTCTTTTTCTAGTTTTATTTTTAACCATCTAAAGTTGTGGTCTGCCACAACAGTCTATATCCTAACCAGAAATTGAACCCCTTTTATTATCTCTTTCATGTCTGTAGGATCTGTAGTGGTGTCCCCCTTCTCTCTTTTTTTTTTAAAGGGAACTTTTTATTTATTTATTTATTTATTTATTTATGGGCGGGTTGGGTCTTCGTTGCTGCACGCAGGCTTTCTTTAGTTGCAGCAAGCAGGGGCTGCTCTTCATTGCAGTCTGTGGGCTTCTCATTGTGGTGGCTTCTCTTTGTTATGGAGCACAGCCTCTAGGGCACGCAGGCTTCAGTAGTTGTGGCACGAGGGCTCATTAGTTGTGGCACACAGGCTTAGTTGCTCCGCAGCACGTGGGATCTTCCCAGACCAGGGCTCGAACCCGTGTCCCCTGCAGTGGCAGGTGGATTCTTAACCACTGTGCCACCAGGGAATCCCCTGCTTCTCATGTTTGGTGTTAGTCATGTGTTTTCTCTTTAAAAACAAACAGAAACATTTGCTATTGTTTTATCAAAGGACCAAAGTTTGGTTTGTATTTCATTCGTTTTCTGCTTCATTTTTGGCCTCATTATTTTGTTATTTCTCCTGTTTTGGGTTGAACTTGCTGTTAATTCTCTAGTGTCTTAAGATGAAACCTGAGACCATGGATTTTAAACCTCTCTTCTTGGGAATACCCTGGCGGTGCAGTGGTTAGGACTTGGCGCTTTCACCACGGGGCCTGGGTTAAATCCCTGGTCAGGGAACTAAGATTCTGCAAGCTGTGTGGTGCAGCCAAAAAATTAATGATAATAAATAAGTAAAATAAAACTTTCTTCTTTTCCAACCTATGCATAAAGTATAAGCATTCCCCTCAATTCTGCTTTAGTAGGATCTTCAAATTTTGGTGTATTATAATCACCATCATTCAGTTCAAAGTAGTTCTTAATTTCCATATGGTTTCTATTTTAGCCTATGTTTATGTCAAGGAGTTAATTACCAAACATTTGGGGATTTCTTGTTGTTATCCTATGATTGATTCTAGTTTCATTCCACTTTAGCCAGAGAACATGCTCTGCAGGAGATGAATTATTCTTAAACCTGCATTATGGTACATAATATTACCTATTGTGGTCATTGTTTCCTGTGCATTTGATAAGAACCTGTGTTCTGCAGTTGCTGGGAGCAGTGTTCTGTGTATATCCACTAGGCAAGTCTGCTGTTCATGTTGTTCAGATCTTAATGATCCTTCCTGATTTCTTCTGTTATTTATAGAGAGCTGTGCGATGGTGTCCATCTCCAACTATGAATATAGATTTGCCTATTTTTCAATTTTGTCCTGTTAATTCTTTTTTTAATATATTTTTTAAAATATTTATTTATTTATTTATTTGACTGCACTGGGTCTTAGTTGCAGCACACGGGATCCTTTAGTTGTGTCATGCAGGATCTACTTCCTTGACCAGGGATTGAACAAGGGCCCACTGCATTGGGAGTGCAGAGTCTTTTTTTTATTATTATTATTTTTTTAAATTTTTATTTATTTTTGGCTGCATTGGGTCTTCGTTGCATGGAGTCTTCTTCATTCTTTCTCTTCCCCGCCTCTGGGACTCCACTGACAGACGTCAGGCCCTTTGACTGTGTCCCACATTCCTTATGGTCTGTTTCATTTTCCCATTCTTATTACTTTTTACTTTTCTTCACCTTGGACATTTCTTTTTTTTAATTTTCTTTTGGCGGTATGCGGGCCTCTCACTGTTGGGGCCTCTCCCGTTGCGGAGCACAGGCTCCGGACGCGCAGGCTCAGCGGCCATGGCTCACGGGCCCAGCCGCTCCGCGGCATGTGGGATCTTCCCAGACCGGGGCATGAACCCGTGTCCCCTGCATCTGCAGGCGGACTCTCAACCACTGAGCCACCAGGGAAGCCCCACCTTGGACATTTTTTATCGCCCTGTCTTCTGTTGTGTCCAGTCTACTGTTGCTCCTAGCCGCCAGTATTTTCATTACAGATATTGTATTCTTCAGTGCTAGACTGTCAAATATAGATATGTTCCAACACTGTTGAATTGTTATTTTTTTCTTATTCATTTAATTTTTTTTACATTGGAGTATAGTTAATTTACAATGTTGTGTTTTAGGTGTACAGCAAAGTGACTCAGTTATACATATATCTATTCTTTTCCCACTTAGGTTATTACAGACTATTGAGTAGAGTTCCTTGTGCTATACAGTAGGTCCTTGTTGGTTATCTATTTTATGTCTAGTAGTGTGTATATGTTAATCCCAACCTCCTAATTTATCCCTCCCCCCACCTTTCCCCTTTGGTAACCATAAGTTTGTTTTCTAAGTCTGTGAGTCTGTTTCTGTTCTGTAAATAAGTTCATTTGTATCATTTTTTAGATTCCACATATAAGTGATATATTAGTCTTTTCTGTCTGACTTCACTTAGTATGAGAATCTCTTGGTCCATCCATGTTGCTGCAAATGGCATTATTTCATTTTTTTTATGGCTGAGTAGTATTTCATTGTATGTATGTATTGCAGCTTCTTTATGTATTCATCTGTCAGTGGACATTTAGGTTGCTTCTGTGTCTTGCCTGTTGTGAATAGTGCTGCTATGAACATTGGGGTGCATGTATCTTTTTGAATTATGGTTTTCTCTGGATATATGGCCAGGTGTGGGATTGCTGGATCACATGGTAGCTCTCTTTTTAGTTGTTTAAGGAACCTCCATACTGTTCTCCATAGTGGCTGCACCAATTTTCATTCCCACTAACAGTGAAGGAGGGTTCCCTTTTCTCCACACCCTCCCCAGCATTTATTGTTTGTAGACTTTTTTAAAAATTAATTTTATTTTTGGCCGTGTTGGGTCTTCATTGCTGTGCGCAGGCTTTTTCTCTAGTTACGGTGAGTGGGGGCTACTCTTCGGTGCAGTGTGCAGGCTTCTTACTGCAGTGGCTCCTTGTCGCGGAGCATGGGCTCTAGGCGCACGGGCTTCACTAGTTGTGGCTCGTGGGCCCTAGAGCGCAGGCTCAGTAGTTGTGGCTTGCGGGCTGTAGAGTGCACGCTCAGTAGTTGTGGCGCACGGGCTTCATTGCTCCGCGGCCTGTGGGATCTTCCCGGACCAGGGTTCAAACCTGTGTGCCCTGCATTGGCAGGCGGATTCTTAACCACTGTGCCACCAGGGAAGTCTGTTTGTAGACTTTTTGATGATGGCTATTCTGACTGATGTAATACCTCGTATTATAGTTTTGATTTGCATTTCTCTAGCAGTTAGTGACGTTGAGCATCTTTTCATGTGCTTTTTGACCATCTGTATGTCTTCTCTGGAGAAATGACTATTTAGATCTTCTGCCCATTTTTCGATTGGGTTTTTTGTTTTTTTTGATATTGAGCTGCATGAGCTGTTTGTGTATGTTGGAGATTAATCCCTTGTAGGTCACATCATTTGCAAATGTTTTTTCCCATTTCTTAGGTTGTCTTTTTGTTTCATGGTTTCCTTTGCAGTTCAAAAGCTTTTAAGTTTAGTTAGGTCCCATTTGTTTATTTTTGTTTTTATTTTCATTACTCTAGGAGGTGAATCCAAAAAGACATTGCTGCAACTTATGTCAAAGAGTGTTTGCTTGTTGAAATTATTATTACATCTATTTTGTCCATTTTTCTACTGTATTGAATATATGAATTCTCTGATAACTCCAATTTCTTTTATTTTTTTTGAAGTATAGTTGATTTATCATGTTCTGTTAGTTTCAGGTATACAGCGAAGTGATCCAGTTACCTATATATCTGTTCTTCTTCAGCTTCTTTTCCATTATAGGTTAACAGGATACTGAATATAGTTTCCTGTGTTATAAGTAGGTCCTTGTTGTTTATTTTAGACATAGTAGTGTGTGTATGTTAATCCCATACTCCCAATTTATCCGCCCCCCCCACCTTTCCCCTTTGGTAACTTTAAGTTTGTTTTCTATGTCTGTGAGTCTGTTTTGTACATATGTTCATTTGTATTATTTTTTAGATTCCACATATAGTGTATATCATATGATATTTGTCTTTCTCTTTCTGACTTACTTTGTATGATAATCTCTAGGTCCATCGATGCTGCTGCAAATGGCATTATTTCATTCTTTTTTTATGGCTGAGTAGTATTCCATTGTATATATGTAGCACTTCTTTATCCACTCATCTGTCAGTGGACATTTAGGTTGTTTCCATGTCTTGGCTATTGTCAACAGTGCTGCTATGAGCATAGGGGTTACATGTACCTTTTTTTTTTTTTTTGACATGGACCATTTTTAATGTCTTTATTGAATTTGTTACAATGTTGCTTCTGTTTTATGTTTTGGTTTTTTGGCCTGAGGCATGTGGGATCCTAGCTCCCCAACCAGGGATTGAACCCACACCCCCTACACTGGAAGGTGAAGTCTTAACCATTGGACCACCAGGAAAGTCCCTGCCATGTACGTTTTTGAATTATGCTTTTGTCCAAATATATGCCCAGGAGTGGGAATGCTGGATCATATGATAGTTCTATTTTTAGTTTTTTAAGGAACCTCCATGCTGTTTTCCATAATGGCTGTACCAATTTACATTCCCACCAACAGTGCAGGAGGGTTCCCTTTTCTCCACACCCTCTCCAGCATTTATTGTTTGTAGACTTTTTGATGATGGCCATTCTGGCTGGTGTGAGGTGGTATCTCATTGTAGTTTTGATTTTGCATTTCTGTAATAATTGGTGATGTTGAGCATCTTTTCATGTGCCTGTTGGCCATCTGTATATCTTCTTTGGAGAAATGGCTGTTTAGATCTTCTGCCCAATTTTTGATTGGGTTGTGGGTTTTGTTTGTTTTTTGTTTTTAAAATTTATTCATTTGGCTGCACCAGGTGTTAGTTGTGGCATGTGGGATCTTTGTTGCTGCATGTGGGATCTTTTTTTTTTTTTTTTTTTAGTTGCTTCATGCAGGATCCTGTAGTTGTGGCATGCGGAATCTACTTCCCTGACCAGGGATCGAACTCAGACCCTCTGCCTTGGGAGTGCAGAGTCTTAACCACTGGACCACCAGGGAAGTCCCGGGTTGTTTTTTTTGATATTGAGCCTGCATGAGCTGTTTGTGTATTTTGGAAATTAATCACTTGTAGGTCACATTGTTTACAAATATTTTCTCCCAGTCCATAGATTGTTCTTTCATTTTGTTTATGGGGTTTTTTTTGCTGTGCTAAAGCTTTTTAAGTTTAATTAGTTCCCATTTGTTTATTTTTGCTTTTGTTTCCATTACTCTAGGAGGTGGATCCAGAAAGACACTGCTGTGATTCATGTCAAAGAGTGTTCTGTGTATGTTTTCCTGTAGGGGTTTTTATAGTATCTGGTCTTATATTTAGGTGTTTAATCCATTTTGAGTTTATTTTGTATATGATTTTAGAGAATGTTCTAATTTCATTCTTTTAGATTTAGCTGTCCAGTCTTCCCAGCACCACTTAGTGAAGAGACTGTCTTTTCTCTACTGTATATCCTTGTCTCATAGATTGACAGTGAGTGCGTGGGTTTATTTCTGGGCTTTCTATGTTGTTCCAGTGCCCTGTGTTTTTGTGCCAGCACCATACTGTTTTGATGACTGTAGCTTTGTAATACAGTCTGAAGTCATGGAGTGTGTTCTGACTTCAGCTCTTCTTTCTTAAGATTGTTCTGGCTATTTGGGATTGTGTTTCCATATGAATTTAAAATTTTTTCTTCTAGTTCTGTGAAAAATGCCATTGGCAATTTGAGAGAGATTGCATTGAATCTGTAGATTGCCTTGGGTAGTATGGTCATTTTAACAATATTGATTCTTCCAATCTAGGAACATGGTATATCTTTCCACATGTTTGTGTCATCTTCAGTTTCTTTCATCAGCATCTCAGTTTTCTGCGTACAGGTCTTTTGCCTCCTTAGGTAGGTTTATTCTTAGGTATTTTACTTTTTTTGATGCAGTGCTACATGGGTTTCCATAATTTTTCTTATATTTCATTGTTAGTGTATAGAAATGCAACAGATTTCTGTATATTAATTTTGTATCCTGCGACTTTACCAAATTCATTGGTGAACTCTAGTAGTTTTCTGGTAGCGTTTTGAGGATTTTGTGTATAGTATGTCATCTGCAAATAGTGACAATTTTCCTTTTCCAATTTGGATCCCTTTTATTTCTTCTTCTCTGATTGCTGTAGCTAGGACTTCCAAAACTATGTTGAATAAAAGTAAGAATGGGGGCTTCCCTGGTGGCGCAGTGGTTGAGAGTCCGCCTGCCAATGCAGGGGACACAGGTTCGTTCCCTGGTCCCGGGAAGATCCCACATGCTGTGGAGCAGCTAGGCCCGTGAGCCATGGCCGCTGAGCCTGTGCGTCCGGAGCCTGTGCTCTGCAATGGGAGAGGCCACGGCCGTGAGAGGCCCACGTACTGCACAAAAAAAAAAAAAAAAAGTAAGAATGGGAGTCCTTGTTTTGTTCCTGATCTTAGAGGAATTGCTTTCAGCTTTTCACCCATGAGTATGATGTTAGCTGTAGGTTTGTCTTATATGGCCTTTATTATGTAGAGGTATGTGATAACTTCAATTTCTGAAGTACATGTGGATCAGTTTCCGTTTTCTCTCTTGCTTTGTAATTTTTGAGTTGCTGTAGGACATTGTCATGACAGCTGGTAGATGCTCATACTGTCTTCTTTCTCCAGAGGCTGAGTTGCATGTTCCTTCTGGCAGGTCACTGTGACCCTACACATAGCTACACGTCTTGGGAGTGGGATGCAGATGTCTCTGGGGCTATTCTGACAACCCCACCGTCTTGTCGCATCTTGTTGCCAAGCTTTGCTCCTACTCATGCCCACCCGCCATGGGTGCCCCAGCTGTGCCCTCATCTGACACCATCTGTCATCCTGTCCTGAGGCGGCAGCCCTGAACTGCAGTGGCCTCCAGGACAGACTGCTCTGGGGGCTACAGTGGAAGGCCTGGCCCCCCACCCCGTGGATACCTCAGCTGGGGTGTGCCTGCAGTGTGGCTGGTCTCAGGAGGTGACACAGCCTGAGGGCCAGAGTGGGTCTCGGCAGCCAGCCCAGTCCTGGGTCCGGATCATCCCTGCTTGGGACAGTAAAATGCCACATCCTCCTTTGGGCCACCTCGGGCGTAAACTGTTACTTGTACCCAAGAGTCCTCACTGCACAGAAGGAGGGGCCGGGGGTAGGGTGTGAATGCAGGGGGACTCCCCTGGTGCAGAGCCAACAGGGCCGCTCTGGGGTACAGCCCCAGGTCCAGAGGGCAGAGCTGACAAGATCCCTGCATGGCTCACTGCAGTGGGGGCCCTGCTGGCATCCTCAGAAAAGTGCCAGGAGGCTCCCAGGGCCGCACCAGGGCACAGCCCCACTGCGTGGCCATCACCTGCTGGTGGCTCTGCCCACCCTGCCCAGGGTCCCTGATCGCTGCACAGCAGGGGCACAACGGGAGCCCCAGGGTTTTGTGCAGAGGACAAGAGGGTCCGGGGAGGGTCTGCAGCCAACGTGGAGCCCTGTGTGAGTTGGACGCCCCGAAGGTGAGAAGTCTGTGTCAGGAGATGGCCCCTCCTGTGGGCCCCTTAGCCCAGCTGGCCCCTCTAACAAACAGTGGGGAAACAGATGCATTGAGAAGGGCCAGGTCTCCAGCTGCCAGGGGCCCCTTCTGCTGGGAAGCAGCACGTGGGTCAGGGCCGGTACGTTTCTTTCCTTTATTTAAAAAAAAACATTTTTGGGTGTGGTGTGAGGACACACCTTCCATGGCTTGGGGGAGGACACAGGCTCCAGGTGGAAGCATGGGGGTGGGGAGGGGACAGTACCTGGGGGTCAGGGAGGGGCTGTGCCCTCCAGCACCTCTGGGTAGAGTGCTCGCTGGGGGCCGGGAGTGGGGCTACAGGATGTGCAGGTGGGCCAGCTGGGATGCGGCCCCCGCGTGTGGCCCGCAGCCTCACCCCTCCCAGGCAGACAGGGTCTGCCGCCTGTGTCCACAGCTGCAGGGGCTGGGAGGGGCCTTGCAGGAGGGCTGGACAGGGATGGTCCTTCACTGGGCCCACGGGCTGGGCCTGGGCCTGGCAGGAAGCTGGCCTGCAGGACCTCGGGAGGGCTCGAGCCCGCGTCCTAGGGGTGGGTCAGGGTGGTCTGAGTGTCCCCAGCGAACAGAACAGAGGAACGCAGGACCCAG
Source organism: Physeter macrocephalus (assembly GCF_002837175.3). Taxonomy (NCBI): domain Eukaryota; kingdom Metazoa; phylum Chordata; class Mammalia; order Artiodactyla; family Physeteridae; genus Physeter; species Physeter macrocephalus. The sequence goes on along the minus strand of NC_041215.1, from coordinate 22,417,255 downwards.
GCCTACTAGGGGCCCCATACGTGCGTGGTCTCCTACCAGAGAAACAGGAATCCAAGATGCATTGCCACGTGCAGCTGAAACAAACACGAGGCAACACCCTACACGAATCCTATGGTCGGGCAGCTGGTCAGGCGACCCTGCGCTGCAGGGGCAGCGGGTGGACCCTCGGCTCAGGGCAGGGTCAGGCCGGCCCTGCCCCCCAAGTCCTGAGGGATTGTCTCCCGCTGCCCTGCCCATCCGCCACCTCGGAACAGAGGAGCCCTCCTGGCGCCCGGGACCGAGGCAGGGGGAGCAGCGGGCGTGGCGTGGGACGGGGCAGCCTAGGTGTAGAAGATGACCTCAGGGATCTGCCCGTCCTCCACGGACGTGCCATTGTTGTTCCCGGCCGCGTAGCAGAAGGTGAAGCACGTCTTGGCCCCAGTCGTGGGCGACTCATGGGTGACCTTGCGCAGGCCCTTGGTGCCGTAGTGGGAGTCCGGGCCCTGCGGGGTGGGGCCCGGCGGGTCAGGATGGATGTGCTGCGTGTGGACAGGGCGCAGGATCCTGACCCAGCGCGGGCAGCAGGCCCTCCGTGGCTGTGACGCGGGGTTGCGCGCTCTCAGCCCCACGTTGTCAGAGGTGGGCAATGGACTGGGAGGCAGGGTCCAAGTCGGGGTCCCGGGTACGGCTCAGGGGTCAGGGTCGGGGTCCCGGCTGCGGCTCAGGGGTTGGGGTCTCGGGTTCGGCTCAGGGGCTGTGACGCGGGGTTGCGCGCTCTCAGCCCCACGTTGTCAGAGGTGGGCAATGGACTGGGAGGCAGGGTCCAAGTCGGGGTCCCGGGTACGGCTCAGGGGTCAGGTTCGGGGTCGGGGTCCCGGCTGCGGCTCAGGGGTTGGGGTCTCGGGTTCGGCTCAGGGTCGGGGTCCTGGGTATGGCTCGGGGCTGGGGTCTCGGTCCTGGGTGAGGTGGGGCGTCAGGGGCATGGCTAGGGTTGGGGCCGGGCACACCTTGAGCGTGGCGCAGGCCGTGTAGTTGACGTTGGGCAGCACCTCCACCGGCTCCTTGAACATGACTCGGAAGGTGCTGGCAGAGCCGTCACAGCTGAAACCCGTGTCATTCTGGCCCAGGACCGTGTTGCTGTCTGTGTGGATGATCTGTGGGCCAGGAGCCAGGCACAGCTAACTCTGGCGCCCCTGCCCCCGTGCCCACCCACAGGACCCCCGGGAGCCTGGACCCCAGGGCTGAGCCCCACCTCCAGGCCCTGCAGCGGGGGCTCCGACCCATGACCTGCAGGAAGGAGGCCAACGGCAGGAGTGGGGAGGCATCGTTCTGGGTCCCACAGACTCCAGAACACTCGTGCCACCTTGGGGGGAACACGAGCAGACCCCTGACTGAGAGGGGCGGCGGGGGGATGGGAAGGGATACGGAGAGGGGAGGAGGTGGGGAGGAACAGGTGGGAGGAGGGGATGTGCGGGGGCAGGGCCTGGGCGCGAGCCGTACCTGGATGTTCACTTGGTAATCGGTGGGGCCGTGGATTGAGCCGTAGAGCCCGAAGCCAACCACGAAGATGCGCTTGTTGACAGAGAACCTGAACCCGTCAGAGGAGGGAGACGCTGAGCTAGCTCGACCATCCAGTGCCCGCCCCTCCCCACGGAGGACCACCAGCCCCCCCACCCCCCGCCGCTGTGCTCGCTGCCTGCGCCTCCCGGCCCCGCGTCGGGCCCGCGCCTACCTGATGCGGTCGCTCGTGCCGCTGTAGCCCCAGCGGCTCTCCACCTGCTGGAAGCGGTTGACGCTGCACTCCTTCCCGCGGAGGCAGCAGCGTGGACGGTCGATGAAGTCCACGCGCGGCTTGGGGTTGACGGTGAAGTGCAGGAAGAGGCTGACCACCTCGCGGTCCACCAGGATGCCCGACTGTGCGGGCCCTGAGGGCACAGGGGCGGGTAGGGAAGGCTGGGCGGACCCCGAGCACGCAGAAGACACTGGGACGCATGGCAGCCAGCCTCTCAACTCCTCAGCATCTTTCTCCTGCAGAACGCCACCGGTCCAACCACCCCCGCAGGGGGATGGCCCTTCTGCCGCGTTTGGGGAAGGGTCCGAAGCAGACATGGGGCCAACGCTCTGAGTTGCTGGCTAATCGGGCAAATCCCCCCCACTGCCCCAGGCCTCCCGACCTCCACTGGGACCACCCCAGGGGACAACCGCTGGTCCACGGAGCACCCGCCGCCCTGCCCGTCCACCCTGGGCACCTACACAGACGGGGGGGGGGGGAATGCCAGCCCCCAAGAGAGGCCCAGCGCCGGAGAGGGGTCTGGAGGTGGGGGCCTGGATGCAGCCATGAGCCGGTGACGGGGGGGCAGCGCGTGGGGCGGATGGGCGGTGTGGAAGGATTGTACGCGCCCCTGCCCGCCACCTGCACCGGGACAGGGTGCCTGATGCAGGCCTTACGGCACCACCCGCGCTTTACAAGAATCACTCATTCACCAGCTTTGAGCTCATTTCTGCCGCAGGTCAGCCACAGCCCGGCCCAGTGCCCCGACAGCTCACAGGCACACAGGTCTGAGCAACAGGGCAAGAGACCTCCATGGATCACAAGAGCAAGTAAGATACAAAAGTGAACACAGGGCTTCCCTGGGGGCACACTGGTTTAAGAATCTGCCTGCCAATGCGGGGGACACGGGTTCGAGCCCTGGTCCGGGAGGATCCCACATGCCGCGGAGCAACTAAGCCCGTGCGCCACAACTACTGAGCCTGCTCTCTGGAGCCCGCGAGCCACAACTGCTGAGCCCGTGCACCACAACTACTGAAGCCCGCGTGCCTAGAGCCCGTGCTCCGCAGCAAGAGAAGCCACCGCAATGAGAAGCCCACATACTGCAACGAAGAGTAGCCCCCGCTTGCCGCAACTAGAGAAAGGCCACGCGCAGCAACAAAGACCCAACACAGCCAAAAATGAATGAATGAATAAATAAATAAAAGTGAATACAGATATTAACCATTATTTTCACTTCTCTGCACAGAGAAGACAGAAAGAAAAATACATCAGACCTCAGTTGTGACACACTGAGCCAGGGGAGTCTTTGGGGGAGTTCCCTCTCTACATTTTTGTAATTTCAAGTGGAACATAAGAGGCAGGAGAATTCTCTACAACACACTGAGCGACAAAGAGCTGAAGCCCCGCAGGCCATGCTGCAGAGGGACAAGGCCAGAGGCCCAGCTCACAACCCCTGGACACACACACACTCATCCCAGGCGCTTGCAAGCTGAGGGGTGGTGGGCTGTCCTGGCCTGGGGGCCCATCATGGGAGGAGTGGCGAGGGGGCCAAGGGTGAGGGGATGGCGCTTCCAGGAGACCTGAGACCCCGGGGGATTTGGTGGCCAGGTGGCCTATGAGGAGAGTGGTTTCGGGGGGTGCAAACGGGGCTGGAGAGGGGTCCAGCAAGGCTCACGCAGGTGTCTTAGGCCGGGACAGCTCAACACTATAGCTTGAGGCTCTCACCCGGGGCATCCTGCCCCCCAGGGGACACTGGGCAATGTTTGGGGACATCTGTGATCAAGACTAGGGGTGCTGGGACTTCCCTGGTGGTCCAGTGGTTAAGAATCCACCTGTCGGGCTTCCCTGGTGGCGCAGTGGTTGAGAGTCCGCCTGCCGATGCAGGGCACACGGGTTCGTGCCCTGGTCCGGGAAGATCCCACATGCCGCGGAGCAACTAAGCCCGTGCGCCACAACTACTGAGCCTGCGCTCTAGAGCCCAGGGCCACAACTACTGAGCCTGCGAGCCACAGCTACTGAAGCCCGTGCACCTAGAGCCTGTGCTCCGCCACAAGAGAAGCCACCACAGTGAGAAGCATGTGCCCATAAGGAAGAGGAGCCCCAGCTCGCCACAACTAGAGAAAGCACACGCCCAGCAAGGAAGACCCAACGCAGCCAATAAATAAATAGATTTATAAAAAAATAAAGCCCTCACACTGTTAAAAAAGAAAAAACGACTAAGGGTGCGTGCTCCTGGCATCGAAGGGGTGGGACCAGGGAGGCTGCTCCACACCCCACAGTGCCCAGGACGGCCCCGCACAGAGGAGGACCCGGCCCCATGTCTGCGGTGCCCAGGCTGCCTTGGTCACCGCTGTGCTGCCAGGGCCAGGTACCCAGGAGGTGCCAAGTATTTGATGGATGAGTGACCCCCAGTGTGGAGACAGCCTCTCAGCCTTCGCCCCAGCACTGAGGGAACACCGTGGACCGCCAGGTAAAACGCAGGACACCCAGTCAAGTCTTGATTTCAGATCAAAGAGGGCTGATCTGTAGGATAAGTGTCTCCCAGCTGCTGCACGGGACACGCTTACACTAAAAAAACATTGTTTACTGTTGTTGCTAAATCTGGCAACCCTAAGCCTGGGTGGGAGCAGGGGCAGCACAGACCGGGGAGAGGCAGGACCGCGGTGCACCCGCCACGGGGCTGCATCATGGAGCCCCGTCCAGAACCTTCCAGGCCAGTTTGGCTCCAGGACAGCGGTCGCCACCAGCCACGAGAATGACACGAAGGGGAGGCCCAGGCCCGGGGGAGGGGTCGCCGAGCTGGCCACCGCTGCCGTTGCTGCACAGCCCCAAGACCCGAGCGTGCCCCCAGCGCGAGAGGCGGCGGCAGGGCCAGGGCCAGCCCCACCTGGGCCCGAGCCCAGGCCCGGCAGCAGCGGCCCACGGTCCCAGACACTACCCACCCTTTCATGGGGCTCATCAAGGACGCGGGCACCAGAGCCCAGCTCCCAGGACCTGAGCCCCAGACGGGACCCTCGGGCACATGCGTGTGGACGCCCGAGACGTGGGGGTGGGAGAGGCTGGGACGCGGAAGGGTCGGCCTCTGGGGTTCGTTCCCGCTTCACCCTCTCGAGCCAGTCCCGGCTCCCGCGTGGACACGGCCAGCACCCGACCCACCGTGGCCGGGCCGAGGGTCATGGGACTGAGTCACGCGCAGCAGGGTCCCTGGGGTCACGCCCCTCCTGAGCGTTCCCTCGGCGCCCCCGACTGTTACCTGCAGCAAACTCCTCGATGGTCATCAGCGGGAAGCGGATGAGGGCCAGCGCCTTGCCCAGAACCTTCCGCTTGTTCTCGGGCGTCACCTGCAGCTGCTGCCGCTGACACTCAGCCTCAGACCAGCGGACGACAGCATTGAACAAGCGCACCTCGCGGATGCCCAGGGTGTCCCGCTCCAGCACGGCCACCAGCGTGTCTGCAGGGGAGGGGCCGTCAGCGGGCGCCGGCCTCCGTGGCCTCGGGGATGACCTCTGACCGGCTCGCGGCCGGGCCGTCCAGGCTCTCGGGCAGCAGCAGGGTGGGGCAGGCGGCGGGGCCTCAGCGGGACTCGTGACCACCAAGTCCTCCCCGGCCCTGTGGCCTTACCCAGGTCGATGTCTGTGAAGCCCTCTGCAGTGATGGCGTCGGCCGTGTTCTTGTCGATGTTTTCCAGGCACAGGCTGGCGAGCTGCGGTTCGTCGAAAAGCCTCGCCTGTGGGGGAGGGAGCCTGTCAACACCCAGCCAGACGGACCCTGGCTCCAGACTGGGCACGGATTTCAAGTCCCAGGTCGAGGGGCCAGAGGGATCTTCTTTCTTGAGGTTCACAGACTCTCAGTAACCACTGCCTGGGGCGGGGGTCAGGCCTGCACCTCGAAAGCTGGGGCACCTAGAGGTTCAGGCTGGAGGCGGGCCCAGTCGCCCCTTGCGGCAGGCGGGAGCCCAGGGGGAGAGGGCCGAGAGGACCCGCGGGACGCGGCAGAGCTGTACTTCTGACCGTCCGATAACTCGCACACGGGGCGGGGGCCAGGGACGGAGAACCTGTGGGGCAGCTCGACGCCCACACCCCTGTGCATCGGTCTCTGCCTGGGGCCTGGGCTAGGAGGCTAGGACACCCCACGTGGCTGCAGCTCTCAGCAAATGGCTGGGAGCAGCTGGCCCCCACCCGACTGTCCAGGCTCTGGCCCTTGAGAGCGACTCAGCAGACGGGGCTGAGGCCCAGGTGCCACCTCAGCGAGGGGTCTGTGGAGCCACGATGACACTCGGGCTCTGCCCCGTCCCCGCCAGGCTCCCAGCCCCCACAGCGGTCCAGAACCGCCGCAGCCCGTCAGACCGGACAACCCCAAAGGGTCCCCCTCCAAGAAACCTAGTACGGAACGCCTTTCCCCCCACACCTGAGCTCTGCACAAGGGCACCAAAACGCCAACGGGAAGCCTTTAGCAAGCGACTGTCGGGAGGCCGGCCTGCCAACAAGGTGCACTGCACGAAAGGCGACCAGGGAAACACCGCGGTGCTACCAGGGGCAAGGACAAGGGCAGGACGAGGTGAGGGAGACACCCGGGCGCAAGAGTTAAGCGGCACCTAAACTCCGAAATTCCCCCATCCGTCCTCCCCTGCCCGGGCGTCCTTACTCGCACCCACGCACCTGCATCCTTGCGCAGACCCGGAGCACCTGCTCCCCAGCGGGTCCCAAGCCCTCGCCCCGCCCCGCAGCCCTTCCCCTGCGCCCTCGCCCCGCACCTGCAGCCCCGCCCCACACCTGCGTCAGCAGCATGAACGCGTTGTCCGCCCGCAGGTTCTTCTTCAGGAACTCCACGCAGTGGGCCTCGAGCGCGGGCACCGCGTACTTTTTGGCGGTGTACAGCGTGGTCATGACCGTCTCAGGCCCGATCTGAACCTCGTCCGAGTAGAGAAACCTGGGGCGGGTGGCGGACGGCGGCGTGAGGACAGCCGCCCAGCCCCCACCCACCGGCCTGGCCCGAGGACCGACCGAATTGGCATCGGTCGCCCTCTGACCTGTGGACGTGACCCCGCAAAGGCAGTTACCCGGGAAAAGGAGTGCCCACAGGCCAACCCCGGGAACGAGTCTACATAGCAGGTGGGCCTCTGTCCGGCTCCTCCGTGGGCAGCATGGGATTTGCCCCGGGACGCGGAGAGGCTTCCGCACCCCCCGACCTGGCCACAGCCGGCTGTCATGCCCGACCACTAACAGGACCAGAAGTGCCAGCCGGAATCGCAGATACCGGACATGTTGACCACCCGCCATCGGCCCAACTCTACATGTGGGTCAGAAGTCAGGGTCGATTACAAAACCACGGGGAGATGGTGAGAAATCAGAACCCTGGCCCGTCTGGTAGGAGCGCCTCAGAGGCGGCCCTGGGCGCGCAGCTCACCCCTCTGCGTCCGGGAGAAATGACGCGTGTTCACAGCAGCGCGATCCACGCGAAACCACCCGAGTGTCCGTCCACGGGCACCATGGACACAGGATGGGGGCGGTGAAGGAGCCCAACCGGGAGCCGCCCAAAGAGCAAGTTCCTGGAAGGTGCCCCCCTCTCCTGGGACTCACTCCCGAGAATGCACAGGAAGTCCTAACAGCAGCGGCCGGCGGGGTCAGGGAAAGAATGACCACCAGTGTCAGCGGTGCTGAGGGGGACCTGGTAATGGGACAGGCCAAGACATGTGCGGGGAGATGGGTGAGCCCCTCACATGTCAGTGGAGATAGCGTCCACCCTCTCGGGGGGGGCAGCTTGGTTACCAAAACCCAAGCTGATACGGGGAGAGAGAGAGAGACAGGGAGAGATATAGCGACAGAGAGACACAGGGATGGAGAGGGAGACGGAGAGAACAGCCTTCCACCCCACATCTCACCAAGCTTAGACTAAGGCAGGGTTTGGCTAACTGCAACCCATCACTTGTTTGGGGTCTTGATTTTTTTTTTTTAATAGATATGACTTTTACATTTTTTCATTTTTTAAAATTATGATAAACTACACATAAAATTTACCATTTTAACCATTTTTATCAGTAGCATTAGGCACATTCATAATGCTGTGCAACTATCCATCTCCAGAACTTTCTCTTCTTCCCAAACTGAAACTCTGTCCCCTGACTCCCCCTCCCCCTCCCCCCAGCCCCACCATCTACTTCCTGTCTCTATGGATGTGACTCCTTTAGGACCTCCTGTGAGTAGGTTCACACTGTATTTGTCCTTTTTCATCTGGCTTATTTCACTAAGCATCATGTCCTCAAGGTCCATCCATGTTGAAGCAAGCGTCAGAATCCTTTTTTTAAAAAAATTTTAATTAATTAATTTATTTATTTATTTTTGGCTGCATTGGGTCTTCATTACTGTGCGTGGGCTTTCTCTAGTTGCGGCCAGCGGGGGCTATTCTTTGTTGCAGTGCACGGGCTTCTCATTGCAGTGGCTTCTCTTGCTGTGGAGCACGGGCTCTAGGTGCGCGGGCTTCAGCAGTTGTGGCACATGGGCTCAGCAGTTGTGGCTCGTGGGCTCAGTAGTTGTGGCTCGTGGGCTCTAGAGCGCAGGCTCAGTAGTTGTGGTGCACGGGCTTAGTTGCCCCGCGGCATGTGGGGTCTTTCCGGACCAGGGCTTGAACCCGTGTCCCCTGCATTGGCAGGCGGATTCTTAACCACTGTGCCACCAGGGAAGTTGCCAGAATCCGTTATGACATAAACGGGTGTTGAATTTTGTCAAAAGCTTTTTCTGCATCTATTGAGATGATTGTATGGTTTTTATTCTTCAGCCTCTTGATGTGGTGTATCACGCTGACTGACTTGCGGATACTGAAAACTCCTTGCAGCCCTGGAATAAATCCCATCTGATCATGGTGTATGATCCTTTTAATGTGTTACTGAATTCCAGAATCCTTTTGAAGGCTGAGTAATATTCCAGTGTGTGGACAGATCACACCTTGTTCATCCCTCCACTGTTCATGGACACCTGGGGCGTGCCCACCTTTTGGCTGTTGTGAATCAAGCTGCTGTGAACACGGGTGTGCAAATATCTCTTCGAGCCCCCGCTTCTCCCTTCTTTGGGGGATGTACCCAGGAATGGGATTGCTGGAGCACACAGTGATTCTATGTTTAGCTTTTGAGGATTGTCCAGACTGTTTCCACAGTGGCTGCCTCATTTCACATTCCCACCAGAAGCACATGAGGGTCCCAATTTCTCCACCTCCTCGAGACAAGTCGTTTTGTTTGTTTGTTTTTTAATAATAGCCACGCTGGTGGGTGTGAAGTGGTATCTCACCGTGCTTTTGTCCCCTATCTTGTACATAAAGTTTCCTTGGCCCACAGCCCTGCCCACAGTTTACAGATCCTTCCAGGCTGCTTTTGCAATGTCGGCGGGGAGCTGTGGAGACAGAGCCCCTGCCCTCCCACCCACCCTGGGGCAGCCTGCGGCCCCTGGTCTGAGGGGCAATCTGAAAAGTCGCCTAAAGACAGAGGAGTGAGATTATTCCACAAAGTGCTGTGATCAGCCCACAGGATTCAACACTGTTAGATGGAGCTGAAGGGAACCAATTTACACCCTACAGACACCAGAGGAAAAAAGGAGATGACGACACAGCGGGTGGGGCGGGGCGCTGTGAGCACGTGATACAAATGGGACCCGATATGAATGGGAGCGACCAGCCACGGCCCTGACCGTGGTGCTGAGAGGCGAGACAGGTTCACTCCATTTTCTTCCTTATGCTTTCTTTCCTCTTCTTTTTTTCTCTCCCTCCCTTTTTCTTTCTCTTTCTTTCTGTGAGCCAATGCCATTTTTATAATCAGAAGGGGGAAAAAAAAAAATAAGCTCCACATCTGAAAAGCTGTCTTGACTGTTCGGAATAACCTTTCAAGCCACCCAGACCATTTGCACCCAGGGTTTCCGGACAGGGGAAGACGGTGCTCCGCGGAGCAGGGAGGTGTATGGGAGTTCCGCAGAGCTCGCCGGCCTCCTTCTCGGTGGAGCTGCAATCTGTGGGTGGCACTCCCACCCCCAACATCCACTATATTTGTTTTAAAGTCCTTGAGAAAAAATTTGAAACCCAGGAAGAGAAAATATAGGTGGAATTTAAAATCCTTGCATTAGGCTATTTCTTCAAAAACTCTTGAAAGGATGAAAACTTAGGGACTCACACACGCTGCAGTGTGGGTGGACTTGGAACCGCGACGCTCAGTGAGAGAAGCCAGACGCAGAAGGACACACGGCGTGTGATTCCATTGACGGGACACGTCCAGAACAGGCAGAGCCACAGACACAGGGAGTGGGTTCCTGGCTGTCAGGGGCTGGGGGAGGGGGATGCCATTCCTTTGGGGGTGACGGAATGTTCTGGAATTGGAGGTGATGGTTGCACACTCTGTAAACATACTAAATGTCACTGAATTGTACACTTCACGTGGGTGAGTTGTATGGTATGTAAATTACATCTTGATATTAAAAATACAAAAATGAAAATGGGGTGGCGTCCAGAGCCCACCCCTCACTGAGGAGGTGAGTTCTAGAAATCTCCAGGGAGCTGGGGGCTCTGGAGGCAATGTCACCAGGGCTCTATTTTTCTTAAACATCAGGTGTGTCTGTCCCTCCCCCCAGGGCGTGAAGGACCCGGAAGGTCTTACTTGAGCAGTGCCAGGAAGGCAGCGGGCTCCACATCCGGCAGCTCGATCTCGGTGGACGTGGTGGCCATTCCCCCGTTGAACATGGCATCAAAGACGGCACTGCCCACGGCCAGCACGAACCTGGCGTGTCAGAGAAGACCCGGTTACCCTTCGCGAGGCCCACCGGCCCCCACCGCCCGAGCCCGGGGGGCTGCCGGGGCCCCGGGATGTGCAAGGCGAGTGTCCCCACAGCAGTGACTCCCCAGCCAGCACCTGCAGCAGATGCTGTGCCCAGAGCACCCTGCCCTGGGTGCTTCCGTTAGGAAGGACCTGAGGACTGAGAAGGCGGCGCGTGTGCATCAGCAGCAACAGAGGCCAGAGAAGCAAAATCACCTCCCCAGGGGCTGAATGGCTTATGGCACAGAGCTCGTGCCCTCCCCACGCAACTCATTCCCTCCCCCCCTCCGGCATTCATTCACTCACGGACTCACCCAATCCCTCATTCACTCAACCACTCCTGCCCTCCGGCATTCACTCACTCACTCATTCCTTCACTCACTGATTGGCTCACCCACTGATTCATTCATTTACTCACTCCCTCATTCATTCATCATTCACTCCATCCTTTCATTCATTCATTCACTGACTCACTCATTCACCCCCTCCATCATCACTCCCTCCTTGCTCTACACACACGGCCCCCATGCTGGGGCTGTGGGCACCGAGACCCTGGCCTTGTTGGAGGAAGGCGGCCACGGGTCCACGGCACGGACAGCCTGACAGTGGGGCAGGAAGGAGAACGCAGGTGTGTGAGGGAGCAGAATCAGGGAAGGCCTGCCGGGGTCACCTGAATCGGGCTGAGTCTGTGGGGCAGCGCGTGGAGGCCAGGGGAGCATCTGGACGTGGGTGGCCGTGGGGGCCTGCAGGTTCTGCCCGGCGTCACGCGCCCACTCTGTGCTGTGCACCTGCGGTCCCCGGGGCCCGCCCCACGACAGCCTACCCCGGGGCGGCAGAGATGGCGGGGGCCGAGCTCCAGGCCTGCGCCCTGCAGAGCCCCTGTCCTCTGGGTCTGCAAGGCCCCACGTCGCAGCCCCTCCCGGGGTTCCCACGGTGACCCACGCAGGGCTCTGAGAGGCCACCACCCCGCGGAACCGCTGGAGTCGGCAGCCACAGCCCGATTCCCGGCCTCTGCCCAGTGCCCGGGGGACGTTCCCACGGCTCCCAGCGAACCCCACCCGGGCAGCCCCCTCCTCTCTGCGAGAACCACCACCCCCCTGCCTCCCACCCACTCCTCCATCGTGGACTGGCGCTCCCGGCCCCGCCAGGCCCTTGTCTGGCCCCCAGTCTGGCCCGGGGCTCTATGGCACCCCAAAGGCCAGACCAGAGGTGGGGGCCAGGTGGGAAACCGAGTGTGAGTGTAGTGGGGTGAACAGTGTCTCCAAAGTCGTGTCCATCTGGAACGTCAGATGGTACCCCGTTTGGAAACAGGGTCTTTGCAGATGCCATTTATTAAGATGAGGCCACCCAAACCCAGGCTGGCCCTAACCCAATGACTTATAAAAGGGAAATGTGGGCCCAGACACACAGGGAGAGGCCACGTATTGACGGAGGCGGAGCCTGGAGCGCCACACGCCCAGGACGCCCGGAGCCCCAGAAGCCGGAGGAGACAGGAAGGACCCTCCCCGGGAGCCTCTGGAGGGAGCGCGGCCCTGCAGGACCCTGATCCTGGGCTTCTGGGTTCCGGAACTGAGAGAGGACCAATCTGTGTGGCTTTCCCGTCCATCGGCGGCGCTCCGTTTCGGCCGCCCCAGGTTGCTCACGCCCTGTTCTGCCCCACGGCGCCCTCGGAGCCCCGCCCATTCGCCACCGCAGCTGGGCCCCTGGAGCCTCACTGCGCTTCCCCACGCACGCACGCTCTCCATAAAGAAAGTGTCTTCCTCTTCTTCCTTTCTTTCTAGATTAAACAAAGCATCTTGATCTCCCGCAGGGAAAACTTTCCCCAACGATTCACTGGCAGGAAGTAAGAGGCGGCCCAACTGGGCCTGTGTGTCTGCGCAGAGCCCCAGATGCCAGGCTGTACGCACCCTCAGTGCCCTAAGTGGACGCGGCGACAAACCCCAGGGCTGGCAAGGCCACTGGGTCGAAGTTGGTCTGAACATCTCCGAGGCTCCTCCACCCACAGCCCCACCCGCCGGCCCCTCGCTGGCTTCCCGCCAGGAGTCTTCTACCCTCCCTTATCCGTCCATCCTCAAAAACATGACGACGAACACGGCAAATCAAAACCACCATGAGACACCGCCTCGCCCCCACTAGGAAACGCCAGCTGGGCTAAAAAATCCGGACAATGACAAGAGTTGCTGCGGATGTGGAGAAATCAGAGCCCTCGTGCAGGGCGGGTGGGGACATAAAGTGTGCCTCCACGGTGGATGACAGGCCAGTGATTCATCGGAGGGTTCCACGTGGAGCTACCGTCTGACCCGGCAGTTCCACTCCTAAGTCGCGCACCCGAGAGAAATGAACACACGCGTCCTCACAAAACCTGTGCACAAGTGCTCACAGCAACACGATTCACAGCCAGCCAGAGGTGGGGGCAACCCAGTATCAATGGACAGATGACGGATGAACACAGCGTGGTCCCTCCATGCATACAAGGAGTATTAGTTACCTTAAGAAGAAGGAAATTCCGACACGTTACAGAGTGGATGGACCTTGGGCACGTGATGCTCAGTGAGAGAAGCCGGACACAGAGGGACACACACTGTCTGATTCCACTCACAGCAGGTCCCTGGGGGAGTGAGATCCACAGAGACAGGAAGTAGATGGTGGGGGCCAGGGGCTGGGGGCTGGGGAGTCAGTGTTTCCTGGGGACAGAGCTTCAGTTTGGGAAGATGAGAAAGCTCTGGAGATGGTGTTGGGGATGGTTTCCCAACAACGTGAGTGTGCTAATGCCACCGAGCTGTGCGCTTAAAAATGGTTAGGATGGTACATTTCATGTTCTTCCTGGGGACAGAGCTTCAGTTTGGGAAGATGAGAAAGTTATGGAGACGGATGGTGGGGATCGTTGCAAACAATGTGAATGTGCTTAATGCCACTGAACTGTGCGCTTAAAAAGGGTAAAGGGGCTGAACTTTATGGTTATGTGTATTTTACCACAATTTAAAAATTAAAAAAAAAAAAAAAAAAAAAAAAAAGAAAGAAAGAATGACATACTACCCTGAAGGGGCAGGGAAGAAAAGACCAGCTAAGTAGCTTTGGGAAACAGGTTAAAGGCCAAAAGAACTGCATACAAATACTGTGCTTTACTTAGTAAAAGTATTTTTCACAGGAGAAGGTTAGCAGCTCTGAAACTACTCTACATATCTAGGTGTGTGCTACCAAGGAGACATGTGCAGAAAGAGAGCCAGGGTCCTCATCATGGGAGAAAACAGTTATAGATAAGGGGAGGGGGCTGGAATAAATTCTGGAGGGCTGAACCGAAATCAGAGCAATCAAGATAATCTCATGGCTTTTAGACAGGTAGATGGATGGTGGATGGACAGATGGACAGATGGGTGGAGAGACAGAAATAAACAGAGATATGTGTGTGTTGGTACATCTCCTCGCTCTACCTGTTAAAAAGGTCTCTAAACAACAACACCCCAGCAGCAGTGGGCACACCCAGCACCCAAGTCTTGGTTTCTAAACACCGTTTTCCACTAAAACGAACCAGAGCTCCTTGGAGAAATGGCTGACTCCAGGGCTGGGGCAGGGGAAGGACAAGATAAGCTTGGAGTATCTTGTGGCACCAGAAAGTAAAAACACGCTCCAACATGACGGGGAAACGTTGAACGGACACAGGAGCCAAATCTGGGACGATATGAACAACAAAATGACGTTCGCACCGGATGATGACCCATAGGATAAAATAAATATCCATGAGTCCATGATGAAATAAATATATAACTGAAGGAATGGATGAATAAGGGAGAAGGGACAGCTCTTCCTTTTAGAACCCCCGTTAACAAATGCAGAGGGAGTTATGGAAATAGGAAATCACCATATGGCAGATGTTAGAGTAAATAACTCTTTCCAGCAGGAACCACCATACACCAGCGGGCAAAGCAGGAGGGGAAATGGGAAGTCTGTACAGTCCCAAAGTATCCCTCGGGAAGGGTGATTTACAAGGGGACGGTGGTGACATCCAGTGGAGAAATCTACCCCATGACCAAGGCTCACGTCACCAGAGATGGGACAGATGGACATCACAGGCTCAGAAGTTTTACATTCAAACACACAAAGGGGATGAAAGGAGAAAGATGGGGAAAGACATACCTTGCATTCGGAAACCACCAGAGAGCTGGAGTGGCTACACAGATATCAGACAAGACAGACGTGAAGATGAGGAATATTACTGAACAATGGACGTTTCATGTGAACAGAGGGTCAGTACACGGGGATAGGTAACAGTACAAATGAATACACAACAGAGTCCCAAACTTCACGAAGCAGAAACTGACTGTTAAAGGAGAAAGAGACAATCCAACGATTATTGTTGGAGGTTCTGATGCCTCACTCTCCACAACTGACAGAAGAGCCAGACAAGATCGGCAAGAATACAGAAGACTGAACAATGCTGCCAAGCGACCTTTACGGAACCCTCAGCCCAACGACGGCAGAGTGCATGCTCTTAGGTGCAATGGCACATTCTCCAGGACAGACCACATGCAGGGCCAAACAAATATACTCAGAGGCACTGAAAGCAGTCAAAGCATGTTCTCCAAAGAGAGGAATTAAACTCCATACCAACAACAGAAAGAGCTCTGAGAAATCCCCAAATATTTGGAAATGAAACAACACTTCTAAGTAACCCATGGGTCAGAGAAGGAACACAAGGGAAATTAGAAAAGATCTTAACTGAAACAAAAATGCAAACACAGAGCATCAAAATGTAAGGGATGCAGTTAAAACAGTGCTTAGAAGTAAACATTATATATGTATTAAATAAAGATCTAAAATCAGCAAGGTAAGCTTCCAGTAAATCCCTGGTGGTCCAGTGGTTAGGACTTGGCACTTTCATTGCCGGGGCCCGGGTTCAATCCCTGGTTGAGGAACTAAGAGCTCGCAAGCCACGTGTGGCGTGACCAAAAAATAACTAATTAATTTAAAAAATAAAATCAGCAAGGTAAGCTTCCATCTCAAGAATCTAGAAAATGAAGAGCAAATCAAGCCCAAAGAATGAAGAAAATAATAAAAGTGAGAGCAGGAATTAATGAAACTGGGAATGAGAAAATAGAGACAAATCAATGAAACCTAAAGGTCACTCTTTGGGGGTGGGGGGAAATCAACAATTGCTAGAACTTTAGGGAGACTGACCAAGAGAAAAAAACACAAGTTACCAAAATCAGGAATGAAAAAGGGAACATCACTATAGACCCTATAGGTGATAAAAGAACTTTGAAACAACTTTATGCCGACAACTTAAGACAACTTAGAGGAAATGGACGACTTCCTGGAAAGACACAAACTGCCAACACTCACTGGTGAAGAGAAAAATCTAAACAAACACATAACAAGTAAGTGAACTAGTCATTAATAATCTTCTGGGACTTCCCTGGTGGCACAGTGGTTAAGAATCTGCCTGCCAATGCAGGGAACACGCGTTCCAGCCCTGGTCCAGGAAGATCCCACATGCCACGGAGCAACTAAGCCCGTGCGCCACAACTACTGCAGCCCACGTGCCTAGAGCCTGTGCTCTGCAACAAAGTGAAGCCACCATGAGAAGCCCGCGCAGTGCAACGAAGAGTAGCCCCCGCTCGCCGCAACTAGAGAAAGCCTGTGCACAGCAACGAAGACCCAAAGCAGCCAATTAAAAAAAAAAAAAAAAAAAAATCTTCCCACTGGGACTTCCCTGGTGGCGCAGCAGATAGGACTCCGCACTCCCAATGCAGGGGGACAGGGTTCGATCCCTGATTCAGGGAACTAGATCCCACATGCATGCCACAACTAAGAGTTCGCATGCCACAACTAAGGAGCCTACCTGCCACAACTAAGGAGCCCTCAAGCCGCAACTAAGGAGCCCGCCTGCTGCAACGAAGACCCAGTGAGACCAAATAAATAAATAAATAAATATTTAAAAAAATCTTCCCACAGAAGAGCCCATTCCCAGAAGAAATAATACCAACCCTATGCAAACTCTTCCAGAAAGGAGAGGGGGAGGGAATATTTCCCAACTCCCCTACGAGGCCAAAGACACTCTGGAACCCTCGGGCACCACTGGCGGGTGGGGAATGGGGCGGCCACTTTGGAAGTTTCTTAAAATGTCACGTTACCCTCTAATTCCAACATGCGACCCCTAGGTATTCACCCAAGAGAAAAGGAGCAGTTCTTCCACAGGCATATTTCTACACGAATGTGGAATGTTCATGGCAGTATGATTCCTCGTAATGAAAAGCTGGAAATAACCCATATAACCCGTACGCCCATCGACTGGTGAGTGGACAAAGCGTGGTCCATCCATGCAATGGAATTCAGCAGTAATGTGAATTACTTTAGCAATAGAAAGAAATGAACTGCCGATACAACGGTGTGGATGGACCTTATAAACAACAGCACACTCAGTGAAAGAAGCCAGACCAAAGCCTACACATTCTATCATTCTAACTCTATGAAAGTTCTACAAATAGCAAAACTAGAGAGAGAGGAGGTCAGTGACTGCCCAGGGATCAGGGTGGGTAAGTGGGGAAAGGGGCTTCTGGGGGTAACAGAAGTGCTCCCAAACTGGGCTATGGCAGTTGTCACACAAATGCATAATTTTCTATATGGCCAACTGTCAGATCAAACAAACCAAAATCCATTAAAAGCACTCGATAACATCCCATGCCCACACTTCATGGAAACTCTTAGTGAACAAGGGATGGAAAGAAACTTGTTACTGTACTAAAAAGGATTTGTCAGAAACCAGTATCAATGATCACACTGAACTGTGAAAAACACCTCTGTTACGGAACAATGCCCTGGTGGTCAGAAATGCAATCAGAACAGAAAAAATGAGGCAGAAATGAGAGAGAATGAGAAATTAATTGCCCATAACGTAATTGTCTCACTTAAAACTCTAAATTCAGGGCTTATTTAAATCTAAATTAAAATTAAGGTAAATAAAAGATTCAGTTTGGGAATTCCCTGGTGGTCCAGTGGTTAGGACTCTTCGCCTTCACTGGCGAGGGCGCAGGTTCAATCACTGGTTGGGGAACTAAGATCCCGCAAGCCACGCAGTGTGTCCAAAAAAAGAAAACAAAAAAAAGGATTCAGTTCCTCAGTTGCAAGAGCCACAATTCAAGTGCTCAGCAGCCACAAGTGATTAGTGGCTAGGACTGGAGAGCATAGATCTAGAACAATCCCATCATCACAGAGAAGTCTACCGGACAGTGCCAGACCACGGAATCAGTGGAGCAATTATTAACGCTAAGAAGGGTTCAGAAAGAAATCGTTCAAATAGATAAAAATAAATGCACAAAAAATCTACAGCTTCCCAGCAAGAACCAACTAGAAAAAATACAAGGGAGAAATTACTCACAACAGAGAAAAAACAAACAAAAACTAATCAGAAACTTAGCAATATACATGCAAGACCTATTTGAAGAAACTACAAAACTTTCCTAAGGTCTCACAAAAATGCCCTGGATAAACATGTTCTCAGATATATTTTGTATTCTAAACTGTCAGCTCTCCCAACCTGTATCTTTGCAAAGACCAATCCCTCCAGGCAATTCCTTTAGCATTTGATAAATTGATTCTAAAGATCATAAGGAACCACTGAGGCAGAGGCTGGTCAACTACAGCCCTGGGACTCAATCTGGCCCACCGCTTGTTTTTGTAAATAAAGTTTTATTGGCACACAGCCACACCCATTCGTCTTAATGCATTTGTGTTGCTATGGCAGAATTAAGCAGTTGGGACAGAGACCGTGTGGCCTGCTGACACTATATACTATCTGGCTCTTTATAAAACTCTGCTGGTGCAAATTTACCTGAAGGTAAGTCCCACAGGAAAAGGGATGTCTTCTGTCAGCACTGTTTCAATGACTGTTGGATGCAGGGAGGGACAGATGGATGGGTGATTAATTCTGGAAGAGTTAAGTGTGTGAGACCAGCTGAAAAAAGTCTTGACAAGAAGTAAAACTGGGAAGAACAGCCACGGCAGTTCTCAAAACTCACCATAAAGCCACAGTCATCAAAAAACGTGTTATTGGGCTAAGCACACACAGATCGATGAAAGAGAAGGGACCCCAGACACAGACTGCTCCACTTCTGGGACTTCTCTGCACTGCTAAGTTTTCTGTGATAGATGAACAAAGGTAT